>NC_056736.1:328049703-328389703 GCF_019279795.1 Protopterus annectens
AAACTAAATGCAGCTGTGTAGCAGTTCAGAGATATGATTTCAAATCTGTATATGTATAGCTGGGTTTGCATGAGTATGTTCTGTCTCTGTGCATAAATACAGTACATACATAAATAAATATATACATGTTTTTATATATATATATATATATATATATATATATATATATATATATATATATATATATATATATATATATATATATATATATGTGTGTTTATGTGTGTATGCACACACCCACAAATACATACATACATACATACACACACACACACACACACACACACACACACACACACACACACACACGCACACACACACACACACACACACACACACACACACACACACACACACACACACATACACACACAAACATATACAGAGATACATGTACACAAATGTCAAAGTTTTATTCGGATACCTGATGTATGTCTCTAGGGAGGCTTACTGTGACAAAGTCTGAAAAACAATGAGCTAGACCATTACAGGATGAATACCAGAATTCAAGTCTGTTGTGCAAAATCCACAGGAATAGGCAGGTAGAAGATACACGGAAGAGACTATCCCACTACAGACAAGGCTGAAGTCTTTGAACTAATTGCATATTTTAGGTTTATTGATGCACTGATATTTATAGATATTTATAGTAAAGGTAGACAAACAGTATTGTCAACATGGACTAAATATTGAATGCAACTCAAAAATATTTTTGTGAACAAAAAATATCTTCCTATTTCCTGCCTTTCTAAGCTAGAAAGTCCAGTTTCAGATATTTGCTGGTACCTGGACTGTGTTTAAGCTTCTGTGTTGCCCAAACCTTACTTGGATAGAAGGAAGTTACTCTGTTCACCAGTGAGAGTGGGGAGCTTTGAACAGCCTACCTGTCCTTGGATGAGTGGTTTCAGCCCAGAATTGTAGTTGTATTGGCCATTTTGGGTTAATTTCTATCTCTTTTATCTTTCTGATATAAAAAAATGCATTTGCACAGTTATTTACACTTGTATCAGCTCAGCAAGATCCTGCCAGGTGTCCTGCAGAGCCCTAGAGAACCAGTGAGAGAGAATAGAGAGACTTTGGAGTGTTTAAGTACCTTTTTTCTTGCTGTTTAAACGCTCGGTTTCTGGCATTTACTAATACTCTAGAAGTTAATTTCAACTGCATTTGTACTTATTTACTGCCTGCACTTTAAAAAAGTTGTTTTTGTTGTATATTGCATTATTTAATTGTATTTGGCTATACACTCAAGTGTGATAGCTGTTTCTATACCTTAAAAGTGTTTTTTTTCTGTTGTATCTGCTATATTTTTGGGAAAAAAAAAAAAAACTTCGTATTTCCCAACTTTCTAAGCTAAAAAAGTCCGGTTTCAGATATTTGCTGGTACCTGGACTGTGTTTAAGCTTCTGTGTTGCCCATACCTTACTTGGATAGAAGGAAGTTACTCTGTTCACCAGTGAGAGTGGGGAGCTTTGAACAGCCTACCTGTCCTTGGAGAAGTGGTTTCAGCCCAGAATTGTAGTTTTATTGGCCATTTTGGGCTAATTTCTCTCTCTTTTATCTTTCTGATATAAAAAACGTATTCGCTCGGTTTTGCGCATAGTGCAGCAGCGGTTAGCAATGGTTACACTATCCCCGGCTCCACAGAGTCTGTTCTTCAGTTTTTCCCTTAGTACTAGCCAGTTCTTCCAGTTTTAGCACTCAAATCAGCACTTTCGGACTAGCACTTGCTCAAAAAAGAGACAGAAGCACAAATAAACTATAGTACTCCATCCCCAGCATTTGTTTGTAGGGAACAGTCAAATTACTCTCCCCCACCAGCTCAACAAGAAAAAAGTTCCTCAACCCATTCAAGCATATCCAAAGGCCAGTTCCCAGTGTATTTGCCTGTTCACCTGATGAATCTGGGCATCCTGAGGCAATGTCACAACTGCCTCATGTACACAGACAACCCTCTCCTCCTACCACATGACATCAAAATCTGCGAGAGATGCACTTACACAGCCAAACTTGAAGCAAAGCTCTCTTCAGCCACAACTGGAATAGACAGTCAAGAGGAGAAGGTAACAACCTGCAACATCTCAGTCACCACACATAAATCCACCACACCTGCAACTGCAAATCCCACACATAGATACACAAAGACATACTCAGAGGCTCTAAATAAAAATCTGCGGAAACAACAGAGACCTCCAAAGCCGACACGCAAGCAACCTCCACCCACAAATACACCGCCACCAACACATAACCTCCAAAACCAGTGTGCCACACAACCACAGCCCATAAGGCATAACATCATACCTAACACCCTTGTAATAAGGGACTCAATAGTCAGGCACACTGATGTCCCACTCACCAGGTTGGACAAAGAGAAGGTTACTGTCAGCTGCTTGTCGGGCGCCAGAATCAGCCACATCACGCAGGCACTCAGGTCACTCCATAACAAGTACAATTATGACTCTGTCATTGTCCATGTTGGTGTGAATGACCTGAGACGCACCTCCCTGGACTACATGAAAAGATACATAGAAGAGCTCTCTGATCATGTAACCAAGGCAGGTATGACCCTAGCCCTGAATAGCATCTTACCTTCACCAAGAATGATACCTCAGTAGAAGGAAAAAACGATAAATTTCAACAATTGGCTAAGCTTCTGGTGTCATTCAAAGGGAATCCAGTATCTGTCTGCCTGGGAGGACATGCTCGATAAGCCACGATGCTTCATCAGAGATGGCTTGCACCTGTCACCCCTGGGATTCAGGATACTGGCCAAGAATCTTGCCACCTCCATAGTGCCTTTTTTTAGGCAAGGCTCAAAAGCAAACCCACCACCATAATAAGTACCAGTGACAAAAAACTGAGGGTAATGCTGCTCAACGCCAGGAATTTAAATCCCAAAATCCACTCACTCGAGGCTCTTCCAAAACAGAGAACATTGATATCTATGCAGTAACTGAGACCTGGTTCAAGGCTCAATAGAGCACCCCAGTGATTCCAGGATACAACTCATACCACACATTTCAGCCACAAAACCTGTTCCGAAACATCAAGGGAGGAGGCATATCCATATTCATCAAGGATAACCACACCTCCAGACTAGTTGCAAAGTATGATGCCTCAGATATCATCCAAGTGCAACTGACAATGGGCAAAACTGCAATCCAGATTGTAGCTTGCTACAGATCAACATCCCTGCCCCATGACCCCCACTCCTCATTCCTTGAGGTACTGAAAACATGAGGGTCCAACCAAACACCCTAATACTGGGTAATTTCAACTACCCAAACATCAACTGGGAAAACTACTCAAGCACTAATACCTTTCCTCAACTCTTCCTGGAATATATTAACTCAAATGCCCTGGACCAGGTTATCAACACCTCTACAAGGAGCAACAATATACTCGACCTGGTCATTACCAACATGGCGGGCAAGTGCTCCACACCCAAGGTAAATCCCTCATTGGTTAGATCAGACCATAGACTTATCACCCTCGATATCAATATACCACCCCCCCCCCCGAGGAAACCACAGTGAAAAATTTCTCCAAAGCAAACTTTATGCTGCTTAAAACAGAGGTGGCAAACTTAGTCACCCCCATGCAGAATGACAGCTTGGTTAAATCTGCTGTAGCCTACACAAAAGCACTCTACAAGCACTTGCATGAGTGCATGAACCATGCTATTCTGAACAAAACCAAGACCAATTCCTCCAATAAAAGGAAGCCTGTTTGGTGGACTCCGGCCATAAACAAGCTCTATAATAGAAGGAAGAAATGATTACAAAAAGAGTAAAAACCCAGGAATGGAGGAACACCCTGACCAAACTTAGCAAAAGGCTAAGATCCCTTATAAAATCCTCAAAGGCGAGATTTGAAAGAAAAATCACAATGGACACCAAAGACAATCACAAAACATTTTTTGGCTATGCCAAAACCTAAACCTCACCCTCTAAAAGGCCCATATCTAGACCAGAAGATTGCGCTGCCCCCATAATCATGGACACCCAGATGAAAATGGCACTTTCTAAAGTAAAAAACACAGCATCTATGGGACCAGACAGCATCCCCCGGCTGCGTGATACATGAACTCCAAAATGAACTAATCCCTCACCTGAATACCATGTTCAACCATAGCCTCTCCTCAGGCTATGTGCCCACTGAGTGGCTCATGGCAATGGTTGTCCTGCTTCACAAAGGAGTAGCCACCACCAACCCCGGGAACTATTGCCCCATAAGCCTGATGAGCCCCATCTGTAAGACCATGGAGTGCATCATCATGGAACTCATAAACAACAACATTGGGCACCTACAAACCCTAGACCCTTCCCAGTTTGGTTTCATAAAGGGCAGGTCATGTCTCCTAAACCTGGTTGACTTCTTCGAGACGGTCACCAAAGCAATAGATGAGGGAAAGGTGGTCCACATGGCATACTTGACCTTGCAAATGACTTTGATACTATTCCCCACTCTAGAATCATAGACAAACTCACTAACCTAAATATAAACCCCTACATCACAAGATGGATTGCTAACTGGCTCACAGACAGAACCCATACAGTGAAAATAGGAAATGCTAGGTCGACTCCAAACCTGTGACAAGTGGAGTATCCCAGGGCTCAGTCTTGGGACCTCTCCTGTTTGGTATTTACTTCTCCGAGGTACAAGTAAACACAGAGGGACTATGGCTAACAAAGTTCGCAGATGACCATAAACTGGACACCATAACTGAGACTCCTACTGATGTAGATATCCTTAAAAAGGGGCTCACTGAAACAGATACATGGTGCCAAAATCATGGCCTCAAGCTAAATGCCAAAAAGTGCATTGTCATCCCTTTTGGGAAAACCAAGTACCTATGAATTACCACATAGGTGGTAGCTCACTTAACACAAAGAGTGTGATAAGAGACCTATGGACCCAGGTGGATAGTAACCTCTCCTTCGATAACCACATCACTAAAGTGATTAGAAAAGCCTTCTACATGGCCCACCTTATCACGAAGGTGTTTGCATCTAGAAAAAAGGAAGTTATTGTCCTTCTCTACTCATCACTCATTAGACCCATTATTTGTACAATACCCCATTCGGGATGTACCTTACTAGACACCTGCAACAACTAGAGAGGCCTCTAAAATACCTCACCAAGAGGATAACAGGCCTAAAACATATGCCCTTTGCCACCAGGCTAAAAAAACCTCAACTGTACTCGGTTGCATACCGGCTACTCAGAGGTGATCTCTGCCTGACATACAAGTCTAACCCCAAATTGCTGGAAATGCTCCATCTAAGGAAAACCCAAACTATCCAAGCTACACACTCTAGGGACCTAAAGCCTGACCTCAGCAATAAACAGGACATGTTGGAGGGACATATTTGTGTCCCAGAGACTCCCCTTGCTCTAGAATAAGGTCCCTATATATGTGAGGCAGAGCTCCTCATTGGCACTGTGCAAGAAGAATCTTCATGAGTGGATGGGGAACAGGAAATTCACCCCGGGAATCACTTCTGTGGCTCTGCCTGACAGAGGTGCAGGTAACTAAACCATGTGGGAGGTGCAAGCCAAAACAGTTTGGCTAGGCTTAATTATGCCCTAGGGCCATTAGCCTAGTACTTACCTATGAACGTATGAACCTATGAACTGCTGTTAGTAGGGTATGGTTCTTTAAATAAGTCATACATAAAAAAGGAAGGGGATTATGGTGTTATCTACATGAAAGGCTAAGCCACTAGTAAGTGGACAAAGAAGACAACTGTGTCTTATTTTGTGTCTTCTTGCTCTTGCATGTGTTTTATGAAAATTTTTGTATATATTTATATACATTTAAGGATTGTGGAGTCAAACTCATCATCTCCTGATTCAGTCAAGCAAAGTATGGGAGAATACTGAATCTTCCCCCTGCAGGACCCAAAGTAAAGACCATCCCAGAAATCAGAAATTAATGCAAAGGTAGTGATTAAATGTGGTAAAATAAATAGCAGATTATTTAGATAGATAGATAGATAGATAGATAGATAGATAGATAGATAGATAGATAGATAGATAGATGGATAGATGGATAGATGGATAGATAGATAGATAGAGACACAGAGACAGCATGCAGTCCATGAAACTCATAAAGAGCATAGCCCAATTTCCCAACTGTCTCTCAATACAGTCTGGTTATGGTACTTGTTTATAGCCATGCAGTAAGCAAGTGGTGTTGAAGCAGAATAAAATATTAGGAGTACAAGAAGCAGCTTATTAACAGCTCTGTGGCCTGAGCCCTCTGCACTAACTGCCTGGTGGAAAGAGAGACATAGAAACAGATCGATAACTAGATAAATAAATAGATTGATACAGATAATTATAGATACATACATAACAATGTTGATAAATAGATATAGCAGACAAAAGAATGACTAATTTACAGCAGGAAAACCTACAATCAACCCAATCAGACACAGTGTCCTGGAGCAATAGTGTGACATATGGGGGGTAGGAACTACATTCTTATAGTTATCAATCACTAACTACTAGGAAGCAGGGTCATAATACAGGATATGTGAAATATTTAAGTAAAGAATTTCCACTCCATAAATTGTGCAGTTCTCTTGTGAGATTTTAGGGGCATGTAGTGTTCTACTGATTTTGATGATGGAGGTAAGAGATACTGACATGTATAGTTTAGACTGTTATGCATATAAAAATGAAATATTCTGGTTCCCAGGTGTGGGAGTGGTCTGTGTACTTTAACTTCTTTTGGAGAATTTTTCAGAGAGTAAAAGCTGAAATAGTAGGGTGTACGTCACATTGTCATATACTCTAAATGTCGAATACCTCTTCTTTGAACCCTATTTGTTGAATCTTCATCTGTTGAATGATTGATTCAGCAAAACTTTTTCCTACTGTAAGCAATAAGTGGGCCAACCTACTGACAGCAACAAAAATAACATTTTTAAAACCCATCTTGGTGGGGGGGGGGGCTGGGCCCCAGCTCCCCACACCCCCCCTAACAAAATGTACCAACTCCAAGATCACACTACAGTGGGGAAAAGAGCAAATTTGTGATAATGGCCCACTGGTTATTTACCGTGGGAAAAAGTTTGGTGAAATGATCGTTCGACAGATGAAGGCTTTGACAAGTAGGGTTTGACGAAGAGGCGTTCGGTTTATGAGTTTGACTAAGTGAAGTAGACCCAACAACATTAGGTGTGTAAAACTTGGATAGTAAAAGCACACCACAAAATATAAAATAATCAAACAAAGATGGACAACCCTATATCTATCACTTTTTTTTCATGAAAAGAAAAGAAAAACAATATACCCATATTTGTAATGTAATGTTCACTCAAAACACACATGGACAAATGTGTATCTGTTACTTTTATTGCATGAAAATATAAGGAATTTCTTTAAAGCAACATAATACTTTTTCAGATTGATAACTCTGTACATTAATGTTAAAAGTGAGGAGTATTATCGCCACCTTATTTCTAAGAATATATTTTATATTCATTTATTTTTTGCAAATTGTAATGTAGTAGTCATTGTATATCTAGCAATATGTAACACATGTAAGGTTACATACATAAAACTTATAGGAAACAGAAACAGAGAATTTATGAATATATCTAATTAGGTAAAATGTAAGAGAATGCATTATTTAGGCATTTAGCAACACGTAGTAAATGTAGAGGTTTTTAAGTTTGTGCTATGTGATGGAATGCAAAAAACAATTAGGGAAGGCGACTTGTATGCAGTGATGGCATACAACGAAGACGAATAGCAGATATTGATTGTTGAGTGCATGCTGTCTCCTAGGGCTGAATGAGATGATGTCTATAAAAAATATTTTATATGAAAAACCTTGTAAGCATTATGTTACTCAAGTACCTCCATCAGCCAATTGTAGAAAATTGAAGTTTGTATCTATTTTATGCATTAATTGATTTTTACACATTTTAGTGTTTTGTATCAAAAGGCTGCCCCTGGAATCCATTAAAACTTACACTAAGTATACAACGTTCTGAGTGAACTGACAACACACGCATAACTCACACCTAATTCCTCCTAATTTTAGTTTTCCTACTAATTTTCTTGCAGCATTAAACATCAAGGGGGATTCTTAAAGGTTATCAAGTGCAGACGGCATATATACTTAAGTGTTATCTTTTTGAGTGACTAGAAAGCACAAAACATATGGCAGGGATGATTTGAATACAGACATTTAGTGTACGCCTAGTGTAGGCATTAGAACCGATGGTTAATTGATTTAAAGGTCTCCCTAGCTATTGTGTATTATGGTGTAAAATAAGCATCGTTAGTAACAGTGGCTAGTATTCCCCAGTATTATATTATATGGAAGTGTTTATCACTTTGTTGTGGAGTAAAGAAAAGAGCTAACATGTTTGTCTACATTTGTTAGATTAAACCTGGTTCAACTGATCAGACATATTTAGGGGTTCAGGCAGTTACTCAAGGTATGAACTAAATTTGAGTTGTCGAGAAACAGTTATCTTAACAGTTACTATATACAATGCAAATAGTGTTGCCCACAAAGTTCACAGCTGACCCAGGAGTGTTCACATGCCCTTAACTTAACTGCCTGAATATGAGTTTGCAACTTTTCCCTTTTTCCAGCCATTTTTTATCTACTTTTTGTATTTTTTTGTCCTGTTCCATTGATAAGTCCACAGATTAACTTGCTTTATTACAAAGATACCATCTCTGTTGTGTCTTAATGGCATAGTTTAAAGCACAACATAAAAGCAATAACATGACAGATATACATCTTTGGATGCTCCTCATATTTAAAAAAAGTGTGTGTGTGTGTGTGTGTGTGTGTGTGTGTGTGTGTGTGTGTGTGTGTGTGCGTGTTTCCAGACACGTGCATACCTAGAATACTCTAGAATCAGCAAATTAAACTTTAATTATTTAGCCCAGGGTAAATACGCACTTAATAATACAGCAGGGACATACTTCCTTAAACAAGTAATCTAGACATAGTTTAATAATGGAACTTGTAATTTACACAACTAAACCTAAAAATGATGTACTGAATAGTAACTATTACTGAATATTTTCTTACAAACACACATGGTAACAAAATGAATCATTAATAAATATTTATTCTTACAATCATTTGATTTAGTTGCTGAAGCACTTGTTTTATCCTAGTATGCAGAAGGGCTTAAAACAATATAGAAGCCTTAACATGGATGGTTTCCACATTGTATAAAGCCTTTTGAATTCAGAGAGAGTATTACTGCTAAGGTTTCAGCCTTGCTGTGTCCTCAGCACAGAGAGTGATCTTGTGGTTGAAGCCACATGCTAATGTAACAGTTCAGGGAACAGATCAATGCCAACAAGCCATGTGCTCCCTGCAGGAATGTACAAAGGTCCCAATTTTTTAGGTCTTTTCAGAGAATCATTTGTCTGAGTAAAAATTTACTCTGGGAGGAAAAAGCAGTCAAAAAGTAAATGTTATGGGAAGAAATATCCAGGGAATTGTTATGGCTAGGCTTATATAGGCCCTAGGGCCGATAGCCTAGTACCAACTTATGAACCTATGAACCTATAAAAAACATATAGGAGTATACAGTGCAGGTAAGTTCATCAAAGATGTCAGAGGGTGTTAGTGTTTGTAAGTGTGTATGGATGTGTGTGTGTGCATATCTGTAGGAGCATAAGTGAAACCACACGAGTGTGCACATGCATGTATGTGTATGTGTATGTGTATTAGAGCATACTTGCAGGTGAAGGACTGTGTATGTTTCTGTGAGTCTGAGTAAGTGTCAGTAAGCTTGTTGGTAGATTTGGTGTGTGGGCATGTGTGTGTATATGTACCTGTGCATGGGTATATGTATGTGTGTGTGTGTGTGTGTGTGTGTGTGTGTGTGTGTGTGTGTGTGTGTGTGTGTGTGTGTGTGTCGGTAAGCTTGTTTGTAGATTTGGTGCATGTGCATATGTGTGTATGTATATGCACCTGCGTATGTGTGTGTGCATGTGTGTGTGTGTGTGTGTGTGTGTGTGTGTGTGTGTGTGTGTGTGTGTGTGTGTCGGTAAGCTTGTTTGTAGATTTGGTGCGTGTGCATATGTGTGTATATGCACCTGCATGTGTGTGTGTGTGTGTGTGTGTGTGTATGTATGTGCGTACGCGTGTGTGTGTGTGTGTGTGCGTGGATGTGTGTGTGTGTGTGTGTGTGTGTGTGTGTGTGTGTGTGTGTGTGTGTGTGTGTGTGTGTGTGTGTCGGTAAGCTTGTTTGTAGATTTGGTGCGTGTGCATATGTGTGTATATGCACCTGCATGTGTGTGTGTGAGTGTGTGAGTGTGTGTGTGTGTGTGTGTGTGTGTGTGTGTGTGTGTGTGTGTGTGTGTGTGTGTGTGTGTGTGTGTGTGTGTGTGCACGCGCGTGTGTGCGTGTGCGTGTGTGTGCGTGTGTGTGTGTACGTGTGTGTGTGCTTGTGTTTATTTATTTTTTGCCTATATAAGATATCTTCACCTTGATGTTAGTCCTTGAAGTCATCTTCTCACCAATATGCATTTTCATTAGCACCCCTAACTTCACTGGCAGAAGCAGTTCATTATTTTCGATAATAGAAATGATAGCTGGTGCAGTCCATTTTCACTCTTACCATTTTGCTACTGTATAGTTGTCTACATACTATAAAAGGCATTGTACTTTGTGCATTTCCAAACACTCTCAGCCCTGAGCTACACAGATTCTACCACAATGTCCACTTCTTTCAGGTCTTGCTTATTGGTTTTAATGGTCATTTTGTACACATTTAGCACTTTACAGGTACTTTCCTTCATATTGTGCTTGCTGTGTTGGATACTGCACATCTGGTCAGTTTATCCTGTCTTATACTATTTCCAACAGGCCCATCATTTACTTTGTGATATTTGCCACACCATAAATATGCTCTTCTGTGCATGTTTACTTGTTATGTCTTAACAGTACAGTCTCTTGTATCCTTCTAAAACTCAACAGTAGCTCCTGCAGCTGCTTCCATAAACATGCTCATCTGTAATTATTTTTCTATGTTCAGTTCTTCCATAGACATTACCAGTTATCATTTGACACCATACCCACTGAGTATATGTATCTTTTAATGTTTCATCTAGACTCCCTCTGGAATAATAACATTCTGCTTATTGAACATAAGTGCTACATAGTCAAGTACGTTTCTGTATAGCTTTTGACTTATTCGGTGAAATCACTATCAATCTACCTTTGCAGATGATCTTGGATTTACATGATTTTCCAAAGTGCCAATAATCTCTGTCTGCTGCTAATAAACCGTGTAACATCCCAGATGTTTTGCCACCATTTCATTATGCAGCATGACCACTTTTCTAGGCACTTTTAAATGTTATCTTCACAGTGAAGTTCAATTTTTTCAACATAGGCCAACGCATCTTTTTCATCAGCATTTGAAACACTCACGCAGCCATTTCATTCAGATATTTTGTAAAGTGTTATGTACTTGCAACAAAACTCCCTTCTACCATTTACTGTTGCTTGCTAATGTATAAGTCGTCTGTTAAATGTTGTTATATGAAAGATCACTTAGCATTTGCTTTGTTAATTTAACTGTGGGTATACATGTCATTAATATGCACATTCACAGAATATAAATATTTCTAATTTATCACAATATTTGATAATCAAGAAAATATTCATTATCACCTTTTTAGTGAGCTGATCACAAATATCAAGCCATTTACACAATTCATCCATTATAATTGTATCGGAGTGAGATGATTTTGCATTACCTTAAAAGTAATAGTTTGTGCTCAAAATTTATTCACATAAATTGTTTTCTCCTATATAATCATTAATTCTCCTATTTTGATACTAAAAAAATGCCTGACTCTGCTATTCGGACATTACTCATGCGACCATCTTTATATGCCACCAAGAGGACTGCATCGCTTTCATTGTTCCATTATATTTTTATTTCTTTCTTTCTTTTTCTGGCTGCTTTTCTGCCCCCGTTGCTGCCAGTCATCAAGCTTACCCCAGTCAGTTTAGACAGTCATCACTTATACTGGGGACACAGTCATTACAGCGTAGAAAGACCATAATTCAGATACTCTTTCTCTTTGTTCTGATGCTCCTATAGCTTCCACCAATCTACTATTTGTTTTTTTTTTAATTTAATATTTTAATAACTGGTTAGGGTGGCTGATCCATGGACCTTTCTCAGCTGTAACTAGGACACACTGCAAAGTACAAAGTACAACTTTTTTGTTTATTTATTTTTATTTCTTAATGAGCATAGCCTGAATGAGATAGTGGTTCATTTTCACCAGAGGTCAGAGAGAAAAGTTCCATGACAAGTTAACAACAGTAGAAATAAAACATAGGTAGTCATTTATAGCAGACAATACAATAACAAACATATACATTTGCAGTCGAACTTCAGATAATAATATCAAAATCTATACAGTTACAAAAAAATTACAAATTATCCATTATAACTACTGCACTCTATCTGCACAATGCAGTCTAGTCTAATGGCTAAGAACAAGTGTAGCAGTATAAACATCATAAAGAGATAGTTACTCTAGTAGGAGTTGGATTTGGTATGTACATGTCATTAGAAGGAAGGAAACAAAAACAATTGAAATATTGCTTAGTTATGTAGACGTATGAGATGCTGTTTGGAAGATGGATTAGTTGTAAAAGGATTAGAGGAGCAGAGAGACATTGCCATATCCACATATGTAAGAAGGAGTATAGTATCCATATGTAAGGAGTATATTATTGTTACATGTTTCAAATATATAGCAGTTGTAATATATATTACACACCCAGATATAGTTAGCTGCTTGGTATTAAAAGGTGGGATAATGACTCTTGGGTTTTTTGGCATTTTATTTATTTATTGATTGATTGATATTTGATTACCGGGAGAGTCTGAATGGGTAGGAGCCCATTTTCTGCAAAGGCCCAGGGGAGTAAAGCACCAAAGTATTACTAAACATGTTAAGAATACTAATTTTACAGTCTTTGAAAATAATACATAAAACAAATGCATTTTAAATAATTATACCAGATTAGACATAATATGAAAACTTAGGTTAAGAAAAGATACAAGATATGTGACAATGATTTAACAGTTAGAGGATTTTAGACAGTTTATAGAAAAATTAAAGATACATTAGTATAATATAAACAGGAATTGCAGTATGAAGTGAGAGAAAAGCAGGTTTATGGTATATTTAGAGGGAACCCAGTGGAAATAAATTGATAGAAGTAAGGAAGTGAGTGAAGAAGAAACAGTAAGGAGATTTAAGGTATGAATAGGTAATTGTCCACATTTAGGGATATAGTTTATCCTGGTGTTAACTAAGATCAGAGCCAGCTATTGGCTAGGAAGTCTTTCAGAATAGTTTTGAAGGGTGGGAAGAAGGGTATTGACCTGTCGGATAGAGATAAGGAGTTCCAGGCCTTAGCAACATGGTGTCAGTTCATTCAATGCCCATCAGATTTGATAGATTTATGGACAGACAGGGTTTTTTTGTCACTGGATCATAATGACTGTCTAAGAACATAGTTGTTTAGAATATTATTTAGTGCTGAACAAGCCGATGGATTCTGGATGATTTTATAGGTGGTAAGACACCGTGTATATGTTAGTTGATGGTGCAGTTCTAACCAGTTTATGCATTTTAATACTGTTCAATGGTGGGATCTGAAAGGGGTAGTTACTGCAAATTTAGCAAGTTTGTTACAGAATTGTTCGAGTTTTTATGTCAGTGATGCTTGAAGGTTACTAAGGATGGGACCACCATAAAGAAGTGTTGGGAGGAGATAAGTAGTGGTAAGTACAGCTTTAGTTGCATCAGTGAGAAGGTTTCTGGCTCCATAAGGTGCCCACCATAAAGAAGTGTTGGGAGGAGATAAGTAGTGGTAAGTACAGCTTTAGTTGCATCAGTGAGAAGGTTTCTGGCTCCATAAGGTGCCCCTAGTTTTTTATGAGTTCTTCTTATGCAATTTAGTATATGTAGGTCAAATTTAAGGTTATCATCCACTATCATCCATAATTATTTGCTATGAGAAGTGATTTCAGTGGTTGTGTTATCAAGAGATATAGTTAGCTGCTTGGTGTTAAAAGGTGGGATAATGACTCTTGGGTTTTTTGGCATTTTATTTATTTATTGATTGATTGATATTTGATTACCGGGAGAGTCTGAATGGGTAGGAGCCCATTTCCTGCAAAGGCCCAGGGAGTAAAGGACTTTAAATTTTGTTTTGTTCATGGGAGAGGAATTTGTGGAAAAAAAGTAGTAGTATTTTTTTTTTTTTTTTACAGTTGAGTATGACTTGTGAGTTACAAAGTGATGTTACAGTTGCTGTTACAGCTTCCTGAGTAACTTTTTGGAGGTATTTCATGCTGTCAGATGTACAAATGAGTGTGGCGTCATCTGCATACTGAATTAGGGAGGCGTGTTGTGTGGATGTGTGGGGCCAGCCATGGTGGTGC
Organism: Protopterus annectens; assembly: GCF_019279795.1. NCBI lineage: Eukaryota > Metazoa > Chordata > Ceratodontiformes > Protopteridae > Protopterus > Protopterus annectens. The sequence continues at coordinate 328,064,175 of NC_056736.1, forward strand.
AGCGGTTAGCATTGCTGCCTCACAGCAAGAGGTTCTCTGGTTCGATTCTCGGCTGGGGTGCCTTCTATGCGGAGTCTGCATGTCCTCCCTGTGGTCACATGGGTTTGCTCTGGTTTCCTCCCATGTCCCAAAGACATGCAGAAGGTGGATTGGACAATATAAATTGGCCCTAGGTGTGAGTGTGTGCATGTGTGTGTCTTCTGTGGAAGGTTGGGCACCAGGCTGGCAACTCAACACCATAAAAATTCCACTGTCAATCATGAGCGGACAGATGATCCACTGTGGTGACCCCTGACTGGGAAAAGCTGAAAGAAGAAGTTATGTGGATGTGCAGTGGTTGTTGCTGAAATTGTTAAAGAGGAAGAGACCAAGGAAAGAGCCTTGTGGTACAGCAGTGGTGACTGCAAGGTATGGAGAGAGGCTGGAGTGCCATTTTACTGACTGATAACCTATTGGGCAGGTAGATTTTGAACCACTGAAGCGTGGGCTGGGAGAGACCTAATGATGACATTTGAAGTAGATGTTTGTCATCGGAAACATTTTTGAAGGCTTTAGGCAAGTCTAGAAATAAGGAAGAGACTAGTTTTCCATTATCTGTAGTTTTATTGATAGTTTCTGTATAGGGTAGTAGCCATATTGTGTGTGGATAGGAGTTCTTCCTGCTGAAGACACTTTAGCAATTATTTTTGAATATACTTTGATGTATTTTATAGAGGGGGGATAAGATTGCTATAGGTCTAAAGTTATTATGTCATTGAATGTCTTCCTTTGTGTAGAAGGATAATCTGTGACATTTTCCAGGGAGGGAGAATGTGGGATTCCTAGACTGACCTATTTATAACATTGAGACTGGTAGGCAGTGCTCTCAGCTGCTATTTTAAGGTATTTGCTTGGAAGGTGATCAGGTGATGGTTTGAGTTTGCTTATGAATAGTTTTATGTAGGATGTGGGCACATGTTTGAAGGTGGAAGTGGATGTGGTGATATGTGGCTGCTGGACAGTGTTAAGGTTGGATGTTGGGAAGTCTTCTGTTGGAGATGCTATGCTGTCTATGAAATAAGAGTCAAATTGTATTGCAGTTTGTAGTGATGAGTCATTGGCAAAGGAGTTAGTGCTGAATTTATGGTTGGAATGTAAGATTTCTTTAATGGATGCTCAGAATTTTTTAGGATTGTGTTTACTTTTATTCTGAAAGTGCTGCGGTAGTGTTGTCGCCTCACAGTTAGACGTTGCCCGTTCGATTCTCAGTTAGAGCGTCTTCTGTGTGGCAACATGCGTGAATGGGTGTTCTTTCATTGAAGGTTGTATGTTAGGCCCGGCAAGCCAGCACGTAAAACTCTACTGCCAATCAGTAGCGGACCGGAGTTCCGCTGTGGCGACCCCTAACTGGGAAAAGCCGAAAGACACAAACAAATTATAGTATAGTTTTAGTCTTCATTAATTTGCTTTTTAATATAATTGTGAAGCATTCTAAACTTTTTAAGATGTTGTGCTGTTTTATATTTTTACCATTCTTTGCATGCTTTTCTCCATCCTGCATTAGCATTCTACTATTTTTGGACAGTGAAATTGCATTATTTGTTTTTAGTCTCTTCCTTTTAAGAAGTGCAACGTTATTTAGGATATTCAAGAAAGTTGCATTGAATTCAATTACACCAACGTTCTAAGGGCAACATTTTAGCAACTTCCTGATAGATTATAGATTAGTAATGATCATTTCTGGGTTCAACTTGGAAATGTTGTGTATTGTTTTGTAAACATGCTGTTTTAAGTGGATGTGTGAGATGTTTAGTTGTCTAGATTGAGAGATGATCACTGAGACAGTCAAACATTGTACCAACGGTGGTGTATTTTCTAGGTTCTGATACTAGGATCTAGTCTAATGGGGAATTTGATGACTTGCCATAATGTGTAGGGCTATTAATTAATTGTGTGAAACCAAATAAGTCAACGCTAGATGCAGGGGTATTACAGCTTATGTCCAACCAATTTTTCATTCACTTCACCTAGTAGTAGTATTTCTTGTGGAATTGTTATGGATATGCAATGTAGGACATATTCCTATGTAGCTGTATTGTCACCAGGAGGGATGCAAAGAACAGTAATGTATATTTGTTCATAATTGTTTAATTTCAGGAAAGTAAAAAGAAGCTCTGCTGAACTGAATTTTGGTATTTGTTTATTGTAAGGGGAGGTGTGGTAGTTGTTAGGAAATATTAAAACAATATCACCACCTTTCCTCTTTAAATGGTCATTATGGATGATATTATGGCTGGGAGGTAGAATTTCATAGTTGCTTGTGTTGGGTTTAAGACAAGTTTCAGTTACAGTGAGAATATTAGGCTTATGTTGGGTAATTCAGGCATGTAGTTCGGCAATTTTATTTCTGATACTTCTAACATTTATGGCAGCAAAAGTTAGATTACTAGGGTTTGAGTTCACTATTGTAGGGTTATAGTTGTGTGAGGGAGAGAAATGTTTGATGTTTATTGTGATAGGCAGGGCCAAGATTAGGGTGACTGTCTCCTCCTAGAAGGATTTTAATATATTGGGGAATTATTAACATTTGTTTTTTTAGAGCATTTTCCACCTGACTTTGTTTTGGTTTCAGTTGAAGTAGAGTTAATCAGTCTATATTTGGTGTAAAGCTGAGGTGCATCATTAAATAGGTTTGGTGTGATGTGAAGAGAGTATAGGGAGGAAGAATAAATAGGTAGTTTATATAACAGACAATAATCCATTTATAGCCAGTACAAAGCAATTAGCAGAGAGGTACAACACAGAGCTGGTTTTGGTTCATTTCCTGAATGCAGAAACCTGTTAGGAAGACTAAGTAACTGGCATATGCAGTGTAATCTATTGGTCAAGAGAAAGGACAGTGGCCAGTTTAGTAATCTGTTATTAAAGTGCAAGCACAACTCGGTGGGGGGGGGGGTATTAAAAACTAATATCCGGTACAGGCAGGCATGCAATTGACTTGATGAAATGAATACACACGGTTCTTCAAGCTAAATTTGCTTACATTGTACAAAGACAAAATGTTTGGGAAATGACCCTTGTTGCAGAGCTTTAGCAGTATCTTGGCTGAATGTAGTGACCTTAGGCTCTAAAAGGAAAGAAAAGAGAAAAGCTCTACTAAACTGTCATATGTTGAGGCAGTAAAGTTAATACTTGTTATAAAAAGAGGTGGAGAAAGGACCACAGTGAGTCAGAATAAGAGAATATGTGGAAAGTATAAGTGTAGAGATGATAATAAAAAGGTTTATGAATGTGAGCTAAAAGTAGGTTAGCAGGCGATATATTGTTAGAGAAGCAGATTCATTTAATTGCTAGGCGTTCTCTAAGCTTTTTGCTTAATTGGTTGATGTTGGTTTTAGTTGTTAGTTCAAAGTGAATCAGTTTCCAGAGTTTGGCTACATAAGATATGTATATTCTTTCAGAGTTCATAGAAATCGTTTTATATAAATCATAACAGTTGAAACAAGGTAACAGAGAGAGCTTAACTGATGTGATACAGAGTGCCCAGGAAAGTATAGCTTTCCATAAGATCACTGCCCTATTGTGTCATGTTTATCAAGTGCCTGAGCTGAGAACTACCTTACCCTTGCTCCCTGGCAGTTAACATTATTCTAACTGTGGCCTATGGGGGCATTTTTAGTGTGGGTCTAACTCCACCTTGATGTAGGCACTGGTATCACGTCAGGTACATTACATCTTTAGATCCCCCCACATGCATGTGTTCCTCTGCATCTGTCCATTGAAAGCTACTGAAAATGGCTTATGATCACCAAGTTTTTGTCACCTGGTCATATTGCCACTTCTTACCTGTAAACCTTCCGTTACATGGGAGAGAGACAAATTTATTAGGGCTCACCCAATGTGAACGAGCCTGCCAAGACATTTACTCTTACCCCCACCCTGTTTTTCCAGCATCTGAGTAGCTAGTCGTGCTTGGGTCATGTGCATCACAGCTATGGCAGCTAGTCGTGCCTGGGTCATGTGCATCACAGCTATGGCAGCTAGTCGTGCTTGGGTCATGTGCATCACAGCTATGGCAGCTAGTCGTGCCTGGGTCATGTGCATCATAGCTATGGCTTTATCCCTGTATGCCACAGAGCTGGCCTTTTGTTTACTGTCTTCATTGCTTTACCTTGTTTATTTGAAATCTTGACTGCTTCATGAGCCAGTATTTTCACCAGTTTGGTTGGTCCTTACTGAGATGGCATGCTGCACATTGTTTACAAACAACAACAACATGCAGTCTGGAGAGAGACAAGGTTTCATGTGTCCTTACTTGTGCTTGTGAACTTTCAGAATGGCACCCCAGGTAGGTGTATGCCTCAACACAGTCTCAGGTCAATGCATGTAGGACAGCATCAATATGCATGCACCACTATATGTAATATGTCCATATTTTTGTTCTCCATCACATTTTCCTGCTGTCTTCTCATTTTGGTGACCTAATGACCATACACAAGCATTTCTATTACATTTTCTCTATCACATTTTGCTACATCTTCCTTATTTTTTGGTTTAGTAGCCACAGACTTTCATAGCATACCAGTGTCTACCAAATCATTTCCTCTTTATAGCCCACTTTTTAGAAAATGCATTTATTGTTTTGCCTCTGCAGCAAGATCCTAATTCCAGGATGTTGTGGTTATTAAAAATAATTACATCGGCTGATCTCATTTTGATCTTTATTCTTCCTTGGAGTGGAACATTGGAACAGTAAATCATAACATTTGGGTTTACCCACTTTCCAAAACTAGTTTTCTGTCTTGTTTGTCTCTGTAGGGACTATCTGCCCTGGGAGAACTACAGAAAGTTTTACTCCATGAAAGGAGCTGATATCAGTGATATATATTCCATTACACAGCATGCACTGGAGTTTTCTCTTTTCACTTCTTCTTGTGAAAAGTTGCATCAGAGAAAAACTTTCTCGCTAAGACCTAGTGTTGCATTCATTCCTCATTGCAATCAAAGTTTCTTCAAGAAAAAAATCAGCAAAGCATCAAGTCATGTCTGCGTCCTGAAAGTCTATCAATAAATGTCCCTTTAGAAGGCAAATAGCACCAAAAGATCATCACACCAAGTGCTTGTTCATAGGAGATTGTTAAATAAGCTGCTAGACTGAGATATTTAAAAATCTTAATATTGCTTAAAAAATATAACCGTTAGAGAAAAGAACTAAGAAAAAGTACATTCTAAAGTCTGCATACTCAGAGAATATGGGAAAAGGGGTAAGAAATCTTAGAAAAATATGTAAAGTCTTTACAAAAGAAGAAACTGCTCTGTACTGCATTTTCCTGTTAACACTGGTACTTTCTAACTGGAGTAGTTCTTGATACCAGTCCTAAGAGCATCAATGAATTTTTTTTTTATTTAGACCTGGTTTTGATCTAATTTGGTTCTATCTGTCTGCTGTGAAGGCACATTTTTGTTACTCCTTTAGTATTGTTTATTGAGCCAGAATTTTGAAATTTGGGTTGGGAGGGTGGTCTAATGGTTAAGGTGTTTGCCTTGCAAACACAAAGTGCAACGTTTGAGTCTCACAAGGGATAATTGACTGGGTTGAAAATGGCTCGCAAGAGCTGTTAGCTTAGTATGAACCTATGGAATGCTTTTCCTTACTAGACACTTAACCAGTTCAAACTGGATTTGACTTTGCTCCACTATGAGAATTGATAGGGTGTGTTGCACTGTATAAATGCAACTGGCTTGTTTTACAGTGCTTCCTCTTCTGCGTGGTTGCTAAAGTTGCTTCTGGTAGTATAGCTTGGTTCCAAGCTCAGCTGCATTGTACCATGTGCTGCAGCTGCTGTTTGTTTATAATATTTTTCCCCACTAGTCAGTTGCTCAGGTTGTTGTTATTATAATAGCTGTCTTCATTCTATTGGTGGTAGCTGAATCTTGAATTCTGCAGTTTGTAACAGCTGAGCCAATCTCCAGTCGTATAATAGGCTTGCATAGCACCAGTAATATTTATAGGGTGTATAATTTTTACTACCTTTTCAGTCTTCATGATGTTGCTGTCATACTATATTTGTGTATTGTGCTAATACTACTGTAATTAACCGAGTCATTTAGTGCCCTGGGTAGTTCTTGAAATTAGTCAATCCTCAGCTGAAAACATGAGGTGCAAAAAAAAAGTTGTTAAGCTCTTGCTACAAATTAACATGCAGCTTGCTACAGTTACTATCATACACTCAGCTGTTTACCCATAGCCTTGATAGTAGTATTGGCATTTATTTATGAAGCTGCGATATGTCCTGACTGAAATCATTGTTGCAGTATTCTTAACACATGGGTTTTCATCCAGTGACAACCAGCCAGGGTACCAAAGCTTTACCTTCTGGAGGGCGTATGTCTGACGCATGACCTCAACTTGTATGCATCAGGATACATAGGCAGATATACACACGAGTTCCTCAGACTACCTCGCCACAAGCTCAACTGCAGGTCATGCATCCGACAGACTGACTTACATTGGATTGTTGGTACTGCTGCTTCACTTGCCCATTTTCAGATAAGTGCTCTAGTAAGGAACCTTCTGTTTTTATATTTTGGGCTGTGTTTAAAATTTTTGTTTGATGTTGGGTACAAGGGTTAAGAGTAAGTGCAGTAGACAGATTTAGGCCCAGAATATGACCACTAATCCTAGTCTGCCAGTCATTTGCTCCAAAATTTTTAGGCTGAGGAATTCCTCCCTTAGCTCATTCCTTGAAGCACAGCATCTAAAATGCCTGGCCCAAGTAAAGCTGGCAGAATCCACAGTACCCAATGTCACCCTTCCACCAAGTAAGAAATTAAAGAAACCACAAAATGATTCTTTGTCTAATATTTCTCAGTCAAACATGCTCACTGAGTTTGCAGAACAACTGGTATACCAGATATCCTCTCAGTTACTCACTAGTGAGACCTCTTTGGAAGCAGGTATGGCTCATGAGGTCTTGTAGGCTTTGTATATGTCTGAAGAATGAAGCTTAATCATTTTAGAGGGGCTACATAGAATCCCTCAGATCCTAGTCCGAGAAGAGGTTCTAGGTACTCTGAAGTATGCCAAGCATCTGATCCTCTGAGACTTGTTCAAGTGGATGCCATGCCTAAAAGGAAATAACAAAAAACTAGGCATGTGACCTCCCCTACAGCTTCTAAGGAAAAAGAATAACACAACTTCTCCTCGGGCTTATTCGAAGCAGTCATGGCCCTGAAGCCTCCTTTTTTTGCTACACAGGCTGTGTCAGGTCTCAAAAGTACATACCTAAGATTCTTCTTCCTCTGAAGAACAATAAGATGTAGATTATTGTCTGGATTATTACTCACAAGTGCATTCTCCAGCTCAAGTGTCTTCAGATGAAGGGGTCACACATTCTCCAGATTCTCCCTTTGAAGAGGCCTCTTTTGGAGAAACCATTCAGAACATGATGAAGCACTTCGAATGGCAATCAAGGTAAATCTCTTGTGCACAAAATAGATACTGTAGTTTCCTGGAAATGGGTACTCCAGCCCCCTCTGCAGTACCTCTAGTCCCAGAGGCATACCAGATCACCTTCCAGTTTATATATTCAGTTCCTGATTCTCAACCACCAGCACCTAAAAGACCAGAGAGATTCTATAAGGTACCCATTGACCTTAAATAACTGTATAAGGATCCTGTGGCTACTCTGCTGCAGTCTTTCTTAACTATGTAGTACTAATGCTTGCATTGTACTCATCCACCATCAACACCAGCTAGTCATGCAAATTAACACCTTGTACCTGGGGAAGGCATCCCTTTTTTCATGTCCTAGTAATACATATGCTGTATCAAACCATCACTTTGTACTACTCTCAGATCATACTGTATGTAATTTATACTTCCTCTTCAGTCCTAATAATATGTTGTAATGAAGTCATGTATTGCTCTGTCACTACTGTACTTGTGTGCTGTACTGAACTTTAATTGTATATTACTCTCATATTGAACTATGCCACATAATTTCTTCTCTGTAGTTTCAATCATCATTGTTAGTGGAATTGTATCTCAACTGAACTTTGTTTCTGCAGCGTAGTTTATCTACCTAACGTATATTCTTTATCTACTAACTGTTGGTTCACTATGTCATTCCTGCCCTTTGTAATTTAGCCCAACAAGCAAACATCTATGCCCAGTCTACTGGTATGCCTTCTGTTGCCAGCTTCATTGCATTTGGTATTCTAAATAGTCTAGGAACTGCCTAATGTTCTGTGATAGCCATCTACTACTGGACCAGCATGACATGATTTATGAAGTATAATTATCTGTACAATATGAAGGCCAATATTCCACCTACACAAATTGTTGGTAAACATCACATAAACTCACCCATTTCTCCGCAAGATTTCACTAAACTAACATACATTTAGGTTGTAAAAAAATCACGCCCCAAGCCCCCAAAAACAAGATGAATGAGTCTCAGCAACAATCAATTAATGTGTGCCTAGCATACACACACAACTCAGTGAGATATCAGGCTGCAGACTGTAAATGTTCCACTGCCACTAAGTCTGTGCATCCATGTAGAAACACCCTAGTAGCTAGTGACTACATTGTCAGGCACACTGACTCTGCACACATTGGGCTGAACAAAGACAGAGTGACAGCTGCCTTTCCTGAGAATGGAGCTACATTGTCATGAAGGTCTTATAGTCTCTGAAACAGGACAACTGTGACCATCACCTAGTCTTAGCCAATGTAGAAGTGAATGATCTGCAGTGCTTTTCCCCGAAGGACATGCATACCAATGTGCCACATGGAGGTCAGACTCTCTCTCTCTCTGAGTGGAATCCTACCCGCATCCACAGTGATACTCAGATACAAAGGTAAGATACTTATGTTTAACCCCTAAGTAGCTGGTGTCTTTCCATGATGATCCAGTACGTATCACATTATGACAAGATTATTAGTAGCCAAACCCGGTTTCAAAAGATCGGCTTAATCATTTTGTCACACAGCTTCTGCATAATGACCGGACCACTTGCTGCCTCCATAGTATCTCTTTTAGTAAAATTCTGCCTTCTGGACATTCAAACAAGGAAAAAAGGCTTGTGGTAAATTCCATTCTGGTCCACATTGTTCTACTCAGCATTAGAAATCTTAACAATAAATTATTGATTCAACTGCAATTTGAGTACAGTCATCTCTGTGTTATGTTTCAGTATAAACACTGTACCCCTTATTGATCAGGTTTCAGCACCTATCTCACATTCAAACTTGCTGGAAACCACAGGGGAGTATAAGTATTTGCCAGAGACTCAATTATCTCTATACAGATTCTCTGTGACTCACACATAGAATTAATTAAACTTCAAATTACTCTAACCAAAACAAATCATCAATTCATATCCTGCTATAGTCACCTTCCATCCCAAATGACCACAAAAGATTTCTAAATGTACTTATTGACATACCTATAAATAAAACACTTTTTGGTGAAGATTTCAACTATCCATCAATTAACTGATGAAGCTGTACCACAAATGTTGGGTATATTCAAGGATTCCTAGAGTTAGTACATGTTAACTCAATTGTGCAAACATTTAATCACCTCACTAGGGCTCAGAACCTTCTAGACCTTGTCTTCACTAACATCTCACCTATGTATACTAGCACTGCAGTATCCTCATAAGGGGTCAGATCCAATCACAAATCAATAAACTTTTCATTTAAGAAATTTAAATCCACCTCAGTTTACATCTATATGAATTCAAGGGCTGTAAAAAAGACAAATCTATTAAAATGTTAGCATTAATACATTCTGTAATGGAAGAAAAAAATAGCTAAGGCCCATGATATATCAAAATCATCCAGCAGTAAAGATTCTATCAAAAAAGATCATAGGGAGGATCAGAGCAGAAGGCAAACTAAAATTAGAATTGAAAACCAAGGATAATCATAATTCTTTCTTTAACTATATGATATGATTTAAAAATTATACTCAGTAAGGCTGTGAATTAATCAAAAATAATATTACTCACTCTTACTCTAAAGACACTGATAATATATGTATAGACAAATTTAGTGCCAACTTCACACCAGAGTAATTGAAAATCCACAAATCTGTAAGTCTCTTCCTTCCTCCCAAGATTATTGTGGAACATACCCTAACTGCATTTTCTAAAGCTAAAATAACTGTGTCTTATGGGCTCTGACAACACAAGTGGTTGTTTAATTAACAAATTTAAACACACGCTGTCTGATCCATTATTAAAATTGATCAGCTTAAGCATAACCACAGAGTATATTTCTGAAATATAAAATGGCTAATATTACATGTCTTTATAAAGGGGACCTCACCTCAGATCTCAGGAAGTAGAGGCCCATCAGCCTAACAAGTCTAATTTGCAAAGTCATGGAATGAATTATATCTGGTTTTATAAGTTCTGACACAAAAACACATATTATGCTAGACTGACAGCAATTTGACATTCTCAAAGAGAGATTGTGTCTACTTAATTTAATAAGCTTCCTTGACAAAGTCGCTGAAGCTTTAGATAGCAGCCATGCAGTTCATACATCATACCTGGATCTGGCCTCTGCCTCTATTAACCATGCTGGAACTGTAAACAAGCTTAAAGGCCTAAATGTAGCCCATTATTTTTTAAGAGTGATAGTCAGCCATCTGACAGATGGGACCCATGAGCTTAAAGTAGCAGGTGCCACTTCAGAAAACAAAAGGGTAGCTAGTGGCATTCCTTAGGGTTCCATGCTGGGACCCCCTTCTGTTAGGCTTCCTACTGCTCATAACTCCAAACCACTAACCCACTCACTCAGACATTTGGCTAATTAAATTTGCTGCTGTCTGCAGGCTGGGTATTGCTGTACATTCAGCATCCAGTACTGAGTTACTACAGCAAAGGTTAAAACCATGCGTATCAATGGCACACTAAAAATGGGCTTAAATTAAATGCAAAGAAGTTTAGCACTGATATCTGTGATAACAAATCATTCCCAAAGATTACAGTAGAGACAGGACCCTTCTCCTGACTGATATGCTCATTAGACAAGCAAAATCTCCATCTTTTTTACCACCATGTAGCAACAGTCGTCAGAAACCTGTCTAACCCAATTAACAACAAAAGGTATAAATTAAAGGTATCTCACCCTGGTCAAAAGAAGTTATCATTTCTCTGTACTCTGTCCTGATCTGACCAGTTATAGAATATTATGTCCCTTTAAATGCTTACCTATGCAAACTCTTCATGAAGCTGGAAAGATCCTAAATGTTCCTAAATAAAAAGATCACTGGACTTAAAAGACTCCAACTGCCAAGAGAGACTTGAAGCTCTCTCTATACTCTGTCTGTTATAGACTCTGTGCCTCATTCTATACCCAGCATTCCATGCTGTTTTAAGACCCAGCCCTCCTTGGTCTCCTGTACTTCCTCAAAACAAATGTCTCCACAAACTCAAACTAAAAACATGACTGCATCAACAAATACGTAAGACATCCTAGAGGGACAGAATTATTACTCAATGCTTCCCCCATCTGAGGAATAATGTTAACTAGTACATAAAACAGTATAATACCCTCGGGTCTGTATTAGAAGCAAAAAAAGGCTCCTGAGCGTATACGGAAACAGCGACACATATTCATCGAATCACATTTAAGCAATTCAATGAATATGTCATAGGTCAAGGAGATAGTTGGCCAACTTCATGGAGTTGCCCTTTCCTTCCTTATAGTGCGATCTCGGAGTTGATATATTTAGTTAGGGGGTGTGGGGGGTAGAGATCCCCATGTTTGGGGGTGTGGGGGGCAAAGCCCCCCCTGTTTATGGTGTTAAATTATTTTAGCGAATGGCCACATAAGTTTTTTCCCTAGGGAAAAGTTTGATTATGCGGCCGTTTGCTATTTTCAGGTTTCGTGCATTATGTGTCGACTTTTATGTAGTCGCACATATGCACTTTTGGTGTTATAATATAGACCCAATACCCTCACCTCCTTTAAGCTAAACCTTGTCAATTGCATATGTGCCCATAAACTCATTCAACGCTTAACTTGTTTTGCCCTCCTGGAGACAGGAGATGCCCCTTGAGGGTGAGTATTGTCATTATACTCATTTCATACTGACCTTCACTGGTTCCTGTGAAGGCCCAAAGACGGAAAAAAATGTAAGAGGGGATCCTTTGATTGTAGGTTCAAGGTGTGGAGCAGTTTTATTCAACACTGATACATTGCTCTTAATATGTTGTGTCTTTCAGTTATGATACCTCAATATCAGCTTCTGTCAGGTTGTATTATGAAGTGACTTTTATTGAAACCATCTATATTACAGGAATATTGTATAATGACCCAGCACAAAGTTCTCATTACATAAAAGATGCTATGTGGAAATATCCAGATTACCAGGATCTAACAGTGGTGCTCTTTCTAAGTTTAAAAAAAATAAAATTTCTTGTCGAAACTTAAGAGTCTGCACCCAGACACTGAGACTTCAGCTCATAAGTTGGTTGAAGTACCCTCTAAACATTCAAAAGAAAGGTTAGACCTTAACAAAAGCTTCAAAGATGTCCATTAGAATTTAACTATATCTTTAGGAAATGCATTTCCTATGGATACAAATCCTTACCATTTCAAAGGAAGGCACCATTACTGAATAGATTTGGACACTATTCTATTGGAATACAATGATATGACAGATACTGTTTGAAGAACTTAGATTCAAATGAGAAAGACATATTGCAGAACTTACAAAAGCTGCAGCCAAAATAGTGGGACATTTTTTTAAATGTTGTATGATACTGTAGATGCCATATCTATGTCTGCTATAAAATGGGTAGTCATCAGAAGCTATACTTGGGCTAAGTCCAAGAAAATGCCAGAAGATATAAAAGACATGTACACCAACATTCATTTTCCACTGTGTTTAAGGAACTATCCTGCCTCTGAAATACACTTTGCATCATAAGCAATTGAATTTTTATTTACTTGTTTATCTTGGTAAGCAAGTGCACTTTAAATCTTGTTAATGCTTTAGTCATGTGACTCTTAATTGGGTTATTTAAACCTCATTAATGTTTTAGATATGTGACTATTAAATGGGTTATTTAAACCTGTGATATCTTGTAAAATCTGGTCTAATGAAGTTCTGATTTTGTGGGTGAAAGACAACTTTAATAAAGTTCTTTGTTTATTTCAGTACCTTGTGGAATTCTTGAGAGTTGAGACGTAGCTTGTGGCACTGGTGCATTTCATTTTGGGTCTTGTTTTCCTGGCACTGGAAGCTCCTTTGTGTTTGAGTCTGAAATACACATTCATAATAAACCAGCTTATATCCAGCAATATTAGTTTTAAAAAGCAGGCCAGTGAGGACAAACCTCTTCTTGATTGTAGTGTACTGATAATAATTCTTACTAAAGCTATTAGTCTGAAAGACAATAATTATCTTGCATGCTTTCGCCCTTTTTATTCTGTACCAATGAGCAGCAGTGGAGCTTATTATTACTCTAGCAGATGTTTTTATTATATATTTGCTACAGTTATATGCATTTAACTGACAGAATATTCAGTTGGTGCCAAACGTGCAGCTCTGCAAACATGTCTTTGGACAGCACATTTGAACCCTTTGCATATTATAATGTTTTAGCACTGCTGCTTTTAATGCACTTTGGAATATAAACAGCAGATAATACTAACTGAATATCTATAATTATAAAACACATGAATACTGATTTTGGAACGTGTGGATATCAAATGCATAGATATATATTTTATATATTTTATATATTTTGAGCAGCTTAATTCACACCCTCTCAGCATACCTGTCATTTTCTTGTGTCACAGGATCATACTCAACACAGCTATTATACAGGTCAGGAAAGGCCTTTCTATATCAGCCTGAATTGGTCCTCATGTCCTTCATTCAGTGTCAGTGTTATTCTTTCTAAACTTAGTTATGCACAGTACTAACACTGCAAAATCCATAATTAAGTAAATAATATGCTTTCCCAACTATATTTTACTCAGTGTGTGTCTGGCTTTCTCAAGTTGCACCTGTAAAACAACTGCCAGGCTCTCTCAACAGAGTTTCCTTTTAGCGCAGGAGTTATAGCTATGTCCACTGGTACAGTGTATAACAGGGTTTGTGTTAACATACATTTAATGAAGGATTTCAAGTCTTAAACGTAAATGTATGTCATCATTTATTGGTATTTCTGCTCTATGCTTTTCAAACCAAAGTGACTGTTATTTCTAAATTGTGAAAAAAGGCTACTTATTATCCTAAAATTGGAATGAATATTTCAGTATTAATCAATAAACAAAGCAACTACACTCACAAATATTGGTCTTTTCCTGACCATAGAGTATATATATATATATATATATATATATATATATATATATATATATATATGTAGTTCCCCTTCAGAAGGTCGAATGGCTGAAATCTCGAAATGCACATGGTCGAGACCATATGCTCGAAATTTCAGAAGCTCGACCTTCTGAATGGGGATCGGCATACAGCGTAGAATTCCCTTTCTGCACTGTTGTGCGATCTCAGAGTTAGAATAAATAAGTAACATGGGGTGTGGGGGGTGCAGGGGGGGCTTGCCCTACTACATAAACATCGTTTTGTGCTTTCTTACTTTTTTTCTTTCCCTTTCAGAAGGTCAAGCTTCTGAAATTCAAGCATATGACTTCAGCCATATGCATTTTGAGATTTCAGCTGTTCGACCTTCTGAAGGGGAACTATATATAGATATCTATGTGTATATATATATATATATATATATATATATATATATATATATATATATATATATATATATATATATATATATATATATATATATATATATATATATATATATATATATATATATATATATATATATATAAATGCTTGATCCTTTGTGGATACATTTCTGTTACATTTTGTAGAACTCCTTTTCTTTGAACTTTGATCTGAATAAAGTCTACAACTTATCAACTCAGCTCTCTACACAGAAGATTCTTCGAACAGGCAGAAGGTGAAGTTTCACTTATAACATAAAGAAAGCTGATTCAATGACAGTACATCATTCCTTAAATTATCTAATACCCATAAGTTTTCATCAGATAGGTCACAATCTGTAATTAAAACAAAAAAGTTGATGCGGTACAGTAAAATAAATAAGCTGTTGTTAGGAATACCAAAGGCACCGATGTCTCACCCGTTCTTATGAGCAGGCCATCTTCTACAATCTGCTTCTCATCCCCATTTTAAAGGGTCTACGGAATGTCAGACTATTCAATTGCATGACTTTTCTTTATGCGTTAATCTGCATATTTCCTTTACAGTTTGTTAGAGCAAAACATTTTCTTTACCACTGTGGAGAGCTTCAAAAATGTATTATTCCTCAAGGGGTCTTTTCCCCCAAAGTGTATTAACCATTCGTTCAGCAGATAAGATCTGTCTCCGATTTTTAACTTACAGTACCTTGTTGCATTGCCTTTTCATTTTCTGATCTATCCTCCCTTGCTCTATATTATATATTTGGTAAAGGCATCTGCCAGCTTTTTATACAACAATCTTCTGTATCTACTAAGACAATGTAACATACATGCTTGTTTCAGCTTTACTAGTGCTATGAACTAGTAGTTTCTGTTAGGCAGAGCAAGAGATGTTGCCACTATAACTTATCATGTAACTCCCCATTAACCTTGCACTGCTTCAGAATCTACATAAGTGGCATACCACTTAACTGTACAGATTTTCGTAGAATGTCCAGATTTTTGCCTCATATTTTTGGTCTGTTCCCCATAAAAGTTATGGTTTTCTGACAAATCGCTTGGATGATCTAAGGACTGAAGTTACTAAATAATGACATACATTTAAGTTTAAGACTTCAAATCCTTCAGAAAATGTATGTTCACACAAATCTTGTTACTCTAGCAACTTTTTACATTTATAAGAGCAATATTTAAATTCTGTCCCTATTTTTGGGCCTTTGTTCCCCCATTTTGTCAGGCTTTGTCTAGATTTCTTGCATTAAGAGGTTGAGAGGTGTTTACAGATTACTGTCAGTCTTCCCTTTCTCCTACCCCCATTTGAGAGTTTAGACATCCATACTGTTCTGATTTAAAATATGAGCATTGTTTCTCATGTTTTGCTATTTTATTGTAATTGTACTCTGTAATATCACTAGAATTTATTATCTTTAAGGCTGAATAACTTGCCTGTCTGTGTTACTGTCAGTCCTATTAGACACACCTTTGTAGAAAACTACAAAAGTTGTAGTGTTTATTCCCTGGAATTTGCCTGCAACATTCACAAGCCCAAAGAACAGAAAGTAGTGAACACCAGTATGGAATATATTGGGGAATCTCCTGCCAACTGCGGTATTGCTTCCATAGGACACATAGGGAAGATGGATGCACTGCTGATAATAGTCTATCAAGAAAATAGGGCATTGCAGGTGGGTAAATGTGCCTTGCAAGCTACATTTTGTCATAAGTAAAGCATTGAAAATATCATCATCTAGAACTCCTTATGTCATGCACTGTCTCCTTCAGTCAGACGCTGACTGGATCACTTAACAAATTTTTCCTGCTAGTCCATCTGTGATCCTTTTACAAAGGTTAGTCTTTTAGGGTGATGCCTTTCCACTTAATGGGTTTGCACTGAATATTTTGACCTACTGAACAAATCCCATACTTCACAACCACCAAACTATACAGAACACACATGCATGGCTCATGGATTGTAAGTAGCCAAAGTTCACGCACTATATAGATCTCATGACCCACTGAGGCTTAACTAGTTTGATATTAATTTATTGTATGATACAATGAAAACAACTGTTGGTATTTCATTGTGCTTTGAGAGGTTGTAATCAACTAAATCCAGTGGTTGAATTTCCACTTGCAATGCCATTGACTGAGTTTTAGAAAGATCATAGGATTACTATGCAGTTTATTTTTTATTGCTATTTCTTATTCTATCTAATGTAATTCCAAATGTGTTTATTGTTGTAGTTTATTATAGACTGCATAATGTTGTAAAGGAAATATTTAACCGTATGTCAACATGTCTGTTATGGAGCTTTTCTCCTCGGGCCTCTGCTGAAAATGGGCTTTAGCCCAGTTGGACTAACTCAGTCAACAAATGTTAAAATAAAATAAAAATAAAATATTGCAGTGCCACCTTGGTGGTGGGCTCAGTTATTTATACAACTGCTACCCTTTCATTGTGGAAGACTGAACATGTTATACTGCAAGGCTGACCTCTGGTAGAACCGTGTCCAGATGTTGGTGTGTTGCTGTTTTGCTTTTATGCCTCCTGGTCCTTTGAGAAATATAAGTCACTAGAAATGGTGAAAAGGCCAGGGATAGGGTTCTTCCACTCCACTACTGCTGGTATCCTGTGGTCCACAAAACTGCATTCTTTCTATTTTAGGCTTTTGTCAGGATAAAATAACTGGGCAGGTGCTCTTCTGTGGGAAATTATTCAATAATATCCCTCACAGCTTGAAAGAAAGGATCTATGGCTGTATGGGGTGAGAACACCCCAACCCCAAGTAATCTAAATTCTTCTCTCCTCACATAACAAACTAGATAAATATCCAAGACAAAAGGGTCGTTGCTCTGCCAAAACCCAGCAAAACGTATCAGAAAGTCCAAAATGAGCAAAATAACGCTGCTGGATACTGCTGGTTGTATAAAAGTTTTTAATAACAAAATACCATACGTTACAAACTGGATAAGCGCTTTCGGGTTGTTACCCTTCCTCAGATAAAATACATTGTAACATAAAACTTCTTTTAAAATAATCACTATCCAATCAAATTCAGTAAAAAACCCGCCTTTTACAGAGGGTGGGCTTAAGAGGAACTACATCATTCAATCCTGGAGCCCTATGTGCTGTTAATTCCAGGATCCATTTAGATTCAGCCAAATCAGTGTTCAATCTGATATCCCCCCCCTACAGGTGAGACTCAGATTGACAATGACCCTAAACGTGAATTTATGTGTGGGGTTTTCTTTCACATGCCTGTAGAGTGCATTATGTTCGTCCTTATTTCTGATATTAGACATATGCTGGAGAATCCTAACCTTCAACATCTGGTTTGTCTTCCCCACATAGTAACTCAAGCACGAACAACACTCTGCAATATAGACCACGTCAGTGGTCCTGCAATTGGCCCTGCCCTTAAACAAGTAAGTCCTATGGTTGTTAGGATGTTTAAACTCTACACCTTTCTTGATAAGACAGCAGGCTTTGCAGGACCCACAGGCTACGGTCCCTGCTTTCCCCATATTGTTCCCACTGCCCATTGTCTTCTTTTCCTTGCATAATAAGTCTTTTAAATTTTTGTTCCTCTTGTATATGAACTCAGGGTGAGTCCCAACAATATCCCTCAGGCTTTCATCACTCACTATGATATTCCAATTCTTTCTTACGATGTCACATATCCCTCTTGCATCACTACCATATGTGAGTGCCATCTTACGACGGGTCGGCCTAGCTACTCCTGTCCCTATACTGGTGACTGTGGTATCGCCTGTCACATCTAACCAGGGCCTATATTTCGTGTTTCTATATGGTTTGTTCTTATTAATAATTTTACCTACCATTTCCTCATTGTAACCCCTGTTCACAAAACAGGCACCAAGATGACATATCTCCTTCTCAAACTCTTGATTGTCTTTACTCAATCTAGAGATCCTTCCTATCTGACCCTGCACCACGTTCGAAAAGGTGTGTCTTGGATGCATACTATCAAACGATAGTAAGCTATTCCTCCAGCATCCTTTCCTATACAACCTGGAACTAAAACCATCCCTGTTCTGTTCCAGGCACACATCTAGAAAATCTATAGTCTCTTTCGAGGTTGTTACACTAAACCTAAAAAAGGTGGTCGTGGTATGTAAATAGTCTATAAACATATTTAATTCTCCATCCGTGCCTTTCCACAAAATAAAAATATCATCTACAAAACGTAGATATGTGAAAAGGTTTTCCTTCCAAACATGTTCATTGAACACAAACATCCTTTCCCATTGCAAAAGGACAAGATTAGCATAGGTATTGGCACAGGGGGTGCCCATGGCTATCCCCTGTGCCTGCCTATATATGCTATCTGTCCCTAAAAAGATGTTGTTATCCAAAACAAGGGTTAACAGCTCAACGACCAAGGCTATCTTATCATGTGTGACCCCTAATGTGGTAAGTAGTGTCCTTATGGCCCGTATACCATACTCATTATTAATCACAGTGAACAAATTGTTCACATCCAAGGTGACCATTGTAAAATTCCCCACTGATTCCTCATGTTTGATACCACCAATCAAAGTAAGGAAATGTCCTGTGTCCTTCAAAATATGCTTCATAGAGGCTACATATGGTCTAAGGGTCACCTCCAACCATATTGAAATGTTTTCAGTGACCCACCCCCTGCCTGATACTATCGGTCTAAGGGGTGGGTCAACCAAGCTCTTGTGCACCTTGGGCAATGAAGATAAGTTAAAAACAATATTACCACACTAGATTGACTCATAGTGAGTGTGGTAATATTGTTTTTAACTTATCTTCACGTCAGTTAACTCAAGCCGAGTTAATGGTACTGAATAAAGGTTTGACGTTCATTCCTAGTAAAATGTGTACTTATCAGGAGGTCTTACTAGATATTATGCAGTATTGTCGAAACTTAATGTTAAGTAAACTATTTGGTGATGTTGAAAATACACAAACTGCTTTGAGGAAACCTAGTGGGTTTATACCGGCCCTGACACCGGCTTTACAGTTATTTATTAATCAATGTGATCATGACCTGCTACTTTATTTTCAGCAAAGTGATAGAGAGAAATATTATAATTTAACTAGTGAACAGAGATTAGCTTTGGCCAAGTTATGTGGATATACTGATGTCACGATCAAGATGGCAGACAAGGGAGGTTCAGTCGTTGTGATGGACTCCGACTGGTACAACAACAGGTTAAACACACTTTTGTCGGATACAGGGACTTATCAACACATCAATCCCATAGATGTGAGGAGAATTATAGATAGGGTCCATAACAAGTTGCAGTATTTGGGACAACGCTTATTGCTTACCCCTCAACAACTGGAGTTTTTACATATAGATAAGCCCACAACACCGGTATTTAAGGCATTGCCCAAGGTGCACAAGAGCTTGGTTGACCCACCCCTTAGACCGATAGTATCAGGCAGGGGGTGGGTCACTGAAAACATTTCAATATGGTTGGAGGTGACCCTTAGACCATATGTAGCCTCTATGAAGCATATTTTGAAGGACACAGGACATTTCCTTACTTTGATTGGCGGTATCAAACATGAGGAATCAGTGGGGAATTTTATAATGGTCACCTTGGATGTGAACAATTTGTTCACTGTGATTAATAATGAGTATGGTATACGGGCCATAAGGACACTACTTACCACATTAGGGGTCACACATGATAAGATAGCCTTGGTCGTTGAGCTGTTAACCCTTGTTTTGGATAACAACATCTTTTTAGGGACAGATAGCATATATAGGCAGGCACAGGGGATAGCCATGGGCACCCCCTGTGCCAATACCTATGCTAATCTTGTCCTTTCGCAATGGGAAAGGATGTTTGTGTTCAATGAACATGTTTGGAAGGAAAACCTTTTCACATATCTACGTTTTGTAGATGATATTTTTATTTTGTGGAAAGGCACAGATGGAGAATTAAATATGTTTATAGACTATTTACATACCACGACCACCTTTTTTAGGTTTAGTGTAACAACCTCGAAAGAGACTATAGATTTTCTAGATGTGTGCCTGGAACAGAACAGGGATGGTTTTAGTTCCAGGTTGTATAGGAAAGGATGCTGGAGGAACAGCTTACTATCGTTTGATAGTATGCATCCAAGACACACCTTTTCGAACGTGGTGCAGGGTCAGATAGGAAGGATCTCTAGATTGAGTAAAGACAATCAAGAGTTTGAGAAGGAGATATGTCATCTTGGTGCCTGTTTTGTGAACAGGGGTTACAATGAGGAAATGGTAGGTAAAATTATTAATAAGAACAAACCATATAGAAACACGAAATATAGGCCCTGGTTAGATGTGACAGGCGATACCACAGTCACCAGTATAGGGACAGGAGTAGCTAGGCCGACCCGTCGTAAGATGGCACTCACATATGGTAGTGATGCAAGAGGGATATGTGACATCGTATTGAAAAAGAATATCATAGTGAGTGATGAAAGCCTGAGGGATATTGTTGGGACTCACCCTGAGTTCATATACAAGAGGAACAAAAATTTAAAAGACTTATTATGCAAGGAAAAGAAGACAATGGGCAGTGGGAACAATATGGGGAAAGCAGGGACCATAGCCTGTGGGTCCTGCAAAGCCTGCTGTCTTATCAAGAAAGGTGTAGAGTTTAAACATCCTAACAACCATAGGACTTACTTGTTTAAGGGCAGGGCTAATTGCAGGACCACTGACGTGGTCTATATTGCAGAGTGTTGTTCGTGCTTGAGTTACTATGTGGGGAAGACAAACCAGATGTTGAAGGTTAGGATTCTCCAGCATATGTCCAATATCAGAAATAAGGACGAACATAATGCACTCTACAGGCATGTGAAAGAAAACCCCACACACAACGTTTAGTGGTCATTGTCAATCTGAGTCTCACCTGTAGGGGGGGGACATCAGATTGAACACTGATTTGGCTGAATCTAAATGGATCCTGGAATTGACAGCTCATAGGGCTCCAGGATTGAATGATGTAGTTCCTCTTAAGCCCACCCTCTGTAAAAGGCGGGTTTTTTACTGAATTTGATTGGATAGTGATTATTTTAAAAGAAGTTTTATGTTACAATGTATTTTATCTGAGGAAGGGTAACAACCCGAAAGCGCTTATCCAGTTTGTAACGTATGGTATTTTGTTATTAAAATCTTTTATACAACCAGCAGTATCCAGCAGCGTTATTTTGCTTATTTTAAACTAGATAAATATCACAATAACTATTAGAGTTGTAAACCATTTTACACGACATACCAAAACTGAATGTGTATACATTAAACATAAGAAACATGCAATCAAAAGATGAGCTGTACTTCAGTGGAGAATAAAGTATCACTTTTTAATTTTATAATTACCAATTTATTAATTATTTTATTTATTTTCTATTATTTGAATATGTTAACTATGGTAAAACACTGATTACACATTATCAATTTCTGTCTCAACCCATATAGCATGTATTTCATGAAATAGTGATACTTAAGAATAAAGACAATCTTCACAGAATACGTTTTTGTTACTAATTAAACACATTTATGTAAAATGTAATTATGTTAGTCTTGCCTTTATGTGGAATGATTTATTCCAACTGTATAGCTTCTATATGAAATGATACATTCGAATTAAATCATCATCATCAGCCCCCTTTTTCCCATTTTACTACATGGGGTCGGGATATTGTGTTAACTGTTGCCAACTCTCTTGATTCAGTGCCACACTCCTGCATTCTTCAACACTCATTCCTGACTGTCACAGATCTTCTTTCACACAATCCATCCACCTCTTTGCTAGATGCCCTCGCTTCCTCTTACCTTCTTCCTGTCTGTCCCAAATCTTCTTCGCTACATTGCCTTCTGCTTTTCTACACATGTGCCCAAACCACCGTAATCTGTTCTCTTTGATTTTTTCTGCAATTGGAGCTATTTTGGCTTCTGCTCTTATGTCCTCATTTCTTCATCTGTCCCACAGTGTGCATCCTACCACCTTTCTCAAGCACTTCATTTCCATCACCTCTAGCTTCTTCAACTGTTCTGCCTTTACTGCCCAGATTTCTGTACCATACAGTAGTACTGGTCACACTACTGTCTTGTACACCTTACTTTTCAGCTTCTTTGGCATTCTTCTGTCATAGACTACACCTGATACTCTATGCCAGTTGGCTGCAGTCCTTCTGATTCTAGCTTTGACCTCTTCATTCAGACTACCCTTCTCCTCAACTACTGATCCCAGATACTTGAAGCTTTTTACCTGTTCCACTAGCTTCCCTTCTATCTCTATTCTCAACTTGTTCTGATTTTCCCAATTTGCTGCCATTACCACCGTCTTATATGTGCTTAGTTTCATCCCATGTGCCTTCAGATTTGCATTACATTTTCCTATCCTTTGTTGAAGTTCTAGCTCAGAGTCTGCCTGTACTGCAACATTGTCTGCATGCAGCAGCTTTGTTGATCCGTCCCCTCCAACCTGTTTGCTAATGTTGTCCATCACCAGTATGAACAGTAGTGGGCTCATAGCTGAACCCTGATGTACACCCACTCCCAATGGGAGCCCCTCTGTGAGGCCAAACACTGTTCGTACTTGAGTCACTGGGTCCTTGTACATAGCCTTCACTAATTCTACCAATGTTTCTGAGACTTCAAACCACCGCAGTACTGCCCAGATCAGCTTTCTTGGGACCTTGTCATATGCTTTCTCCAAGTCTAGGAATGCCCAGTTGGACTCTAACCGCATCTCTAGCTTCTTCTCAAGTATCTGTCTCAACACAAACATTGGGTCAATTGTGCTGCATCCTGATCTAAATCCAAACTGCTCATCTCCCATCTTACATTCTACTACTCTGCATATCCGTTTATCAGTTACCATCTCCAGAACTTTCATGCAATGTGATAGTGGTTTGATGCATCTGTATTGCCCACAGTTGTGGATGTCCCCTTTGTTCTTGTACACTGGAATGAGTATGCTTTACTAGAAAGGCTGACAAGACTCAGCTACACTTTGCTGTGAGGGAAAGGTTAGTTTGCTTTTTATTTGTTGTATTACTTTATTGCCTTTTTCTGTTTTGAATACTGTGATTTGTTTTATTTACCTAGTATTTTACTTGTATTCTGCTTTTAACTGCATATTAAACTTGAAAAGAGACCACAGCTCTGTCTCTTTTGAGTCAGGTAGAAAATTGTTTCCCCACCCTCCCACACAGTTACTGTAGTGTTCTTAAACACCACTGTCTTTCTAGCTGCCTTCCCCTTATGTTAATTTGACCATATATCTCATTTCCTCTCTGTTTTTACTGCCTTGTGTGAGTAAGCACAAAATTATCATTTTGTGAAATCACTCCCCTTCAACTATTTAAATTTATTGGCCATCCTACTGTATTCCATAGTACGAGAATACAAAAGTGACCACCCCCTTTCAATCTATCTTGCTGTTTTAAAAATAGTGACTCTCCACTAAAACTTAACATTTTAGACAGGTAAAACTTGTTACCTACTTTCACATCTAATTCCTCTAGTGCACACTGCAGTGTTTAGGATAAACCATTTTTTTTTATCTTACCTTTAAGCATCCCTGTGACTAGCACTTGCTTTAAAACCTGTTGGAAAGCACTAGGAAGTCTTAAACTGATACAAGCACTCAACTCTCCTTGTCAATAAGTAGAAATTAATTGTAGGCACTAAACAGCCTATAATTGCAAAGTACCTTGCAAAGGTAAGGGAATACTTTACAAAGAAAAAGCACCAAACCAGGCATGTCCAAGGGTGATTTCTTCTGTCCAACTGGTGAATCCTGGCATACTGGGGCAATGCAACAATTGCCTCATGTACACAGACAACCCTCTCCTCCTACCACCCAACATTACAACCTGTGAGAGATGCACTTACATAGCTAAACTGGAAGCAAAGCTCTATCCACCCAAGATTGTGCTGGACAGTCAAGAGGAGAAGGTTAACACCCGCACTACACCTCAAGCAACACATAGCCCTTCTAAACCCACACCATCAACACCCACACATAACAACACTAAGCCTACATATGTGTAGGTCCTTAACAGTAACCTGCCCAAGCAACAAGGACCTCTGAAGCTGAAAGGCAAACAAACACCAATCACAACCAAAGTGTCACATAGCTCACAACACCAGTGTGCCATCCAACAGCCCCTAAGGCAAGACAACTTACCCAACACTTTAGTCATAGGTGACTCTACAGTCAGGCACACTGATGTCCCACTCACCAGGCTGAACAAGGAGAAAATTAAAGTCAGCTGTCTGTCGGGTGCCAGGATCTGCCACATAATGCATGCACTCAAGTCACTCCACAACAAGTATGAATATGATTCTGTCATTGTCCATGTTGGAGTGAATGACTTGAGACGTACCTCCTTGGACTAAATGAAAAGAGACATGGAAGAGCTCTCGGATCATGTGGACCAGGCAGGTATGACCCTAGCCCTGAGTAGCATCCTGCCTTCACCCAGAATGATACCACAGTATAAGGACAAAATGATTGACTTCAACAATTGGCTAAGCTTCTGGTGTCATTCAAAGGGGATCCAGTATCTGTCTGCCTGGGACGACATGATTGCAAACCACGATGCTTTGCCAGAGATAGTCTGCACCTGTCACCCCTGGGATTCAGGTTACTAGCTAAGGCTCTTGCCACCCCTATAGTGCCTTTTTTTAGGCAAAGTTCAAAGGACAAAACCACCAGTGTAACAGGTACAAGCATGCAAAATCTGAAGGTAAGGCTACTCAATGCTAGAAGTCTAAACCTCAAAATGCACTTTCTCGTGGTACTCCTAAAAATGGAGAACATCAATATCTGTGCAGTAACTGAGACCTGGTTCAAGGCTCCAGACAGCACCCCTGCAATACCAGGCTATAATTCTTACCACACTTTTTGGCCAGCAAACCAGGACCGAAACACTAAAGGAGGTAGAGTGTCCATATTCACCAAGGATATTCACAACACCAGGCTAGTTGCCCAACACAATGCGTCTGAAATTCTCCAGGTGCAACTAACACTAGGTAAGACTGCAATCCAAATTGTAGCTTTTTACAGATCCCCCACCATGCCCCAAGATTCTCACTACACCTTTCTAAATATACTGGAAAATATTAAGATACAACCAAACAACCTAATACTGGGTGATTTCAACTACCGTGCCATTAACTGGGAAAACTACTCGTGTACCAACACCTTTGCCCAACGGTTCTTGGAATTTATAAATTCTAATGCCCTGGATCAACTAATCCTTGGTCCCACCAGGGGCTCCAATATCCTAGACATGGTCATTACCAACATGGGAAATCGATACTCCGCACCTATGGTCACCCCTCGTTGGTCAGGTCTGACCATAAGATAATCACCCTTGACATCCACATCCCTACCCCACCCCCCCAGTAAGGAAACCTCCATAAAAAAATTATCGAAAGCCAACTTCATGCTACTCAAGTCAGAAGTGACAAACTTCATGACACCCATGCAGACAGGAACTGAAGGTTTGACTGCTGAATCCTCCACTAAGGCTCTGTACGAGCACATCCACTCGTGCATGAATCATTCCATCCCCAATAGAACCAAGATGCTCACCTCCAAAAAAAGGAAGACAATCTGGTGGTCCCTTGCTATAAACAAACTTTACAACAAAAAGAAGAAATTGTTGTGGAAAAGAGGAAAATCCCGGGATGCAAAAAAACTCCCTTACCAGCCTCAGTAAGAAGCTGAAATCCCTCATAAAATCCTCCAAAGCTAGTTACGAAATTAAAATTGCCAAAGATTCTAAAGACAACCACAAGGCATTTTATAGCTATGTCAAGAATGTAAATGGCAATGCTCAGATCTGCTCTAAGCTACAACAGAATGACATTAAATATACTGATCCCAAGGATATTGCCAATATCCTGGCAGATCGATTCAGTGCAAACTTCACCCCCCTCTCACCCCCTAAAGGACGCATCTCAATACCGAAAGATTGCCAAATTCCAGTAATAATGGCTACACAGGTAAAAATACACTCTCCAAAGCTAAGAATACAGCATCTATGGGACCAGACGACATCCCAGGCTGTGTAATACATGAACTACAAAATGAACTGGCACCTCACCTAAGTGTCATGTTTAATCATAGCCTCACCTCAGGCTTTGTGCACACTGAGTGGCGCAGAGCTACAGTTATCCCACTCCACAAGGGGGAATCCACCTTGGATCCCAGGAACTACCGCCCCATCAGTCTGACGAGCCTGATCTGCAAGGCCATGGAATGTATTATCTTTGAATCAGTCTCCAGAGCCGTGGACAAGGGTAAAGTGCTCCACACAGCCTATCTGGACCTCGCCATCAACACCATCCCCCACTCTGGAATCATAGATAAACTTATTAAACTGGGCATTAATCCCTATGTCACTCGATGGGTTGCCAACTGGTTTACTGACAGAACCCACACTGTAAAAGTAGCTGACTCCAAATCCAGCTCCAGACAAGTGACAAGTGACAAGTGGAGTACCTCTGGGTTCAGTCCTGTGACCACTCTTATTTGGCATCTACTTCTCTGACGTACAGGCCAACAGTAAGGGACTCTGGCTAACAAAGTTTGCAGATGACTGCAAACTGAGACCCATTATTGAATCCCTAAATGATGTGGATATTCTACAAAAGGGCCTTACAGAAACAGATGCTTGGTGCCAGACCCATGGGCTCAAGCTCAATGCCAAGAAATGTATAGTTATCCCCTTTGGGAAAAAACATGTACCCGTGAATTACCACATAGGTGGCAGTACACTAAACACCGAAAATGTGATAAGAGACTTAGGGACACAGGTGGACAGTGATCTCACCTTCGATAACCACATCGCCACAACAGTCAGGAAATCTTTCTATGGGGTAGACCTCATCACTAAGGGCTTTTCATCGAGAAAAAAGGAGGTCATTGTCCCACTGTACTCATCCCTCATTAGACCCATTACAGAATACAATGCCCCATTTTTTATGTACCTTTCAAGACATCTGCAACAACTGGAAAGGCCACAGAAATATCTCATTAAAAGAATCATAGGTCTAAAGCAGATGCCCTATGCTGACAGCCTAAAACAACTCCACCTATACTCTGTCGCATATCCTCTACTCAGAGGCAATCTCTGCTTAACATACAAAGCCATGTCAAACCCAGAGCTGTTGGACATGCTACACTTAAAGAAATCCCAATCCCTCAGAGTCACAAACTCCAGGGATGTAAACCTTGTCATCACAATGAATAGAACATGCTGGAGGCATAGGTTCCTCACCCAGAGACTCCCCAGACTCTGGAATAGACTGCCCATACATGTCAAGCAGAGTGCCTCTTTGACCCTCTTCAAAAGGAACCTTGATAATTGGATGGGAGATAGGAAATTCACCCGGGATCATGTCAGGTGCCCTGCTAGACAGGGGTCCAGGGAAGTAAATACTGTGGGAAGAAATAGCCAGGGAATTGCTATGGCTAGGCTTGTATAGGCCCTAGAGCTGATAGCCTAGTACCAACCTATGAACCTATGAGCCTATGCTTATTCTCCAGTCATAAATCAAATATGCCAGCAGATTCATTTTTTTTCTATCTTATGGTCTTATTTTCATAATAACTAATGCAAAACACATCAAGGTTACTTTATTTTAACTAAACAAGTTCAATAAAACTATCATTTATGGGAATGGAAGCTTCTTGACATGCTTTATGTTCTTAATCCAAAACAAACCATTCAGCTTTACTGCTGAGGTATCAGATACCTCAGCAGTATGAAGTAAATGATCATATAACTAAGTAGTGTATGTAGCCCCATGATTACTCACCAAAATCAAAAAAAGACCTGTAAAGCACTTCTGTAGAGCAAGACCTGACCGTAAGAGTGCTTTCAGAGGTGTGTTACAATCATTATACACCTTGTAAAGACTGTTATAGTTGGGTCTCACACAAGAGATGCTCCTTTACTCTCAGCTATCCTTAAATATCTTGCCTCATATTTTCTTTCTGGTCATGGAAGCTTACTGACATCAGCCCATAAGAAACTTATTTAACTAGTCTAACATTTATAAATTGTCCCTGACCTTTTCTTCTAATTATATTTATTTGCTGCCTATATGATAGCACATGCTATTGGCTTTCAAAGCTGGTAATACACTTTACTTTTTTTTTTGTGTGTGTGTGTGTGTAACTGTTAGAACATACAGTACATAAAATTCCATGTATTGCAAAAAAGTTATGATTGGGTCTCACTGATCAAACCAGTTACTATGTATTCAAGAGATTAATTTATTGACATGCATGTCTTGAACACATAATAACATCGCTATGATCAGAGACCTAATCATAACCCTCTATATCAAGCATTCATAGTTTCCAATATAAGTTTAAAGTAACTTAGAATTTATTTTACTATAGTAAATTACAGTAATGTGAGTTGGTATTGGTAGAAGAAACTATCTAAATTCCCTTATGGTAAAAGTTTCCAACAGAATTTGAGAATAGTAAAAGATTAATCATTCTATAATGATTTAAGCATTCTCAGGACAGATTTTGGTGTTGTTCTTTGATAATATTATTTAGTGTACTTGGAGTGCTAAACATTCCAGTTCTGCTCAGCACTGCAATACGTCATTTGAATGTGAGTAATACACTGCACTGACGACTGATCAGCATCGCTGATTTGCACATGGTTGGCTGCCCCCTTCACCCCACCATTGCTATGATACCATACCAAACAACTGCTGGGTTTGTGACTGATGCAAAATTGCACATGACCACATTTGCAGTAGAAGAGATTGGGTAATAAGAACTTCAATGATGGCTGAGTCTCGGTCATCTAACATTTGTACATGACCATCCTCAAAATTAATTGCTTTTTGTTTACATCATATTGTTGAAATGTTATATTAGTTCCATGCGGTGGTGGTGCTGCGGTAGCGTTGTCGCCTCACAGTTAGACATTGCCTGTTCAGTTCTCAGTTAGAGCGTCTTCTGTGTAGCGACATGCGTGAATGGGTGTTCCTTCGTTGAAGGTTGTGCATTAGGCCTGGCAAGCCAGTACGTAAAAATCTACTGCCAATCATTAGCGGACCGGAGTTTCGCTGTGGTGACCCCTAACCGGGAAAAGCCGAAAGACGCAAACAAAACTGACTCTTCAAAAAATATAAACTGGCTTGTAATAAACTGCGTATGGACTCAAAATGCATAATACACTAGTACAACTGATGCACACCATTAACAACTATATGACATGCTTCTCGAAACCTTGGCTTATACACATTCAAGGGCATTATTCTACATCTGTTTTTGAAATAGATATATTAATAATCATGACATTATGACACTAATATTTTCATGAAAGAAAAATACATTTTATGGCTAACATGCAATATGAATTTGAGTAGACAGATTACTGAAAGGAAGCAGCATTTTCCTGCATATTCTGCAATAGCTACCACTTTATCCATAGTCAATACTTTGTAATAAATGAACACATAAAATTTATGGGCTGAGAGATTGGTTTGTCTGCAAATAATGTGGTAGGATCAGACTGCATCAGAGGGTATAGAGGACCTGTTCATAGATTTCATTGGTGAGGACCTATTCATAGATTCGTACTAAGCTAACTGACCTTGCAAGCCATTTTAAGCTTAGCCAATTATCCCTTGTGAGACTCAAACCCTGCACCTTATATTTGCAAGGCAAACACCTTAACCATT
Source organism: Protopterus annectens (assembly GCF_019279795.1). Classification (NCBI taxonomy): domain Eukaryota; kingdom Metazoa; phylum Chordata; order Ceratodontiformes; family Protopteridae; genus Protopterus; species Protopterus annectens. The sequence continues at coordinate 328,094,634 of NC_056736.1, forward strand.
AGGCCACCCTCCCAACCAAAATATTAGAGACAGCTGTATTCAAACCCAGTATCATCTGCTTCCCTAAAGGGGAAGATCTATCAGTGAATTAACAACTGGTGCCACAGAGTCATTTTGGGGGAATATATAGGATATCCAAAGGAAATAATAGAATAATGCTTTATATAAACATTCATTAATATGTGAGCAAATTAAAAAAAAAAGAAGTATTTGGACTTTCTCATTACTGTAGGAAGTAGATTTACTTCTTACAGTAATGCAGCCAATCTGCAGCTCTGCAGCTCTCCAGATCTTCAAGTGAAGAGCAAAAAAAAAAAAAAAAAAAAAAAAACTGAAGCAATTAAAGTGCCTTTCTATATCAGCATTTTGGTACAGAACAAAGCCTAGGCAGTGCCCCCTAATGATTTGAGCCTAGGGCAGCTACCCCATTCACACCACTTCTGCTATGCTACTGAAACTGAGAAAGTGACTACAGGCTTGGTTATTTTCATCCAGATCACCCCCACCAAGCAGTTATAGCCACTTCTACATATAATTCAGACATAATATCATGATAATAGAGAATGACCATGTATTTCACCTTTATTCCAAACTAACAATTGTCACACATTTAAATATCAGACTTTGCTTTTTTTTTTCCTTTGGTCATTTATCTTGCAGTATTTCCTTTGGCGCTTCCTTTTCCAGGCAGACCAATGTTTCTTTATCTAGGTAATATTTTGCTCTGATCTGCTCATTTATGTGGATACTGCATTAGATTTAAAGTTTAGAGAGAAGTTCTTCATTTCCTTGGGCATTTGAGACCTCCCCTTTTCAGAAGACTGCACTCTGTATGTTGACAGTAGTGCTTTGACAAGACTCATCACCTGGGTAGACAGATTAATGAGGTTTATGTTGGACCATTAATTCCATGCTCTTCCTGTCAGTTAAATTATGTCTGCAAGGTGTGTAGGCAATGTGTAGATGGAATGAAGACACTGATATTTACTAGCATTTCAAGACTGCAGTTACAGGTATAACATCACAATAATTACAGAGTCTTTTTACTATGTTATGTCATCAAGATAGTCATAAAAGTTTCCCTCACTTGCCTGCAGGGCTTACGTTAGCAAACATACATATACAAGGTGTATAATGACTTTATATTGAGATTCAGTATAGTGATCATGAACCATTGCACTTAAGTAAAGCTATGGAAAGTAGGGAATTTTGCAGAGAAGCCAGCTTCACTGTACTCCACACCCCCCAATATCTCAAAGTATACTAACTCCAAGACCAAACTTTCTTTTGAAAGGAATGCTTGAAGTAACTTTTTTACCTACAAAGTGAGCTTTGTAGGAATGTGCTGCATATGTATCTGTCTATCTATTAGTCCATCTATATATCTAGTTGTGTATGTGTATTTCTGCATCTGTATCTATGTATAGTGATTGTGTGTGTATATGTGCATTGCATGTATGAAAGTGGTTGTCAACACATCGGGGCTTCCCTGAAGAAACATCAGTGTAAAACACAAACCAAAATGATATACTATAAAATTAAGGAGTCTGCATTTGTAAACAATAATACAAGAAGGTTTAAAGTTTTCATAAATATTCATGGATGAAGGCAAGGTGGTTCATACTGCCTACCTTTATCTGGCCAAGGCCTTTGATATCATTCCCCACTCAGGAATCATAGAAAAACTCACTAAGCTAGGCATCAACCCATAAAAAACTAGGTGGGTTGCAAACTAGCTCATAGAAAGAACCCACAGTGTGAAAGTAGCTGACTCCAATTCGACTGCCGACCTGTCATGAGTGGAGTCTCACAGGATTCGGTCCTGGGTCCTCTCCTGTTTGATATCTACTTCTATGAAGTCCAGGCCAACAAGAAGGGACTTTGGCTGACAAAGATCGCAGACAATTGCAAGTTGGGAGCTATTATTAACTCCCCACGTGATGTTAACATCCTACAGAAAGGCCTCACTGAGACCAATGACTGGTGTCAGAAGCATGGCCTTAAGCTCAATGCCAAAAAATCTGTCGTCATCCCCTTTGGGAAAAACTCAGTTCCCATGAATTACCACATCAATGGTAGTCCACTGAACACAGAAGAAGTTATAAGTGATCTGCGAACACAGGTTGACAACAACCTCTCTTTTCCCCACCACATTGTCACTGTGGTCAGAAAGTCCTTCTATGTGGCACATCTCATTACTAAGGGTTTTGCATCCAGGAAGAAAGAGGTCATTGTCTCCCTCTATTCTTCCCTCATTAGGTCAATCATCGGGTACAATGCCTCATTTGGCATGTACCTCACTAGACACCTGCAACAACTGGAGAGGCCACAAAACTACCTCACAAAGAGGATCCTAGGCCTTAAACACTTGTCCTATATGGACAGACTCAAAAAAACTCCAATTATGCTCTGTCTCATATCGCCTAGTTAGAGGCGATCTGTGCTTGACTTACAAATCCATGTCTGATCCAGCTCTGTTACAAATGCTACATCTAAAGAAATCCCAATCCCTCCATACCACATGCTCCAGAGACCCCAACCTCATTACCACAATCAACAGAACAAGCTGGAGGGACAGGTTCATAACCCAGAGACTGCCTGTGCTATGGAATAGACTTCCCATATATGTCAAACAGAGCACCTCATTGGCCCTCCTCAAGAGAAATCTTGATGAGTGGTTGGGAAATAGAAAATTCACCCCCGGGATCACTCCAATGGCTCTACTCGACAGAAGCACTGGGAACTAAGGTTGGGTGGCACGATGCTAGGGTAATCCTATGGGCTAGGCTTGTAAAGGCTCCAGGGCCATTACCCTAGTACACACCTATGAACCTATAAACAGAACTACTGAGCATGATAAAGGTTTATCTGTTGTCTGAAAAAAACTTTCTGCATTACATTTTAGTAAGTTCTGAGAGTGATGATACACATGATTATGACTGAGTTGCCAATCATGACTGTCTTATTATTTGTTCGAGATACGGACACCAATAAATTTACCTCAAGACCGAAGGGTTATGATTGGAGATCCAATCATAATTCTGTGTAGTGCTCCATGTCCTACTAGTTACAGAAGAAAAAATTATTAAGTATAAATCCATACAGCACTTATCGAGGTCTGTCAGAAAAACAGTGTAAGAGATTTTTAAAAAGTCAAGAACACATTAGCAGTACAGAGAGCAGGCAGAAACAAATTTGTTTTTTATTCTTCCTCTGTTGTTTTCTGGCTTGTAATGGCAGGTTCAACTGCCTAGCACAATGCCCAGTCCTATCAACTGAAGCAGTGGGTGTTTAACATTTGTTAAGATCTAGTGTCACACCATAGAAGTGCTTACCTGACATGGCTTTTTCTGGATACTGGAGTCTAATCACTTAACTCCATGCACTACAATATTATTAGGTGCAATAAGGAAAGAGTGTCACCATATACTTATAAAATAATTCAAGAAGTACAGAAATGATCAATCTATTTATTTGTTTGTTTATTTAACTTTTTGTTTATATTTAAATCACCAGGATGTCCAGCAAGTTTCAGGTAAATTTTCAGTATAGATGGCATTTCACAAAGCAAATTATACAAGTCCCAGACATAGTATTTCATATCACAAATTATACAATTAGTATAGCAGTGTACTTACATCACATTGAATAATGTATTTGAAAAATAATGTCTCCACAACCCTATATATCTAAAGGGATTCTCTATCTGTCTGTCTATCTATCTAGCTATCGATCATACAGGGGAAATTCTCCATGATGTGTTTTCCTGAGAAAGGGCAGAAAATGCATCCCAGTAATGACAAGATGTTAATTCTGTACAGGAACCAAGAAATCATCTTTACTGGTGCTAAATGAACAACTTAGAATTTGGAAATGCAAGCTTACATCGTTGAATGGTGTGTTGAAAGTATGTTAGGTAGGAAGGTGACACAAATCACAAGGCATTGCAGAAAATTCAGCATGGGCTCATCACTTTTTGAAACTCTTTTCTGATTATTAACATGAGAATTTTCTTTGGCAAATGGTAGGGACAAGGAGTAAGGAATACCTGAATGTTGATTTTCTGCAGTGAGTGAAAACAGTCATTTGCGACGGCTTCCTAAAGTGGATTAGACCTATATATTATGCAAGTCACCAAAAAGGTTTACATATAAAATGTACAAAACTGGTAAGCTTAAACTATTTTCTAAGAGCATTGTTAAGGTACACTATAAAACAGCATTGTCTGCATTGTATTAAAGGTCAGACTCTAAAGAGGGAAAAACACGGTTTTGTCCACGGTTTTGAACCATTCTATTAACTAGTTAAGTTAAAATAAATATAACACAGGGAATTATGATCATTTTTCCAATCACAACCAATTTGATAATGTGCTAAAAAAGTGGATTAAAAAATGTACCTCTACACTGAAGCACAAGGTGAATTTCTTGAATCCATTTCAAAAACACATTAATAAGTAGTTATGATTGGCAACCAGATTATAATTCTTTGTAACATACTGAACTTTAGCCTCCTGATGTACTACAAGTTACTGACAGAAAATAAATACCTCTGAAAGCTCAAATACACTTAGCACTTTGACTGAAACAGCAGACAGTCTCCCAGCAGCTGCCAGTTTTAAACTCTGTTAAACATGAAACTTGTCGACACTTTTTTGTGCGGCAGTTCAATGTGTGTTATTAAGCAATAACCGATAAGTGGGTATGGGTATAATAAGGATTTAGTAAGTAAAAAACGTTGAGCAGTGAAACAAGGATACAAAAAAGAAGAATATAGTAAAACAATATCCAGAATAGGCTGAGGCATCTAAAACAGCTCTAAAACAGCTATAAAAACAAAATTTATTAAAGAATGGTAAGTGCTTTCACGGTTCACCCGCTTCTTCAGGCCACAGACAAACAATACATAAATCAACACTATTTAAAAGAGCAAAAGCCAATCAGATCACAGTAATTAAATCAGAACCAATAAAAAAACTAAGGAAATAAAGGTCTGCACTTAAGGACTGGTTTTAAAAAAAACATGGTCATTATGGCCAGGAGCAGAATTAGCCTTAAAATCAATGATCCATCACAACTCAGTATATTCAGTTCTGTTACTGCTATCACCTTCTGTAATATCAACTTTGGATAGGCTTAAAACCAAAAATTTAAAGGTGTGTACAGAACCCATATCTAAAATCTGCTTAAACAATGCACTAGTACATTTCTGATTTTTGATCTCATAACAATGTTCTAAAATTCTATCTTTAAGGGTATGATTTGTTTTACCTACTTAAAAACTTGCACATTTCCTACACTGTGCTAAATAGACTAAATTGCTAGACTTACAGTCTGCATAACAATTAAACAGGCTTGCCCAGTCTAGGGTGTACAAGAAACAGTGTACTCCAAATACTATTCCAAGCTTTACACATATGACGGGGGGTGGGGTACCTAAATGCTCTGATCTAAACTTGTCCTCATTAACTAGTTGTTTGTAACAGAGATGTTGTTACAGGGTCTTATTATTTTTAAAAACAAACTACCCTTAAGCTCATGATTAGTCATGATGATAGGCCAGTTTCGCCTTATGACATCACATACAAGATTTATATCACTGGAATATGTCAAAGAAACTGTGGGTATTGTATTTTGGTTAGTAGTATCAGTGTACTGTACTACATTACTCATATCTGAAAAGTAAGGCTTCACTAGTGATTGCCTAGAGTGACTCACAGCTTAAATAGTAGCATCAATTTCAGTTAACGAACAACCCCTGGCAATGAAGCCAGATTCAAGTAGATTTAATGCTTTTACTAACATCTCTTCACTATCGTGCAACCTCATGACCCTAATAACTTGACCCTTCAGCACATTTCTGTGCACATACAGAGGATGTGTATTAGTCTTATGCAATACGTTGTTCTTCTTACATGGCTTCCTGTAAATACTTGTATGCAACTGTCCTAACATGGGGGGTTCTTCTGAAAAGGGGGGCTGTTTTTCACAGTCAGACTATCTTGTTAAAGAGACAGAAAATAAAATGTTTTTTTTCTATTTTCTTTGTCTTTCTTTTTTGCACATACTGGAAGTATGCTCTGCAAATGCACATTGCTTTGTATATTTCATTGTTATTTAGCTTACCGGTTATTTCTCATTGTACAGCAATTTCAGCGTTATCACTACTCTACTATGTTTGACCCTATAAATGTTTAATTGCATTTTTCTCTGTTTAGTATGTTACTAGTGCTGTTCACTTTTGCTATAATATTAACTGTACTGTCTCAGGCTGAGCCTGAAAATTGTCCATTTGATCAGGGCTCTGTCCCAAACTATGAAGAATAAATAAGTACATACCTATGTGCATTTTCTTTCCTGGGTCTCCTTTCATAATTCAGGAGTACATCATCATGGATTGGGGTGTATTACTATTGACTTTGGATTTCAGCTGTTGCTGTTGGTGTTTTAATCTTTTACTGTAGGCTGTGTGTGGTGTGAAGACAGGGGAAATGCCAGACTAAAAGAAAATTGTGATAATAGTAGGCTGACACAGAATTATTTTTTTCTTTGTTCCCTCTGTTGTTTACTTGAATTCTTATAGTATAAATGCAGAATTTTGTTTTTCTAAATGTCAAAAGACAGGGAATGTCTGTAAGATATTCCAAGATCCAAATGTGCTTAAACCTCTCATTAATGCAACAAAGATGAAAGACCAGTGGAATATAAAGGACTTTAAGACACAACTGGAATTCAGGGGTCTAGGAGACCAGATGTTGACTTGTTTTGGTAAATTCTGACAGGTGTAATGATGCATAAAAGAACTGGTCTGACGCTGTGTTTCCCCAGTAACAGGATAATGGTGTTATGCACACTGGGGGCTGATGGAAAATATGCCATAAAACTTTAGTCTATAGTAGTTAATGCTAATACTTGTCTTGTGTGGAATCATTAGTAAATACAAGCTATGTCAGTATTTCAGTGGTAAGCTGTCCATGCACTGTAGATATATGGAGCTTATTTTTTCTATATGCATCCTATCTATATTTATTGTGTATGTATCAACCAACATAAAATTTGCTCTGTATGTACACTATTTTCTTTATTTAAGTAAAGCTTATTTATTTAACTTTAAGCTGCTGTAGCAGATATTTATTTATAAGAATATTTAGGCCCTGTTATTTATCTGTGAAGTGGGCGATCATTATTTACAGTGTTGATTCAGAAACTGTGTGCACATGTCTTCTTTCCATGACACTTTTTAGGCTCACTACCAGTGAAAGAGATATTAATTTGTGACTTTCATATTTGACTTGATTGCAACAGAAAGTTCTGGCTTCTTCCACAGTGGTGTAAGAACTTCCAGGCCAGGAAGAAATTTGTGGGAATTGGAAAATTCTGACAGCCTTCTGTTGGAATTGTTTATATGTGTGTGTTTATGTGAGTGCGTGCGTGTGTGTGTGTGTGTGTGTGTGTGTGTGTGTGTGTGTGTGGTGTGTGTATGTGTGTGTGTATGTGTGAAAATAATATTTTCTGTGCAAGGCAATTGCCATAGATAAGGAGATAGGGTAGGCAATGATTCACAGTGAGTGTGGTCTAAAGCTCAACTCTGTAAGCGTGCAATCTGGTCTGGGAGTGGAGTGTGGGTGTGGGGACTGGTAGGACAGTGATGCGCATTGTCTTTATGCTGAAGGAGCAAGGCTGTAGTTTGTAAACTAGTTATTTAAACAGATTTGTGTCTACTTTCTTTCTGTTACTTTTCCCTTTGGGGGCAGTAGAAACTACCTCTCTTTAACAACCCTCTCCAGCATCACCATGTAGGCACCCTGATCTGTGTCTTCCAGGGAGATACAGTGGGTTGACTAAAGTTGTCCTACTAAGGAAAGAAGAGATTGCTTCCTTACTCAGTTGTTATCCCCTTCTCTGTCCCTGACCCAGCCCACTAAGCTGTCTACTCTCATCTCCTTGCCTGTCATTTCAATCTTTCTCTACCTACTAGATCTACTGTGGACCTGGGTCACCTGGGATTAGGATCTTGTCCACAATTCTATCCTCTTTTAGAATAGCTGATGTGGACAAATAATGTTACAGAGGAAAATGTCATTTGTCCATCCCCAGTCTCTCAAAATAAAAGACAACAGGACATTGGCTGTAGCTTCTTGACCTATGCTGATTTTGCAATACATAGTATATTGGATTCTTCAATCAATATGTTCATGTTTGAAGATTTTATCACAGTTGAATAAACAGCTTATATTCAAACTTTTTAATGCAGTCATCATGAACGTTAGAATCATTGATTAAGATGCACATAGTTGATTTTTATACATCAAATGAAAACTTACTTTAGTGCATAGTTGCACAACATGTTGCTTAGCGTCTGCACCCTCTATTCCCTCCTCAGGCTTTTTATTTCAAATTCTGAAGATCAATTAACTTCCCTGGAAGCCAGGAGAACCATGACCCCACCAGCAGGTATGCAGGTGGCATTCATCCAGCTTACCCTGATGAATCCAGTCCCCCCTTAGCATCCACAGTGCAAATTGTCTGGCAGAATGCCATTGCTTACTCAGCCAGGCTTGTTGTTATGATATTGTTATGTCCCCAAGGCCAAGCATCTGCAACAGGACTACCAGTCAGTCATGGGTGATCCCCCACCCAGCCTGTTTGTTATGTACTAGATAACCTTCCTTGTGACTCACCTCCCTGGACTACATGAAAAGAGACATGATGGAGCTCTCAGATTATGTGGCCCAGGCAAGTATGACACTAGCCCTGAGCAGTATCCTACCATCACCCAGAATGATACTGCAATACAAACAAAAAATGATTGACTTCAACAATTGGCTAAGTTTCTAGTATCATTATAAGGGGACCCAGTATCTGTCTGCTTGGGATGACATGACTAACAGACCTCAATGCTTTGCCAGAGATGGCCTGCATCTGTCACCCCTGGTTTCTGGGTACTGGCTAAGTCTCTTGCCACCCCTATAGTGCCTTTTTAGGTGGTGTATGCAAAGACCAAATTATCTCTGTAACAGCTATAAATAAATGCAATCTGAGGGTCATGCTGCTCAACCCTAGAAGTCTAAATCTTAAGATGCACTTGCTCAAAGCACTCCTCAAAATGGAGAACATTGGCATTTGCACTGTAACAGAGTCGTGGTTTAAAGCAGCAGAAAGCACCCTGAGTTACCAGGCTATAAATCATTCCATACCTTTGGCCCCGAAACATGGACCGAAGCTCCAAAGGTGGTGCTGTCTCCATATTCACAAAGGATATGCACACATCCAGACTAGTAGCCCAGCGTAATGCATCTGAGATACTTTGGGTGCAACTAGCACTGGGTAAGATGGCGATCCAGGTCATAGCCTACTAGACATCCCCAACCATGTCCCTAGACTCTCACTCCATGTTCCTAAGCACCATGGAATCTATCAAGGTCCAACCCCACACTCTCTTACTAGGAGACTTCAACTACTCCTCCATCAACTGGGAAAACTACTCAAGCACCAATGTACTGGCCCAAAGCTTCTTGGAATTCATCAGTTCCAATACCCTGGACCACCTCATTCTGACCCCCACTAGAAGAAGCAACATCATTGACTTGGTTATTACTAACATGGGTGACCATTGCTCTACACCAACAGTCAATCCCTCCCTGGTCAGATCCGACCATAAACTAATCTCCATGGAAATCCACATCTCACCCACACCCGCCACAAAGGTAACCACCTTGAAAACTTCTCCAAATCTGACTGCAGACTTCTAAAAGCAGAGGTGGCTAACTGCACGGCACCCATGCCAATGGAAAATAGCTGCATGACTGCCAAATCGTACACTAATGCACTGTACGAACATTTACATAAGTACATGGAATGAGCCATACCCAACAGACCACGACACTCTCCTCCAAAAATGGAAGCCAATCTGGTGGTCTCCTGCCATTAATAAAATCTGCAACAGAAAGAAGAAACTGTTGCAGAAACAGGTGAAGTCCCAAGACTGGGAAAACTCAGTTATTAGCCTCAACAAAAAGTTGATATCCCTCATCATATCATAAACGATACACTTCAGTTGAAGCTGCAAATCCAAAATTTCAAACACACAAAGACACGGAAAACAGCAAAGATTGCAAAAAATAATCCTTCACTGTTTCTGGTACCTTGGCTTTTGTCTTCTCAAAGAAAACCCTCATCATATCTTCTAATGCCAGCTATGAAGGCAGAATTGCGGCAGACACTAAAAACAATCACAAAGCCTTCTATAGCTATATCAAGAACCTCCATGGCAATACCCAGATTTACTCTGAGTTACTGCACAATGGTGCCTCCTATATTGAGCCAAAAGATACTGCCAACATACTGCCCAACAGATTCAGTGCCAGCATTACCCCCCCAAATGACCAATCACAGTACCGGAAGAATGTCAGGCACCCAGCATTACTGCAGCACAGGTTAAAGCTGCATTGTCCAAGGCCAAGAATGTGACCCAATAATATCCCTGACTGTGTCCTACATGAACTACAAAGTGAACTGGCACCACATCTGTGTGCTCTGTTCAGTCACAGCCTCACCTCAGGGTTTGTTCCTACCGAATGACACACTGCTACAGTCATCCCTCTCCATAAAGGGGGAGTGACTACAGACCCTGGGAATTATCGCCTCATTAACTTGATGAGTCTGATATGTAAAGCTATGGAGTGCATCATCATGGACCTGATTAACAAAGCTATAGGAAATCTCCAAACTCCAGACCCCACGCAATTTGGCTTTGTGAAAGGGAGATCATGCCTGCTCAACCTGGTTGACTTCTTTGAGTCAGTCACCAGAGCTGTGGATGAAGGTAAGGCAGTGCATACAGCCTATCTCGATCTAGCCAAGGCCTTTGATACCATTCCTCACTGAGGAATTATTGATAAACTCACCAAACTAGGCATCAACCCCTATTTCACTAGGTGGGTTGCAAACTGGCTCACAAATAGAACACACAATGTGAAAGTAGTGGACTCCAAGTCAGACTGCCGACCAGTCACGAGTGGAGCCCCACAGGGATTGGTCCTGGGTCCGCTCTTGTTCGGCATCTACTTCTCAGAAATTCAGGCAAACACAAAGGGACTCTGCCTAAACAAGTTCACAGATTACTGCAAGCTGGGAGCCATTATTAAGTCCCCAAGTGATGCGGATATCCTACAGAAGGGCCTCACTGAGACCAGTCACTGGTGTTGAAACCATGGCCTTAAGCTTACCACCAAAATAGCCATCATCATCCTTTGGTAAAAACTCAGTTCCTACTAATTACCACATCAATGGGAGCCCACTGAATACTGAAGGCATTATAAGAGATCTGGGGATGCAGGCTGATGACAATCTCTCCTTCGCCACCACATTGCCACTGTGGTCAGAAAGTCCTTCTATGGGGCACATCTCATTACCAAGCATCCAGGAAGAAAAAGGTAATCTTATCTCTCTACTCTTCTCTCATTAGACCAATCATTGAGTATAATGCCCCATTTGGCATGTACCTCACTAGACACGTGCAACAGCTGGAGAGGCCACAGAAGTACCTCATGAAAAGGATCCTATGCATTAAACACATGTTCTCCATGGACAGACTCAAAATAATCCAGCTGTTCTCTATATCATATCACCTACTTAGAGGCGTTCCCTGCTTGACTTACAAAGCCACGTCTGACTCAGCTCTTAGAAATGCTACATCTAAAGAAATCTCAATCCACCCACAGCACACACTCCAGAGACATTAACCTCATTGCAACAATCAACAGAACATGCTGGAGGGACAGGTTCCTCAACCAGAGACTGCCCATGCTCTGTAAAAGACTTCTCATACATGTAAAGCAGAGCACCTCGCTGTCCCTCTTCAAGAGAATTCTTGATGAGTGAATGGGTAATAGAAAGTTCACCCCAGGGATCACTCCAGTGGATCTACTTGTTAGAGGTACTGGGAACTAACATCGGGTGGCACAATGCCGGGGCACTTCTATGGGCTAGGCTTTTAAAGGCTCCAGGGTCATTAGCCTAGTACACACCTATGAACCTTTGAACAATATCGAATCCCATATCATGGAGATGAAAGCATAGAAACCTCACTTCAGCAAATGACTGGATTATCGACTGCATTCCCACTGTAAGTAACCTGTTGGTGAACAAGGTGGACTTTGCCCTTTTTCCAATTATAGTGCAATCTCGATGTTGGTATATTTAGTTGGGGGTGGGTTGGAGATAGTACGGTTTTGTTTTCATTAGTTGTGGTATGAGTGGTTACTTACCGTGGGAATGCATTTGATGATCCAGTCATTCTCTGAAGTGAGGTTTCGAAGATTTCATCTTGATGATGTAGGATTCGATACTGTGTGCATTTGATGTTATGAAGTAGACCCATGTATATGTGTGTGTGTGTGTGTGTGTGTGTATATATATATATGTATATATATGTATATATATATATATATATATATATATATATATATATATATATATATATATATACATACTTTTTTTACTTACATGGCTCCTCCTGTTTCCTTTTTTTATGTAATATATCTCATATAACTTCTGACTTCCATCTCCCCTCTTTCTTTGTGAACTCAGTGGGTGGAGGTCTCTGCCTTTGCCTACATCAGTGGACCTACCAATTTTAAGGCAAAGAACTGAGTACCTTGATGGGTCAATGCCTTGAGACATCAGGGCTGCCTTAAGTGTATCTTCTAAGTGCCAAAGAGTGCATAACCATGCTACTGCACAAATCACCTTGTTCTTTTGCAGCCATGGTATTACCTGGTTCCTCTTCACCAGTGATATATATTGGAAGAGCAGCAGAGCGAGAATGAGATGGTGTTACCTGTGAGTGTATAGACCAGACAATCTATGTTCCCACCCTTGTTCATGCCCCTTGCTCAGAGCTCTACCTCACTGAACCTCAATGCCCCACAATCAACACCAGAAATAAACAAACCCATGCTGTACACTCGTAGTAGATCCTTAAAGTCATGAGAAATCATATTGCCATATTGCCAGGATGGATAGCAGAAGTTTCCCTAATGTCAATATCCTGTCCCTGCACTTGGCTCTGGTCCTTCCTCAGCCCTTAAACATCAGGCTTGCATCCAGTCTTTAGTGAAACTTCAGAGTCATGCCATTTTCAATATCCAGCCAACATCTGCTATGTGAAGGTGAGCTGATAACACTGTATCTACCTGCTTCTACAAGTAAGCTAGGTATCTGCAAAGTAAATTCTCTGACCATCTCCTGTCTCCCTTTTGTAGTTGCTGTAATTACAGTGTGAAGACCTGCAGAGTCCTCATGTATTTTACACTGTGCTGGAAGCCCAGCCTGCTATCACAGACTAATGTTCAGACCTGTGGCAGCACCTCAACTCCTTCATCTGCAACCTCCAGATACAGCACTCTGAATCTGTGGAACTGCTTCTGAAGGGGAGAGAGAGCGGAAGAATCCATTATGTTATTGTGAAGCCCAAGCACACAAGTACCTGCAAAATAAATATTGTAGTACAGTGAAGAACATGGAGAACCATTGCATGAATAATCTGTGAACTCTAGCAGGTCTAGAATATTAGTTATAAGCAATGCTATGACTGCTTAATTGTCTGAATGAATTCTAATTTTAGCATGTCTCAGGTGCTCCTGTCAAATGTTCAGCGACACCCAGCGGGGTATGGGTCTTAGGAACAAAATCTTCCTTTTGACCTTATCCCCCATCCATTCAGCCACATGGACTGTAATCTTCCTGACTACAAAATTCACTCCCATGCCCAGAGGTCTTGAAGCATCAGTGTAAAAATTGAGGTCCCTTTTATTGACCCAATCCACTTTCAGGAATATAACTCCATTGAGAAGTTGCAGACTTTAGCACCACGTGTCTATATCTGCCATCATCTGGTGAGGAACCTGCACTCTGTGATGCTTCGTCTTCTTCCCTTTGAGCAGACATGGTAGAGATTAAGTGAAAGTCAGTCCTGGTGATACTGCCCTGCATGCAGATTTGAGTATCATTCCTTACCTTAGCCTTTATTTTTTCTCATCTGTGCTACTTTGCCACAGAATATCTGAATGTTTTCTCTGGCAAACCCAAATCTCCTCAATAGTGTCTGTTTTTAGACCAAAAAATGTAATGGCTGTGATGGGACCCATTTTTTTGTCCTTGGCCAAGGGGACCCACATATTTCCACAAATTACCTGAAACTCTTCTACCACTTTCATTGTCTCACCTTTGGAAGGACCCATGATGAGAAAATCATCCAAGTAATACACCACTTGCATTGTGATCTCTGGCCCTCCCACAGCCAATGAAATGCCATGCCATGTGAAATCTCCAAAGGTGGCATGGGACACTCCATACCTCTTTGCTGTTGTCTTGTGGAAATAGATTTTTTCCCCGGCTCTATTTTCGAGAGATGCCAGTACTTCAGGTAGACAAGTACCAGGAAGAAGTTTGGGTTTGTCATCCACTGGTACCCCAAAGACTGAATGGTGGCTATGGAACCATCAAGAAATGCATAGTGTACTCTGACATATTTTATGTCTACTTAATAATTGAAGGGCTTACTTTCTGGGAAGGAGAAGTAGTGAATCAACCCAAACACCCCCAGGCATCTTCTTAGGTACCGTGTCCAAGGTTGAAATTTTGTAATGCAGAAACAGTAGGATGAGGAATGGGCCAACCACTCTTTCTAACTGAATTTCCTTATCAAGTAATTCTTGAAAATTCTTACGTCTCACTCCATATCTGTCAACTTCTTAGCACAAAATATCTGGGCAAAGCCAAAAATAACGTAGGGACAAACTTTAAATATTCCTCTTACAAACTTATAAAGTTGGTACAATAAAAGGTATTGTGTAATCATGAATGTTCTAAAAGATATGAAGTCTGAAACTGAAATGTCTGTCATTACTTAGTAAATTCTGTCCTCATGGATTTGCCACAGTAAACCCAAAAAAACACAAATTTTTTGAGGACCAGACTAAAAATATGAGGCAAAATTCTGGACATTTTGGAAAATCTGGACACTTGAGAGACATCTCCCTCCCTCTCTCTTTTTAAACACACATATGCACACACACACACACACACACACACACACACACACACACACACACACACACACACACACACACACCCTTAACTACCTACTTCTTACAGAAATATACATACACACACACACACACACACATGCATACACAAACACACACACACACCTACCTCTCAATTGCCCATCTCAAATTCTATGCACATGGAAGATGAAAGCATAAACAGCAAGTCGCACAAACACAGAAGACGAAAACAGGTTGCACACACTTGTCACTTCTGTGCAATTGGATGCAAAAGGCATTATTATTAAAGAAGAACACCCTTTAAAAATAAGAAAACTTTTTAATTAAAAAATAGGTCTCTTGGCCAGAGCCCACCTGCCAGCCAGTGGGTCCTAGTCTTTCATGAACTGCAGGAAATTTTTGCCAGACTGGACACAGTCCACAGACCGGCGGTTGAAAAACATTAAAGCAGATGACATTCTTTTTTGAATTCTGAAGTGCAGAAACTACAGTTTCCCTGTAAAACTTGTTTTCTAAAAGAATATTAAGTCATAGCTTGGTACAGATGGGATTTGCAGTACACAAACTGAAAGTAAACTGATCATGGGACTTAACCCTGTTCATA
Organism: Protopterus annectens; assembly: GCF_019279795.1. NCBI lineage: Eukaryota > Metazoa > Chordata > Ceratodontiformes > Protopteridae > Protopterus > Protopterus annectens. The sequence goes on from NC_056736.1 coordinate 328,110,308, forward strand.
CTGTACCCAGCACTCAATGAATAATGCCAATTATATGCACTTCACAAATTCCCTCCTTCACATATATATAGCTACTGAATTAGCAGAAAACAAAGACATTGTTCAGAAAATTATGTGCAGAGTCCCCAGTATGATAGAATATGCCCAACAAGACCTCGATAATTAATCCAGTTCCATTTAAGAAATGAAAGAAGTAAAGTAACCATGTCTAATGCTGATCTAACATGTTAAATCAGCAAGTACAGCCAAAAATACAAAAGAAATGCTCAACAAATTAATCTCTAGAATGACAGCATTTAAAGCCATACATTTCTAACTTTGTCCACACATAGGTTCATAGATGCTTACTTAACTAGGTTATAGATCTGTGGGGATCTTAAGCCTAGTTTTACATTCTCATAGTAATTTTTGTCCCTTACATTTTGCATATAAATAACCCAGAGATGGGCCAAGCAAGGATATGCTGGCACATTAACATGTTTTCCCATCTCAGCTGAGAGACAGGGGTGAATTTGTGGATGTCCTTCAAGGATGCATCTGCAGTCCTAACATATGGGTTGTCCTGCCTCAGGCAGCCTTTCGGTCGGCTGGATTCCAAAGTCTGGGTTTGGCCTCGGCTGATGTCGCACTCCACCCGACGTCATAGCTGCTGTGGTATAAAGGCATCAGCCGACGCCATTTTCCTCAGTCTTTCTTGCCGCGCGGTGCCCAAAGCAGAAGCTGTTCGCAAGTGCCGGTCGGTCAGATCCAGAGATTTCTACTACCGAAGACTTCTAAAAAGCTAAGTACCCCGTTGGGGACTCTTTCTTGCCTCAGCCGATGTCAGACAAAGTAAATAATTGTTTAACTTGTGGGAAACAAATACCTCATAAGGATTTCCACTCTTACTGCCTTCCTTGTTTAGGCCCGGACCACGACGTATCAGCTTGTTTAGCCTGTGCTTCTTTCAACCGACGGACGCTTAGACGTCGGTCGGAGTTTGCAGAGGAGTTTTTTGGTCCCGCTTTTGCTTACAAAATGCCGTCGGAGACTCCGACAGCACAATTAGTTAAAAAACGCAAGGAAAAGGACCGACACTCGCGGTTCTTTCTTCGGCCGAAAACAGGCCTCCGGTAGCCGAGGCTTCACAGAGCATGGTTGAATCGGCTTCAGAAATTGTTCCTACAGAAGCAAGCACCCAGGATTTGTCAGATACTATTCCTTTAGACATATCTACCCCTGCACGTGGGGCTGCTAGACCCCCTGCATCCATGTCTATCAAGGCTTTTGCCAGGGCTAAAGCAGCTAAATCTTCTAAGGCCTTACCTGCTAAAATTCCCTCACACAGGCCTACCTCTAGTTCTCAAATGCTCAGCCTGGCTGAGGATCTCATTTCTTTGATCAGGGGATCCCAACCTCACCCAGACAGGGCCTCTCAACCCCCTCCAGAGAAGAGGCCTAGGACTGAACCCCCGGAACCTGTTTCCACAGACAATTCCTCGGATAACTCAGATGTCTCAGACCCTCAGGAAGGCCCATATTCTCCTTATGAGGATTCTGATGCAGAAGATTCCATTCCTTCTGCTTCTCCTCCTGAAGAATTTTCTTTTGGGGAAACCTTACATGCTATGAGGGAACACTTTCAATGGCAGGGCCAGGATTTTTCAGATTCAAGGAAAAGGCTAAGGACTTTCTTACACTTACCACAGCATAGACCTTTAGCCATTCCTCCAGTACTAACAGTTGTTGATGATGCATATAATGATGCCTGTACTGCCCCTGATTCTCTTCTTCCAGCCCCTGCCAAGCCTGACAGATATTACAGGGTCCCGGACACACACTACCATTTGTATAAGGCTCCTGTGGCAGATCCTGAAACCATTTCACAGGGCCCTAAGGCTGTGGCAGCTGCCTCTGCCAAAAATCCTCTCCCCTCTGAAAGGGAATCTAGAGCATTAGAGATGGGGTAAAAAGGTTTATACTTCTGCTACTCTTTCGGCCAGGGCCTTAAACTGTCAATTCCACATGATTCAGTACCAGAAATTTTTGTTAGACCAGCTAAATAAAAAACTGTCCTCCCCTGAACCTATAGACCGCAAGTCCCTTCAGGAATTGGTACATAACTCTCAGCAGGTCAGTAACCATTTTTTAAAATGTGGCTATGATGCACTGGAGGCTTCCTTTAGATCAGCTATGACTGGAACAGTGATTGAAAGGCATGCTTGGTTAAAAGAACAATCCTTACCAGACCATGTTAAGTCAAAACTCCTAGATGCCCCTATGGAGAAACAAAGTTTGTTTGGCTCCCCTGCACAGGAGGTTTTAAAGAAGGTGGAGGAAAAAGCTAAATCTGTCCAAACAGTCAAGGATTTCTTACAGGTCCAACCTCCGAGGTTTAGCAGAAATTGGCCTTTGAAGAATTGGTCCTTTCCAGACACCTCTAGAGCACAGAGAGGCAGAAATAGATGCCCAAGAGGCAGAGGTCAATGCAGGGGTGCCTACAGGGGACGTCAGTGGCAACCTACCAATCAGAGAAGTACTGCCACAGATTCAACTACAACCACTTCCACTGGACAGACACAATGACTTGGCTCTGATTCCACCTACCAGGGAACAACTGGAAGCACCCTTGGGTGGAAAACTAGCTTTATTCTCCCACAACTGGCATTACATTACAGGAGACAAATGGACTTTACAAACAATAGACAAAGGCTACAGGTTTCACTTCCACACTCTACCAAAAAAGAGAGGAATGCCAAACCTACCACCAAGCCAAAAAACAGACGCTCTAAGACAAATCAACAACTTACTAAGGATGAGAGCTATAGAAAAGGTACCGCCTATGCAACAAGGCCAAGGATTTTACTCCAGGTTTTTCCTTGTACCAAGAAAAGAAAATCAATGGAGACCTATTCTCGACTTGTCCGCTCTGAACACATACCTCATTGTTCCAAAATTCAAATTGCTGACCCTCCAGCAACTTCTTCCCATGCTGGGCAAGGAGTCTTGGCTGGTGACTCTAGATCTCAAGGAGGCATACCTGCACGTCCCTATACTACCAGATTGCAGAAGATATCTCAGATTTCTTGCAGGATCAGAGCATTATCAATTCTCAGCATTGCCCTTTGGCTTATCTACTGTGCCCAGAGTATTCACGAAATGCCTGGCATCAGTAATTGCTCATTGCAGGCTTCAGGGAATTCAGATTTACCCATACCTGGACGACTGCCTAATACAAGCGGACAACAAGGCAAAATTAACAAAAGATTTGGAAAAGGTCATACAATTGTAGCAAGCCTTGGGATACACAGTCAACATGCAAAAATCAAGACTAGTACCATCCCAAAGGATAACATTCTTGGGTGCAGAACTGGATACATCAACTCAGATGGCTTTTCTCACAGAAGAAAAACAAAAGCAACTCCCAGTATATTTCATGACATTAACAACACAAACTCAGCTTACTGCAAGGAAAGTCCTGCAAGCCCTGGGTTACATGGCATCTTGCATAATATTGATTCCGCATGCCAGACTGCATATGAGAAAGTTGCAATGGTACCTAAGGAATGTATGGTCTCAACACAAGCACAGTCTAGAAGCCCAGATTCCAATGATTCCATGCCTGAAGCAAGAATTCCAGTGGTGGGCTCAGGCCTGTCGGTTGAACAGAGGACTGCCTTTCCACAAACCTCATCCAATCCAGACTATCACCACGGACACTTCAGACCTAGGCTGGGGGGCACACATGGTGGACAAGTGCATACAAGGCCTATGGACCCAAGACCAGCTGAATCTACACATAAATCTAAAGGAGATGCTGGCAGTGAAACATGCAATCCAGGCATTCCGACCATTCCTTCAACAAGGTCACTTGCTGATAAGGACGGACAATACCACAGTCATGTGGTACATCAACAAACAGGGAGGTACACACTCATATCCTCTATGCTGGATGGCAATGGACCTGTGGAATGTGGCCCTGAATCTCAACATTCAACTTCAGGCCAGATTTGTACCAGGAAAAGAAAATTCACTAGCAGACACCTTAAGCAGAACTACCACGGATGCTCACGAATGGATGCTGCATCCAGATATCTTCAAAACCATAACAAAGAAATGGGGACTACCAGAGATAGACCTGTTCGCCTCCCCACACAACCACCAATTGAAGAAATTCCGCACAAGAGCATACCACCCACTTGCTTGGAGGGTGAACTCCCTTTCCTTCTGCTGGAAAAACCTGACAGCATATGCATTCCCACCTCTTCCTTTGATGTACAAAGTCCTACTGAAGATCAAAGAGGATCAGCCAAGGGTAATCCTGATAGCTCCAGACTGGCCGAGGCAACATTGGTACCCGCTGCTGAGAAGCATGTCTCAGACACGCATGGCCTCTACCTCTATGTCCCTTACTCCTAACACAGAACAACTACAAGATCCTACATCCAAACTTGAAAATACTGCAGCTAGCTGCTTGGAATATTGCATAAGACAAAATAACCCAGATTTATCTCAGAGGGTTAAGGACATTATCCTGGAGGCTCGCAGACCCTCCACAAGGAAAACTTATTCAGCCAAATGGAAAAGATACCTCATGTGGAGTGCAGCAAAGGGAACATGTCTCATTGGCAAACATAGCACACATCCTGGAATACTTAGCAGAACTGTTCCACAATGGCCTGTCCTACTCCTCCATTAAGATTCATGCATCAGCAATCTCAGCAGAATACAACATGGATCCTCCTGTCTTCTCTCATCCTCTACTCAGACAGTTCTTGAGAGGAATCAGAAACGTAAAGCCTCCAAGGAAACCACCTTTACCTACATGGGATCTCAACTTTGTGCTGGAAAAGCTAACACTTCCCCCTTTTGAACCGGCAGCAACAGCAGATTTACAGTTCTTGTCTTGGAAAACTGCTTTCCTGCTAGCAATTACTTCAGCAAGAAGGGTATCTGAATTACAGGCATTAATGGCAGTACAGCCCTTCCTTATCTTCCATCAGGATAGAGTGTTTCTGAGGACCAACCCTACCTTTATGCCAAAAGTGGTCTCCAGAGTATCATTGAACCAAGCAATTCATTTACCTACATTCTTCCCCAACCCACAGAACAGGGGGGAAAGACTGCTACATACCTTGGATGTGCACAGACAATTACGCTACTACCTGGACAGAACTAAGACCAACAGAAAAACTGACCAACTTTTGGTAGCATATGCAACAGGAATGCAAGGAAAAGCAATTTCAAAACAGACAATCTCAAAATGGATAGGAAATTGCATACGATTTTGCTACTCTTTTCATGGAAAGACAACTCCTGAAAATATCAGACCTCATTCCACAAGAGCTACAGCCACCACTACAGCTTTCCTATGAGGAGTGGCTACCAAAGACATTTTAGAAGCTGCTACTTGGAGCTCTGTGCATACATTTGCCAAGCATTATAACCTTCCTTTATACTCCAGATCCCGAGCAGGTTTTGCAACTGCTGTGTTGCAAGGGATCTTGACTACACCATCTTTATCTTAGTGCCTCCTCCCCCAGTTTGGCTATGGTATTCTACCCATATGTTAGGACTGCAGATGCATCCTTGAAGGACATAGTACAGTTTTGTACCTACCATAAATGTAGATGTCCGATAGGTATGCATCTGCAGTCAGGATTACCCACCCTCCTTCCCCTCTGTGGTATTCCTAGGGTACTTACCCCTCTTTTAGCTAGCTGGGGGAAATTATTATGGTGTATTTGTTTTTGTATATATGTATATATATATTTTTTGCTCTCTACTGTTTGGAATTATTTGCATTTATCCAAATTTAGCCTTCCTAGAGGGCACCTGGCATCTGGGGCAAGAAACACTGAGGAAAATGGCGTCGGCTGATGCCTTTATACCACAGCAGCTATGACGTCGGGTGGAGTGTGACATCAGCCGAGGCCAGACCCAGACTTTGGAATCCGGCCGACCGAAGGGCTGCCTGAGTCAGGACAACCCATATGTTAGGACTGCAGATGCATACCTATCGGAGTCTTGGCTGGTGACTCTAGATCTCAAGGAGGCATACCTGCACGTCCCTATACTACCAGATTGCAGAAGATATCTCAGATTTCTTGCAGGATCAGAGCATTATCAATTCTCAGCATTGCCCTTTGGCTTATCTACTGTGCCCAGAGTATTCACGAAATGCCTGGCATCAGTAATTGCTCATTGTAGGCTTCAGGGAATTCAAATTTACCCATACCTGGACGACTGCCTAATACAAGCGGACAACAAGGCAAAATTAACAAAAGATTTGGAAAAGGTCATACAATTGTTGCAAGCCTTGGGATACACAGTCAACATGCAAAAATCAAGACTAGTACCATCCCAAAGGATAACATTCATGGGTGCAGAACTGGATACATCAACTCAGATGGCTTTTCTCACAGAAGAAAAACAAAAGCAACTCCCAGTATATTTCATGACATTAACAACACAAACTCAGCTTACTGCAAAGAAAGTCCTGCAAGCCCTGGGTTACATGGCATCTTGCATAATATTGATTCCGCATGCCAGACTGCATATGAGAAAGTTGCAATGGTACCTAAGGAATGTATGGTCTCAACACAAGCACAGTCTAGAAGCCCAGATTCCAATGATTCCATGCCTGAAGCAAGAATTCCAGTGGTGGGCTCAGGCCTGTCAGTTGAACAGAGGTCTGCCTTTCCACAAACCTCATCAATCCAGACTATCACCACGGACGCCTCAGACCTAGGCTGGGGGGCACACATGGTGGACAAGTGCATACAAGGCCTATGGACCCAAGACCAGCTGAATCTACACATAAATCTAAAGGAGATGCTGGCAGTGAAACATGCAATCCAGGCATTCCGACCATTCCTTCAACAAGGTCACTTGCTGATAAGGACGGACAATACCACAGTCATGTGGTACATCAACAAACAGGGAGGTACACACTCATATCCTCTATGCTGGATGGCAATGGAGCTGTGGAATGTGGCCCTGAATCTCAACATTCAACTTCAGGCCAGATTTGTACCAGGAAAAGAAAATTCACTAGCAGACACCTTAAGCAGAACTACCACGGATGCTCACGAATGGATGCTGCATCCAGATATCTTCAAAACCATAACAAAGAAATGGGGACTACCAGAGATAGACCTGTTAAGCCTCCCCACACAACCACCAATTGAAGAAATTCTGCACAAGAGCATACCACCCACTTGCTTGGAGGGTGAACTCCCTTTCCTTCAGCTGGAAAAACCTGACAGCATATGCATTCCCACCTCTTCCTTTGATGTACAAAGTCCCACTGAAGATCAAAGAGGATCAGCCAAGGGTAATCCTGATAGCTCCAGACTGGCCGAGGCAACATTGGTACCCGCTGCTGAGAAGCATGTCTCAGACACACGCATGGCCTCTACCTCTATGTCCCTTACTCCTAACACAGAACAACTACAAGATCCTACATCCAAACTTGAAAATACTGCAGCTAGCTGCTTGGAATATTGCATAAGACAAAATAACCCAGATTTATCTCAGAGGGTTAAGGACATTATCCTGGAGGCTCGCAGACCCTCCACAAGGAAAACTTATTCAGCCAAATGGAAAAGATACCTCATGTGGAGTGCAGCAAGGGGGGAACATGTCTCATTGGCAAACATAGCACACATCCTGGAATACTTAGCAGAACTGTTCCACAATGGCCTGTCCTACTCCTCCATTAAGATTCATGCATCAGCAATCTCAGCAGAATACAACATGGATCCTCCTGTCTTCTCTCATCCTCTACTCAGACAGTTCTTGAGAGGAATCAGAAACGTAAAGCCTCCAAGGAAACCACCTTTACCTACATGGGATCTCAACTTTGTGCTGGAAAAGCTAACACTTCCCCCTTTTGAACCGGCAGCAACAGCAGATTTACAGTTCTTGTCTTGGAAAACTGCTTTCCTGCTAACAATTACTTCAGCAAGAAGGGTATCTGAATTACAGGCATTAATGGCAGTACAGCCCTTCCTTATCTTCCATCAGGATAGAGTGTTTCTGAGGACCAACCCTACCTTTATGCCAAAAGTGGTCTCCAGAGTATCATTGAACCAAGCAATTCATTTACCTACATTCTTCCCCAACCCACAGAACAGGGGGGAAAGACTGCTACATACCTTGGATGTGCACAGACAATTACGCTACTACCTGGACAGAACTAAGACCAACAGAAAAACTGACCAACTTTTGGTAGCATATGCAACAGGAATGCAAGGAAAAGCAATTTCAAAACAGACAATCTCAAAATGGATAGGAAATTGCATACGATTTTGCTACTCTTTTCATGGAAAGACAACTCCTGAAAATATCAGACCTCATTCCACAAGAGCTACAGCCACCACTACAGCTTTCCTATGAGGAGTGGCTACCAAAGACATTTTAGAAGCTGCTACTTGGAGCTCTGTGCATACATTTGCCAAGCATTATAACCTTCCTTTATACTCCAGATCCCAAGCAGGTTTTGCAACTGCTGTGTTGCAAGGGATCTTGACTACACCATCTTTATCTTAGTGCCTCCTCCCCCAGTTTGGCTATGGTATTCTACCCATATGTTAGGACTGCAGATGCATCCTTGAAGGACATAGTACAGTTTTGTACCTACCATAAATGTAGATGTCCGATAGGTATGCATCTGCAGTCAGGATTACCCACCCTCCTTCCCCTCTGTGGTATTCCTAGGCTACTTACCCCTCTTTTAGCTAGCTGGGGGAAATTATTATGGTGTATTTGTTTTTGTGTATATGTATATATATATTTTTTGCTCTCTACTGTTTGGAATTATTTGCATTTATCCAAATTTAGCCTTCCTAGAGGGCACCTGGCATCTGGGGCAAGAAACACTGAGGAAAATGGCGTCGGCTGATGCTTTTATACCACAGCAGCTATGACGTCGGGTGGAGTGTGACATTAGCCGAGGCCAGACCCAGACTTTGGAATCCGGCCGACCGAAGGGCTGCCTGAGTCAGGACAACCCATATGTTAGGACTGCAGATGCATACCTATCGGACATCTACATTTATGGTAGGTACAAAACTGTACTTTACCCATCCATTCATCCAAGTGATATTTGAGTAGAACAAGAGAAGCACTTTCCTTTATGTGGAGTTGAAAGCAATTCCATAGAAAAGGTAGCCTGTATGATGCAAACCTATTCCTTCAACACGTTCTGTTTATTTTGCAAAAGATTTGAGATCACAGGAGTAGGCATTCATAATACCATTACAATTGTGACTGTATAATACATCGGACAGAATGGGGTCTGTTGATGCTTCATGTGTGAAGCAGAGATCATCTCTCAGTAGCCTGTATGCTACACAGAAAAGGGATAAGATTTGAGATGGTTGCATTATTATGATTTAGGCACATGATTATTTGTGAAATAGGACTGTAGTCATTTCAGCTGTGACAAGTGTTTTGACAGGTACATATCAAAAAGGACATTATACTTAATGGTTGGCCTAATAAGTGCCAATTACAGTGGAAGATGTACATCCCTGTATATGGATGCACTACCTTTACATATTAGCTGTGGAAATGAAAAAGGGCTTCCGTACAGCAGTGGACACTGGCGATTTAAAGAGAGCTCATTGATGACATAAGTTCCTTAGTACTAACTACTAGTTAAATTTTCAAGGGCATGTTGTCAACGTCATTGTTAAAGGGGAGTGCTTGATGAAGGATACAATTATACACTTCTTGGCAGTTTTTTAGTTCTTGCTTTTAACACCAGCTGTTTGTTTAGGACAGACCTTCTCAGAGGATCTTGATGTTCTCTGTGGAGTTTATGACAGCACCAAGTTTGCAGTCATCTCCAAACTTGGTCATCCACAACCTGTTAATATTAGCTTTCATTTCTGAAAACTGAATGCCAAACAGGAGCGGGCCAAGAAATGAACACTGGGGTACACTGTTAGTAGCAGGTCATTTGGAAAAGGTAGACCTGCCCGCCCTAATATCCTGGGTTCTATTTATGAGTCAATTTGCTATCTGGTGAGTTACAGAGTGTCATTTAGATCGGTGGGTCTGTCAACAATACCCGAGTATGAGAGAATGCCAAATGCCTTTGCAAGGTCCAGATATGCAGTGTGTACTGTTTTGCTCTTTCCCCATTGCTTCAATAACGTATTCCAAGATGTCAGCTGAGTTACGTAGGTAGGACCTGCCCTTAATGAATCAGAATAGAGTTTGGCTGACAGTCTGTACTTTATGTATGTCCTTATTTATTAATTCCATAATGATCCTTTCCGTAACCTTACAGCTCATTCAGCTCCTATACTGGATATTAACCCTCTTCCACCCTTTCAGAAACTAAGTAAAGTTAACCAACTACTAAAAAAACAAACAAAAAGACATATCTAAAAAGACTTGTTTAATCCAAAAGTTAGCACTTTCATTCTACAGTCAATGAACTCTAGACATTTTAAATCAAACACACCCCCTATCAAATACACAATAAAGATGACATGATCAAAAATCCATCATATAACATACACCAACAACAAATATTCAGTTATTAATTCTAAAATACAGCACCTTCATAAAACATTGTAGTTTAAATCTAACTTCTTGACCATTTAAAAATAAAATAATATTTAACACATTAAATTTTGAATTTTAAAAATTACCTCTATTATCTAGTTAAACTCTAATTTTAGTAGGTAAGCTGTAAAACAGTAATCATTCAGTCCCAGGTGGCAATAAGCATTTAAAGCTACTTGCCACCACAATCCTTGTCTTTCCAATATTAAACCCATTGGGCCGCCTCTCTGTCCTATTTTATCCTGTTCCATAACTCTAAACCTTAAATGATGATCTGGGTATGCCATAACATGTTATGCTAAAGCATTTGTCTCTTTCCCCTTATTTATAGTGTACACATGCTCATAAATTCGCTCTCTCAGTTTACGTTCAGTCTTTCCTACATACAAGCTAAAACATTTTTGGCATTTTGCTAAATACACCACTCCTTTAGAATTACAGTCAAATTTATTGGGTGTAGTAAATTTTCTATTCTCAACAGTGTAATCCCGCCCAATATCAATAAACCCACAATAAGCACAGAATTCCCATTTATACATCCCTGGATTTCTACAACACCTCCATTCTTTTTCCAAAATATTTTTCAAATTAGGTCCCCCACTATAAGCTATTCTATTACCCCCTTTTTTATTTTATTCCAAATAAAAAGCACCGGACCACCAGGTGGATAGTTAAAATGATAGCTTCTTTAATAAAACAACAAAAACAGGTAAGCGCTTTTAGGTAAAACCCTTCATCAGACAAATAACACAGCATCAATATCACTGTTTAAAAAACAACAACCACTAGAATCTCAATGATGAGCTCTATGCCTCTTCAGCGCAGCTTTGACAGGTACAACACCATTCAAGCCAGGTGTCTGGTCAGCCCTTTGCGCAATAATCCATTTTGCTTCATTATATTCAGTCAAATTTACAATGTCACTCCCCCCCTAGTGCTCAACTTCAAAACCTGCAACACCTTAAAATTAAATACGTGTCCTTCATTACTTTTAATATGTCGGCATAAGGCATTATGAGCATCACACAAATGATTGCTGAAAAATGCTTTAAAATCCTGTCTTTTAACCGACACTTTGTCTTTCCTACATAAAAAGAGCAACATGACCTGCACTGAGCTAAATAAATATTCTTAGACTGACAGCATAATGAGGAAAGGAATATCTTACATTGGCATTGGGGTGTGTAAAATGTTTTGTCTCATAATGTAGGTACAAGCTTTACAATGTCGGCATGGAAAAGTATCCATACGTTGATGTATGCGCCACGTGTGGTTTTAAGGTATAGTAATAATATAGGTATATGTCAGATCATATGCAATAATTTGAAAATTTTAACTGATGAAAAACTTAAAAATGTTATACAGATAAATCCTTCTTTTAGTTTTAGGCGTAATAACAACTTGAACGATTTATTATGTAGAGACAAAGGTTTGACAATGAAGTCTTCTATGACAATTTCCCATCAACGTATGAATACTTGATCTGCAGAACTCCTACCACAGCCTCCAGGGTGATGACTGGCATGGCTTATGAATAAATGATAACAAGAGTTTAATTGGCCCCAGACTCCACAGACTAGTACTTACAAAATTAGTGCTAAACTTGAAATGTATGAATGGTCATCACAGTCTAACCAAAGGTATCATGCTTCTCCGTCCTTGCTCATTCCTTCAAAGATCGTGAGTGACTATTCACATAAAATGGTAAATACAATTAAAGACCACCTGCTTGAATAAAATAAAAATACCAGCAATTACTATAACTTGACTATGGCACAAAAACAGGCATTGCAGGGCCTTATGAATAATAAGGAAATAACAATAACAATAAAAACAGCTGATAAAGGAGGAGCCATAGTGATATTGGATACCGAATGGTATGATAAAAAACTGAGGGAAACTTTGTCCACTGAAGGAGCATATGAAAGAATTAATCCACTACAAGTAAAAATAATTATAGATAAGGTACATAGAGCATTAACAGTAATGCTGGATGAAATAAAGATAACCAAAGAGACCTATGAGTTTTTGAAAATAGACAAACCGGTCACACCCATTTTCAAGGCATTACCAAAGATTCATAAGTCACTCAGTGACCCACCACTCAGACCGATAGTTTCGGGCAGAGGGTGGGTCACTGAGAACATTTCTATTTGGCTAGAATTTACCTTGAAACCCTATTTAGGGAAGATAGACAATATATTGAGAGATACAGGGCATTTTTTGGAACAGTTAGCTAAGGTGAAGAAGTTAGAGGGTAAGCGATTATTGATGGCCACGCTAGATGTCAATAGCCTATTCACGGTTATTGAACATGACTATGGCATAAAAGCAGTTGGTGAGGTTATCGGTAAACTAGGAGCAACAGAACAGATGAGGACAACAGTAGAGAGTCTGTTGTCACTGGTTCTGTTTAACAATGTTTTCATAGGACCTGGTTCTCTGTATAGACAAGCACGGGGGGTAACCATGGGCACCCCCTGTGCTAACACTTATGCAAATATAGTGCTTTCCAAATGGGAGACTATAGAGATTTTGAAAAATCAGGAATGGAGTAAACAAATAGTTTTATATGCAAGATTTGTAGACGATGTGTTTATTCTGTGGGATGGGGACAGGTCCACTTTTGACAACTTCCTAGCTTTCATACATACAACGACAACCTTTTTGACCTTTAGTGCTAAAACATCTTTTGACAAGATAGATTTTTTAGATGTCTGTATAGAACAAACAAATGAAGGGTTCGCTTCTAAACTTTATAGAAAAGACTGTTGGCAAAATACATTGCTATCCTTTGACAGCATGCATCCGAGACATATCTTTCCAAACATAATAGAAAGTCAGATTGGCAGGATATCTAGGATATGTTCTGAGGATGCATGCTGTGAAGAGGAATTGCATAAATTAGAGCAACACCTTGTATGCAGAGGCTATAGAAAACCTATGATAGACAGAGTCATGGAAAATGGAAAACAACATAGGGAGACTAGATACAAGCCATGGTTAAACAGGACTAATAGAGGCAGACAGGAAGGAACTAGTTTTAAAAATAAACAGGAAAGAAAGCAATGTGCTGTTTACCTATGGAAGTAACATCAAAGACATTTGTCAGATAGTACAGAAAAACTGGAATATATTAACCAGTGACATAGGGTTGAAAGATATAGTAGGAGAATATCCTAAATTTACATATAGAAGAAACAAGAATCTAAAAGAGCTATGATGTAAGGAAGCACATTTAGATAAAAGATTAGAACCAATTTTGAGTGTAGGCACACACCCTTGTGGTAAATGTAAGGCATGTGAGCATATTAGGGGTGATCACATTTTAAGCACCCAGACATAAGTAAAACTTTTTATTTTAAGGGAAGGGCAACATGTAGGACTAAACATTTGGTTTATATGGCAAACTGTGAGAGATGTACCTGTTTTTATGTTGGAATGTCTAATAATATGTTAAAAGTTAGAATTTTGCAACATCTCAGCAGTATTAGGAACTTAGATGTGAGTAATGCTCTCTATAGACACATAAGCCTGAATCCTACACATAGTTTTAAATTTAGATGTATAACTAATGTTATGGTCAATGATAGGGGGGGGGGATATTAAACATAGGACAGCCTTAGCAGAATCCAAATGGATTGTTGATTTGAGAGCTCATAGACCACCAGGTCTTAATGATGTACTACCTGTTAAACCCGCCCTAGAAAATAGGCGGGTGTTTGTAAGTAAGTGATTGGCTGTTATGTATTTTAAATAAAGACTGTTTTAATGCATTGAAATTTTGTCTGATGAAGGGCTATCCCGAAAGCGCTTACATCCAATAAATGGTGTTTTTTACTGGATTTATCTTGGCAGTGTCCTACTACTTATTGTTCTTTGGATATATTACAAAAACACAGCTATACATTTAACTGTTTGCAGTCTTCCTTCTAGTAGTTCGCAACCCCCTCCAACAGAAAGCAATGTAAAACCCAACTCAGCTGTCTCGGACCACACACTAGATGGCCTGTCTGTTTCCAGTAGGCTACCCTTTTCCCAGCAGCAAACAAGCTGGGCATGGAGGGAAAGGTAACAGTTTCTCTAATGTCCACACACACACTGATAAGATGTTCCTTTCTTGCAATTATTATGGTTTCTACTTCATTTGGTAGGGTTTTCTCATTCTAATATTTGTGATTAATTTAAGGAACACCAGTTTAGCTTAGTGTAACTGCTTTGCTAAGGAAGTTGTCATTTCATTCTTAGTTACCTTAAAGCCTCCATCTTTATAACATAGGGTAATAATTTCTGTTGACATTAGTCTTTTCCATCAGATTTCTTATATATGTAAATATAGTAATACTGTACATACTCATGAATTACTCTATCAATCCTCACCCCACCTTTTTTCTTTCTTTTTTTTTTTCTAACATAGCCATCTATGAAATAATGCTGCTGTATTAGGAAGTTCTTACTTCATATGCAATTCTAATAAATAATCATTAATTACTAAATAGTGGTGTGACAGTATTTCTCTATTTTGTCTTAATGATTTTGGTTCTGTTTGGGTGTTTGTGTCTTTTTTTTTTTACTTTTTTGTGACTCCCTGCACTGAGGCTCAGCCTGGAATGGGCTCATGTGTACCAGTACCCTATCCCAGACAGTTTGTTTGTTTGTTTCTTTCGGCTTTTCCCGGTTAGGGGTCGCCATAGCGGAACTCTGTTCCGCTAATGATTGGCAGTAGATTTTGACGTACTGGCTTGCCGGGCCTAAAACACAACCTTCAGCGAAGGAATGCCCATTCACGCATGTCGCCACACAAAAGACGCTCTAACTGAGAATCGAATGGGTAACGTCTGACTGTGAGGCGACAACGCTACCGCAGCACCACCACCGTGGGTACCCTATCTCAGACAGTAAACACATTAAAATGAATAAGCAACTTTAAATAACAGGCTTACTGCATTTTCTGCAGGTGTAGAGCTGTCATCTTTGTATGCCATAGTCTCAAAATTGCAGACTAATCATCATAGAATCTGCTTCAGATGTAATGCCTATATTAACTAAACATAAATTCAATTGTTTTGATATGAGGGCAGAATCGCAATTACTTATCAATGGAAACTGACCCAAGCAGAAACTTCACAGTCTGGAGGGTGTGAAGTTCATTCCTTGAAATATGTTATGCACTTAGTTCCCTAATAGAAATCAAACTTTAAAATGCATACTACAAAACAATAAAATAGTAGGTAGTACACAGTTGAGTTAAAAATGGAATATCCTTTATTGAAACACACAAACTAGACTACATACTATTTTATTATTTTGTAGTATGTATTTTAAAGTTCGATTTTTATTAGTGAACTAAGTGCATCACATATTTTAAGGAGTGAACTTCACACCCTCCACACTGTGAAGTTTCTGCTTGGTTTGTTTTTGACCAAGTTTATATAGGTTGCATACTTGGTTTTCTGAGACTTCGAGGGATACCATGGATTTTTATTTTTATCAATAGAAACTGCCTTCTGATTTAAGTTCTGGACACAACCAAAGCTCACAGTACTTTCTAGAAATGTATGCTTGCTTGCATCTTAAGTGTTCTGGTTATAAAACAAACAATGCAGTGCACTGAAAGAAACACTGCAGACTGTTTAGCAAGTTTTCTTCTTTTTTAAGAATTCTGTCTTCATGTTGTTCATTATATAGTTTATCTTAACCTAATCGAGGACACAAATGCAATAGGCAGAATAGATTCTGACCTCAGCAAAATTGTGGCTTCAATCCCTTGACTCTGTATTGTGTCGTTTTGCATGCTGTGGAATGGTAAGGGTGGAAAATTTTGTAAATCATTTGCTTCTGTAGACTGTTTAGTATGTTAGAGACAGCAGTGCTTATAATTGCAGAGTAAAAATTATACTGAGAAAAGCACAGATTATTGTTTAACATGATAGTGACCTCTGCATTTAATCTTAAAGATCTGAATTTTAGATGCTTAAACATTTCATGTAAGAGGTCACGTAGAAGAAAATTAAGTGATTAAGGCAAATTCAGTGGAAATGTGCCATGCAGAACTCTAAATGCGCTATGTGAAAACGGTTTAATGGCACTCTTCTGAGCTATAATAGAGAAACGTGACTAGAAGATATTCACACAGTATATTTATTTTTGTAGATGTGTGACAGCCTTTGCAAAGGAGTTATGTGCAGTTTGAAATTTTGATATTGTTACTTCTTTCTGTAATTGTAAGTAGAGCTTTTTCTAACAGTTTTATTAAATAAATTGAAACAAAATGTAGACTGATAGTTTTTGATATGCCCACTGCTCATGATATAAACCTACTTCACCTAAGTCATCTAATGATAGAGCCTGTACATTTGGCTACTTTAATAAGCATAGAGGAATCCACCATAATATTTTAGAAGGTTCGGTGAAGTTTCTCATGCAAGGAAGTCAGAAAAAGTTTTAAACGTGCCAGCATTTAAAGAAAATGATAAATGATAAAAAAATGATAACAATAAAACTCTACCGAAGCAATGTTTGTGATTTTTTTTCACATAGTACAGTCCTTAATGCTTGTAATATATTCAGTGGATATTCCTGCTTGTGTTTTATTGTAATCAGTACAAAATAAAATTAAGTATGCAAAATATGGCCCACAAGATTTTGTTCATGTTTAACAGGGCAAACTCTGTTAAACCTCTGCTATTCAATCAAATGACAGTGTTATTATTTCCTTCTGTTAATGATAAGCAAAAATGAGACATTTCACATTTAGACCTCAAACTAAAAACATGGGTTGCCATTTTCATGGTTTTGAAAGGCACTTTAGAATCTCTGTCCTTGTTATTTCCTCTTGTAGCCTTGATGGAAATCATAGTTTGCTATAGTTAGGTTGTGCTGAAGTTATTGTTGAAATGTTGATTGCTGATACACAGTATGGTCAGCAGTATACTTAAATTGTAGATAAAAAATAGGATTCCTCTGTTATTTATCTGTGTGTGTGTGTGTGTGTGTGTGTGTGTGTGTGTGTGTGTGTGTGTGTGTGTGTGTGTGTGTGTGTGTGTGTGTGTGTGTGTGTGTGTGTGTGTGTGTGTGTGTGTGTGCCATAGTACATGTATATACATGCACGTGGACATATGTGCTTGTTATCTTACACAAACATGCACACACACAAACACAGACACACCATCTCACATATATAGTCATATAAACTAAAAATGGATAAAACAATGGCTCAGCACAGTTGCTTTATTTCAGTTTTTATTGAAATATGTGACACCATTCCATGTAGCACATTCTGTTGAACGGGCCACACAGTTATTTGAGGCCTAGGGACATTAGGTCATTGAAAAGCACAAGCTTCTGCAACGGCTCATCATTACCCATCTATTCCGATGTTCCTCTATGAAGGGTCATATAAATGTTCTCTGCCCTATCATTATGTGATTTAGAAAGTTGTCCTATCAAAAATCACGTCAGATAGATGTCAAACTTGATTCTAGCATTGTCTTCACAAACAAAAGAAAAATCAGTGTAGTCTAATGACAGGTGTTACACATTCACATCTTGTCTGCTATGTGTCAGTCATTATATTCCTGCAGTATCATAGTGCTACATAGGATTTTCACACTCCATGTTGCCTTTTTACTATCTTATTTTATATTTATATTTAAGAATATCTAAATAGCTGCATATTCTACACTTTCATGAGTCTTTTTAATTTCTCCAAGTCTTTTGGGTTTCTAATACCATGATGGGAATTGTCCCCATTCTTAAGTCAAAGTACGATTAAAGTTCATGTAATTAGTATTGTCTCACTCTTTGATGTTAGCCAAAAGTGCTCTTCGCAGCACCCGTAATGTGCCCAGTAATGACTCCTTCTGTAATTCGTACGGTGTTACATGAATTGGTAACATATCTAAATTGGTTCATAGGTTCATAGGTAGGTACTAGGCTATCTGCCCAAGGGCATTTATAATCCTAGCCAGAGTGTGTCGGCTTTCGCTGCCCATTGATTAATTAACTTAGCCTCTGTCAAGCAGAGCCAGTGAAGTGATCCCAGGAGTGTATTTTCTGTTACCAATCCACTCATCAAGGTTTCTCTTGAAGAGTGTTAGTGAGGGGCTCTGCCTAATGTAGTTAGGAATTTTGTTCCAAAGCATGGGGAGTCTCTGTGACAGTAATCTATCCCTCCAGCATGTTCTATTTATTGTTGTGGCTTAGCTCACTAGAGCTCGTGGCTTGCAGTGACTTGGATTTCTTTAGGTGGAGCATGTCCATCAATTCTGAGTTGGACATGGCTTTGTAAGTCAGGCAGAGATCACCTCTGTGTAAGCAATATGCCACTGAGTACAGCCGGAGTTTTTTCAGTCAGTCTGCATAGGACATATGTTTGAGGCCAGTAATTCTCTTGGTGAGGTACTTTTGTGGTCTTTCCAGCTGTTGGAAGTGTCTTGTGAGGTACATCCCAAATGGGGCATTGTACTCTATGATGGGTCTGATGAGTGATGAGTAGAGGGGCACTATAACCTCTTTATTTCTAGATGCAAACCCTTTAGTAATTAGATGGGCCGCATAGAAAGATTTCCTAACTACTTTGGCAATATGATTTTCAAAGGAGAGATTACTATCTACCTGGGTCCCCAGATCTCTTATTACCTCTTCTATATTAAGGGGGCTGCCACTTATGTGGTAATTCTTGGGTGTTTTGTTTTCCCCAAATGGGATGACTATGCATTTTTTGGCATTTAGCTTGAGGCCATGACTTTGACACCAGGTGTCCATCTCAGTAAGGCCTTTTTGGAGGATGTCCGTGTCAGCCGGAGATTCAATTATGGCTCCCAGTTTGCAGTCATCGACGAACTTGGTTAGCCATAGTCCTCCTGTGTTTGCCTCTACTTCTGAGAAGTATATGCTGAACAGTAGGGGTCCCAAGACCGAGCTTTGCGGGACACCACTTGTGACTGGTTTAGATTCGAACCATGTGAGTTCTGTCTGTAAGCCAGTTGGCAACTCATCTTGTGACGTAGAGGTTTATGTTCAGAGTTTTTCTATAGTACCTGAGTGAGGAATGGTGTTGAATGCCTTGGTGAGGTCAAGGTAGGCTGTGTGAACCACCTTTCCCTCGTCTATGGCCTTGGTGACTGTCTCAAAGAAGTCAGCCAGGTTTAGTAGACATGATCTGCCCTTAACAAAGCCAAACTTGGTCAGGTCAAGTGTTTGGAGGTTCCCAATGTCTTTGTTAATGAGTTCCATGATGATGCACTCCATAGCCTTGCAGACCAGGCTAGTCAGGCTTATGGGGTGATAGTTACCAGGGTCAGTTGTGGCCCCTCCTTTGTTGAGTACAATAACTATTGCTGTGTGCCATTCTATGGGCACATAGCCTGTGGAGAGGCTGAGGTTGAACAGCATGTTTAGGTGGGGGGTTAGTTTGTTCTGTAGTTCATGCAAGACGCATCCTGAGACACCATCTGGCCCCATTGACACTGTGTTTTTGGCTTTTGAAAGGGCTGTTTTCACCTGTGTGTCTGTGATTTCTGGGACACTACACTTTTTTGGTATTGTTGTGGGCCCTTTTGGAGGTGAGAGGAGGGGTGAAGTTTGCACTGAATCTATCTGCCAAGATGTTGGCAATATCAAGTAGGTTCAGCATATTTTGTGCTATTTTGCACTAGCTCAGAGCATATCTGTGAATTGCCACTTAGATTCTTGATATAGCTGAACAGGCTTTGTGGTTATCTTTCAAATCCTTGGCTATTTTTCTTTCAAAGTTAGCCTTGGGTGATTTTATGAGGGACCTTAGTTTTTTACTGATACTGATCAGGGATGTCTTTCCTTCTTGGGATTTGCTTTTTTTCTGAACTAGTTTCCTCCTTTTATTGTATAACCTGTTTATGGCAGGGGTCCACCAGACTGGTTTCCTTCTCTTAGGGAAGTGAGTCTTGGTTTTGCTAGGGATGATCCATGCTCATAGAGTGCATTTGTAAAGGATTCTGCATCTTGGGCAGCATTATCCTTTAGCGTGGGGCTGTGAAACTTACCACCTCTGTCTTAAGTAAGGTGAAGTATACGTTAGAAAAGTTTTTCACTGTAGTTTCCTTGATTGTGGGTGGTGGTGGGGTGTGGACATCCAGAGTGATTAGTTTATGGTCTGATCTAACCAGTGACAGGTTGACCTCCAGTGCGGAACACCTGTCGCCCATGTTGGTGATGACCATGTCCAATATGTTTTCACCTCTGATAGGGGAGTTTACCAGCTGATCCAGGGTGTTTGACTTGATAAATTACAGGAAGCGCTGAGCCTGGGAGTTTGTACTCAAGTAGTTTTCCCAGTTAATGGTAGGGTAATTGAAGTCACCCAATATCAGGGTGTTCGGTAGGACCTTCATGTTTTCCAGTGTCTCCAGAAAGGCAGAGTGGTTGTCCTGGGTCATGGAGGGTGATCTGTAGCAGGCCACAATTTGCAGTGTAGATTTGCTCGATGTTAGTTGCACATGGATGATCTTGGCAGTATCATGCTGCGCCACTAACCTGGAGTAATAGGTATCCCTGATGAATATGGATACACCCCCTCCTTTTGTGTTTCGGTCCATGTTCTGTGGCCGAAATGTGTGGTATGAGTTGTAGCCTGGTAGTGCTGGAGTGCTCTCTGGAACCTTGAACCAGGTTTCAGTTATTGCACAGATGTCAACGTTCTCCATACTGAGGAGTGCACAATTGTAAAATACAATTGTAAATTATTTTTTATAAGGCCATTTGCTCCTACTACTATTGGGACTGTCTGGGTATCTTTCTTCCACATAGCTCTTGTTTCTGCCTGCAGATCGAAGTATTTTATGTGTAGTCTTATGATTCAACAAAGCCCTAGACGCTTTGGTCAGATTAGAACCTGTGCAGTGGAACAACTTGTACCACATTGTGATGGTAACAGGATTACAAGTAGTATGGAAAGACATTACCACATCAGAAACACAAGTATACTATCATGTCAGGAGAACTAATAAGTGACATGGCAGATGTGGTCTAAACTCCATGCAAACTAAATTATCTGGAACCTCTGTGTATAACATGACATGTTAATCAGTGCAGTTTGTTATTTGGTATTTAAAGGTATAGCCAGAGTAATGGTCATCCTCTTTATTTCAAGCTAAAAACATATCTGTGTTAAACATAATACATTACCTTACTCATGGTACATTTATTCATTCATTCATTTATTTATTTTATTTTATTTAACATTTGTTAAATAAATTTGTCACATTAACTGTGATGTGATACTGTGTATCTGATGTTTTTAATTAACTTTTTTATATAATTCAAAGACATTTTAATAATAATGAAAATATAACTTTCAATCTTTAAAACCCTTGGAACTTTTCAATAATCAGAGGGTTTCAAAGGTCTAACATAGCTGGAAAATTGAATAGGCCTGCTTGTAGTGGACTACTAGTCTTGCTTTTGGGACACTTGATTCTGTATTACAACGTCTTTTGGATTCTCTGTTTCAGAAGCCTATCTTTGAACTCTTACTCTCACAGTTTTTGTCATCTATATTATCATTAAAAGTAATTGATGTGACACTTCTGGCTATTCTCTCTTTCTGATGCTTCAGCTTTGATATATTTGTCTTGCATAGATGATTATGTTTTATTTCTTTAGTGCAGTTTAGCATCTTCCCCACAGGCTAGCTAAGATCTTGGTTTAGAGGTTTTATTTCAGTTCAGACTCTGTACTTTCTCTTGTTTTTTTTTTTGTTTTTTTTAGGATTCTTCCTTTATCTCCAATCTGTAATTACTTTCCTTGTTTATTAACCAGGTAAGTGAACTAGTCAAAAAGCAATTTTCCACCATATTGGGGCTGAAAGGCAGATACAACCTTTCAAATCAACAGTTGCAAACAAATAATCTTGTATGTTACTTCAAACCAATATTCACAAACATATTACATTATAATCATCATTTACAGTAACAACTGAAGCTGTGATTCTACATGAGTGTGTTATGTACATAAATCAATGCATTATAAATCAGAATAATGTGAGTATTTCTTTACATATTTATTCTGGCTTCATAGCTGTATGCATATACAGTTATGTTTGCACATTGCTGAGTGTAGTGTGATATTTAGTAGGATAACTTAGGCACTAATTACCTGAATCTAACCTGGTTCCAAGTGAGTTGTATTTTTATTTGCTAGTTGTTATATATATTTTCAAGAGCTTTTGAAAGAGAGTTGCTTTGCAAGCTTTTTGTATTTTGTCTGGTAGAGTATGTCTTGACACACTGTCAGTTTTTTTTAGAAGGCACTTTCTGTTGTTGTTGTTGTTGATGTGCTATGGGGTGGGTCTTTGTAGCTGTACCCTATCTTTACTTCTTAGGTTATACTGGCAGCTTCTGAGTCATATTTTGTTTTTAGTGGTTAGCAGCAGCTTTCATTTAGAAGCTTGTAGGTAAGAATATTTAGTTAAAATATAGTCATGCCTCAACTGTTAAGCATTTGGTTTTCTCTGTGTTGACAATGGTGCTCCCTCTTATATGATATGTCAATGAATCTGAATGTTTTTGTTCTCAGCTGTTTGAAGGGTACCAATATTGTTTTGAGAATGTAGTGGCAGACCATACTCAACACTTGGAATGAGAACTTTTTTGGGGTATTAAAATTTGAGCTTCATTGGCAAGAAGGTAGGTTATTCCATAAAATGCTTTTAGTTGCTTTAAAACTTTTTTATCTATTGTTCTACATGTTTTCTAAAAGATAACTTGACATTTAGCACAATCCCCTAATACCTTTGTAGTTCAATTTAACATATAGGTTTTCCATTTGGAGCCTTAATGTTTAGAGGTTGAGCTGTTAAGAGTGTCTTCCTAGTTCCCAATCCTATGGCCACAGACGTAGGGGTAATAACAGTTAGATTATTAGAACTCAGCCAATTCCTTATTTGGGCAAAATCCTCTGGAATCTATTTAGTTAATGTATTGGGTGATTTATGTCATCCCATAAACACACTATCATCTGTATGCAGTATGCAACTGATATCTGGGAAACTGCAAAATAAGCTATTGATAAATAGAATAGCGTGGGTCCCAGCACTGTACCCAGTGGGGCTCCTTTTGTTATACATCCTATCTGTGAGATAGCATACTTAAAAAATACTACAAACATCCTGTTACTCAGCTAGTTTTGGAAGCATGAAACTGCTTCTTCAGCAAAGCCAGGTTCGTCGATAAATGTTTGTCCACCACTTGAAAAATAAATTTAAGAGCCAGGAAATATCACGTGTGAGTAATCTGTTTCCCATACTGCTAAAGATTTGGTTAGTTAACATATAATGCATTTAGTGTACTGTAGCCAAATCACAATCCATGCTATTTGTCTGTGAGTATGTAATACTCTAAATGCATCCTAAGATTAGCTTTACCATGACTGAAACTGGCAACTGGCAAGTAATCAGTGATTGTGGTGGGAGTAGCTACTTTGTGGAGAAGCAGTATTAATGAGCATTTATATGTTTCAGTTGGTGGTTCAGTATATATATGTACTGCAGTATGTGGACATCTGGGTTGTCTGTTTTATTAGCTCTTGGCTATCTTTTTTTGAGAAATGCTTTAAAGTATAAGGGGGTAGAAAATGTATTTATGTAGGGGAGGGTGACGTGTGATGGGAATATTGTTAAGGAGCTTTTCTGCTTTGCTGAGTTCTTCCCAGCATTTATTTTACTTTTTGTTGGTTTTCTGGCAGAAGAAGGTAATCTGCTTTTAAGCCTCTACCCATCTTATTTGAGATGATGAGAGACTGAAGCCAGTGTGCTACTGCTATATACCATAACTAAAGATGGCAATTCTTATAGTATTGAAATGTCAGCTGTTTCTGACTGAATGGTGTCACCCAGTGACCAGAAGAGGGTAATAATTTGCACACAGTTCTCTTGTCAGTACAAAACAGACTCAAAGCTTTAAAGTACCTTCTGACAGAACAATGAGCTCTGTGGCTATATCTAGTTCAAATTACACATTCTGTCAATTAATCTCACTGCTGCTTCCCAACAATCTGACCTATCTCAGTGTTCCATATACATCAGAAGCATTTTCCAGTTTAACAGTAATTATGTGTGTTCAGTTCAACAATATGAACAATTCATTTTTATACTTCAATTTTGTTTTGAAAACATTTTTTTCTTTTACATCTTTTCAAAATGTCATTTCCTAGTGCATACTTTGAAAGTTTATTAGACAAGCAATGTATCTTCCTGCCACACTTACTACCACACTAACTGCAAGCTTGCATTTCAGTGATGTGACAGGCAATGTATCTTCCTGTCACACTTACTACCACACTAACTGCAAGCCTGCATTTCAGTGGGGTGACAGGCAATGTATCTTCCTGCCATGCATATTGCCAAACTAACTACAAGCCCCCATTTCAGTGATGTGACAGGCAATGTATCTTCATACCACATTTACTGCCACACTAACTGCAAACCTGTATTATAGTGGTGTGATGGGATGAGATGTGCTTGCTATCCATATGTTTCCTTCCTGTTTTACAGTACATTGTCTCTTACCTCTGTTTTTCATGTCAGTTAGTCTTACTAGACAAACTACCTTTATTTATTTATTCTTTATTTACCTCACATTTTATTTTGTTTTTTATATTAGTCACTTTCTTCTCGTTGGTTAATTCTTTAAGCATGCAATAGCAATTTCTCCTGTTTCATGGGTTATTAAAAGGTCAGATCTGTGTCTTCTAAAAGCCAATGATCATTTCTTATACTACAGATTATTCTATATGTTATTAAAGAATCATATAGCTCACTAAAACCTACAGATGTTAGCACTAGGCTTCAAGGTCAGTAATATAAGAATTTATAGTCTCTGTAAAATCTTGAGATCTTATAAAGAAAAAAATGTCAAATACATTTTCAGACTCTTTCCATTCAGACTGCTGAATATATGTTTAAATGCCATGAGTCTGGCTTTCTGTTCACCAAGGAAAGTAAAAGGCCTAAATAAATCTGTGGCTTCTTCCTCTACAACATGCAGGAGTACAACACTCTGAATCTTCTTCTTATTTATCAACTAATCCATTGTCAGTGAATAGTGAAGGCCAAATGAAATTTCTGAAGCTGAAACTAGTACTTCCAGTTTATTTTCAAGTTTATTCTGGGAATTATAATTTTTTAGCTCTCAATACAGAAACTGCTAACAAAAATATATTTCTTCACTGATGTAGATACAGATATATATATTTTTAATTCTGGCAGATATTCATAGGTTCATAGTTAAGTACTAGTCTATCGGCCCAAGGCTCTAAGTAAGCCTAGCCAACAAGGTTCCCTGTCTTACGCCACCCAAGAAAGTTATTTTCCTGTGCCCCTGTCGAGCAGAGCCATAGAAGTGATCCCTGGGATATATTTCCTATTTCCCATCCAATCATCAAGATTTTTCTTGAAGTGTGCTAATGAGGAATTTTGCTTGACATAGTTGGGTAGCTTGTTCCAAAGTATGGGAAGTCTCTGGGACAGGAATCTATCCCTCCAGCATGTCCTGTTTATTGTGGTGACAAGGTTTAGGTCCCTAGAGCATGTAGCTCAGAGGGATTGGGATTTCTTTAGGTGTAGCATGTCCAACAGCTCTGGGTTTGACATAGCTTTATATGTTAGCGAGAGATCACCTAACATTTTCATATTATCATATTGTTCCACTATGACCCCATGGGGTGTCGGGAGGTTAATAAATGCCATGTAGACAGCAGACATGTTTCAGATTCTAAGAGGTCAGTACTTTAATTGATTTCTATGGAACATTTATGAGTCACCCGACAAGGTAATTCTTGTAATTGTGGCTATTTCATTAGCATTTAAAGAAATGTACCCCATATTTAACAAAATCTGACTGACATAATGGAAGTATGTCTGTGTGTGTGTGTGTGTGTGTGTGTGTGTGTGTGTGTGTGTGTGTGTGTGTGTG
This sequence comes from Protopterus annectens, assembly GCF_019279795.1. Lineage (NCBI taxonomy): Eukaryota > Metazoa > Chordata > Ceratodontiformes > Protopteridae > Protopterus > Protopterus annectens. Next base: position 328,136,818 of record NC_056736.1, read on the forward strand.
TGTGTTCTATGTGTGTGTATCAAGTATGGCACTATAGTGGAGATAGTGTACTTTACACTAAGGATGAAATAGAAAAAAGATGGAGGGATTAATTACAGGGCTGTGATATGAACTAAGATGGACACAGTACTTGTACATATACATACTGTGCCATACCTTGGTCATGAATCAGGAGGGGGCTATGACAGGGCTGTGGCTACATTAAAAATGGAAATGCCGCATCCATTTATGTTGCTGTTTTGTAAGGGTGTGAAAAGGAGATTATGATTATCTAATTGTACTGTAAATAGTTATACAGTGAGATGTCTTCCTTCATCCTAAAGATGTGACAGCAGCATGGGAAGAAAGGACCTACACTATATATGTATGTGGTTACAGTGGATGTGTAGTGGTCAGGGTATTTTGCCATTCTACAGTGTGCTGGTAAAAGTAAGCAGTTGCGTAAGTATGTGTATGTGTGTGCTATGCCCCCTGTGCATCCTGGGTAGTGCAGCTGGTCAATACATTTGACACTCTTCTCTGCTACACCAGAAGGGAAAGCTTATTATACCATCAAAATGGGCTAACTGTCCCATTTCTTGGTGGATGCAGGTATTACGTGATGCTGGATGCTCTGTGAATTTTAACATGTTCAGACTGCATCTTGCTAAGTAATGAAAAATAGTCAGTGTTGTGATAAAATGGCACAAGTTATAAGTTAAGGAATTATATAATTATAGTATTACTCTTATATACCATACTCACCTGCCAGTAAAATATGATTCAGGTATTTTTATCTTACTGATACATAGTCATGGCAATGTTTCTTTTTTATGTAAGTTTTGCTTGCTTTGTTTACCTCATAATCAGTTAATTCACAGGGTTACAAATATTAATTTTTTATTTATCATTTATTTACTGAGATAGTCCATCTTGGAATGAAGCTAATTTTCACCAGATACCCAGGAAGAAATACTCCAGACGCATGTCTTTGTAATGTGGGAGGAAACCCACATGAATGCAGGGAGCACATGCAGACTCCACACAGAAAGCACTCTAGATGAGAATTGAACATGAGAACCTCTTGCTGTGAGGTGACAACATAACCTCATCACCACTGTGCTATCAGGATTAAAGGATTAAACAGTATAATCCCTTTATTCAGTATTCAAACTGTACAACATTACTGCTATGGAATTTCTTCCAAACCTGCTGATGTGGACAGAGTCATTTGACCCATTTCTCAAAATACCTTATTTCACTATTGTTGCAACTTACTGTCTAAGTGATGCCAAAATATACATTTTGGGTATACATGATGGGGTAACTAAAAGGCACTGATGCGAATTATACAATATACATAACATTTGGAAAAGTTAAGGCACTTGGGAGGGAATTCTAGGAGAAAGGAGTAGGTGCAGGACTAGATGGCAAGGATGACAGAGAGAGTGTAGGTCATGGAGAATTAGCCAATGACAGAGAGTTCACTAGCAAAGACCTTTAGAGGCTGATGCTCAGCCCTGTACATTCTCAAGTAATTTTAGTGTTTCTCAGGTAAGACAGAAAATTATCAGTTTAGTTTCTGAGAGCACAGGTTCGGAGGACAGCGGTTTGGAATGGTTTTGGAGGACAGGGGTTAGGAATGGTTTAGATAGCTAGGTTTGCTACAGGTAACCCCTACAGAACCCACCACTGCATAAATATAAAACAGCTTGGATGGCTGGAACTACAAAACGTGATTAAACTCCACCAACTAACCATTGCCCATAAAACCCTTTATAAACCTTCCTCTACTCCTATTCTATCCACCCTCATCACACCATATATAAATCTGAAATCCCTACGTTCCTCTCACAAACACCTTGTACATACCTCTAAACCCAATAACAAGGCTGGAGAATCTCTCTTTTCTAATGCTATTGGAAAAACTTGGAATCTTCTCCCCAGTGATCTTTCCTCTCTCCCCTCTCCCTCACTTTTTAAAAACAAAGTGAAACTTTACCTAACAACACACTGGTTGTGCCCCTGTTCTAAACCAGACTAGGCATCTAGCCATCAAGATTTACCTAAGTTTCTGCCACTATTGACTACATATGTACTATTTTATTTTCGTAACCTATAAATACCACCTTTTACACTACTCTAGAACAAATACATTTTCTTTACTAATAAAAAAAGTTCTTTACTACTAAACAAAGTCTCTCTCTCTAGCCATACTATCCTCTGTCTCTCTAAATTCTCTTTACAAAAGATTTGTCTTTCTTCTATACTCTAGTTGCATATTTTACATAATTACTCTTTCACTTGTCCTTCTTTATTGTATAATTACCTCCTTTTCATACTACGTTACTACAAATTTTCTAGCTCTAAAGCTCTTTGCTTTGTCCTCTCTGATTTCCATACTATAACCTGCTGGAAGCATAGTACATAATGGATGCATCTACATAGTTACCTTATTACTTTTTATCCTTCCAAGGTTTTATTTTGTAATTTGCAATGTATATCTCAATATGTTTTATTCTTCTTCTAGTCCTATGTTAAAATGATTTTTAAGTTTTTTTTTCACTTAGTTTATCTTGGAGCTTTTCTCCCCGGGCCTCTACTGAAAATGGACATATATCCAGTTAGACTAGCCCGGTCAACAAATGTAAAATAAAATAAATAAATAATAATAGCCAAGGGAGGGACCCAAACATGTTAGAAAATGGACATTGTGATGAAAATTGTACTTCACTGAAAAAAGGAACTTTGTTTTGCATTTCCAGAACAGTAGCTCAGAGACACAGAATTAGATGTGGAGATGAGAAAGGTATGGTAGTGGTAATAAGAATGGGTAATCCAAACCAGAAAAAAGACTAGGGTAGTTGGCATAGCAAACTAAATACTCAGGAGCAACATGAGGAGAATGCAGCGAAGACAACCAAACCACTAATCTTCACCTGATTTGTTACATACCATTCTGGGAGATTTATGTTTTGAGTAAGAAAATGAATCAGAAAAGGGTAACATGTATGAAATGAAATGGGTAGGCAACCAAGAAAGGTGAAATAGGTTTGGGGATGTGATCCCCAGAGAAGAGACAGAGGAATGTGATATGTGTGCACTAATTAAAAGGAGGTCAAGGGGAGGTCATTAAAAGTGAATAATGAGGATGAAGGCAAAAAAAGGACAGATGCAAAGCAGAGTGGACATAATCCAAACTGAGTGAAATAGAGCATTGTCTCATGCAGAGGATAATGAATGACAGAAATGAATTTAAAGTGGATTTGAATAAGAAAGGATAACAGTGGGCTTAAACATGGTTAGAATAGAAGGACGGGTGAATATGCATGTGTGTTGGGGAGGTGCAAGTGAGCTGTTATATGTTATCTATGATGTCCAGGTAGGTTATATAGACACATAATATCCTACTAGCCTTTATATGTTTGTGTGTGTGCTATTATAATCATAAAACAATAAGATTTAAAGTTCCATATTGCTTTATAAAGATATGGATTCTTTAAAGAAGGCAGATATTCATAGGTTCAAATACAAAAGGACCTTTACAAACTTCGCCTTGGCCAGGTAGTAGATCAAATAACTTAAATAACTAAGGAAGATAATGGACTATATACTATATATCCAATGAATATGTTATTGTTATTATTACTGATGTTATTATTACTACCTAAAAATGTTAAATAGCATATTAAGTAATTACACTATTCTTTGAAAAGATGCAGACAAAGTGGATGCATAAGCCATCCATCGGATATAAATACAACTCACTTACGATGTACATAAAGGTGTGGTAAAAACAGTATAGATAATTACTACCACAAAGCATTCGGTACTAATATGTTTTTTGTAAGTTTTCTAGCGTAGTTCCTTTCAGGACTCTTAGGTCCCTTTTCTAAGGAAGAAAGTTGTGATTACTTTTGGAGCTCTAACTGTGCTATTATATGGAACTTGATATACATAAGCATGTTTACTATCTTGGGAAGGATTTATAGTATCAAGCAATATTGCAACAAATGTTATAGTTCTAATTAGAGATGCTGAGGGAACAGAAAAAATAATTGAGTGGCATAAAGTCTACATGTTTAACTTACCAAAACATGGTTACTTCGTCCTTTTGCTCAAATGATTCCTTAACATATCCATAAAAGCCCTTATGTCCTGCACACTATTGCTACCATTTAAAGGAAAATTATTATTGCATACCAGACATCTATGAAACAATATGTGAATATTCAGGAAAAAGTTATGTTCAGATAAAGTGGACAAGAAACTTGGCAAAACTGCATAAATATGTTGATGGAAGTACATGTAAGGAATTTGTCTGAATGACATACCCATCTGAGTAGGTGATCCCCTCCTGTCCTTCCCCTAAAGAATTCCTTCTTATTTATGTTGGACAATGCATTTGATACCTCTAGATTTTCTATGAAGCAGTATCAGTTTAAATAATTCCTAACTCAGGCCTATTTCAGATTCCTTGTCTGCCCTTTCTTTCCCATTCATCCATCAAGCCATACTTCCATCCATTCATCCTTTCTCTGACAATGTACTAGGTCCATAATGTATTTATTTATTTATTTATTTCCAGTTTGGTGACTGGGGAGGTCCACTGGGCTCAAAGAGCCCTTTTTCAGTGGAAGCCCAAGGAGAAAAGTTCCACAGTACAAAGTGAAAACTACATAATTCAAAGTACAAAGTAAAAGCTACACAATTCAAAATACAACAAGCAAATACCACGGCATACAATGCACAGTTGCAAAAGGTATGTGTTAAATAGCAAGCCAAGCACAGTTGAACTGCAGCATATATACAATATACAACACGTATCTACATGTTTGAAGGTTGAGAATAGTAGTAGAGAGTAGAGATTGTTCAAGTAGGTCAGAAATGTCTGATAGTGATCTGAATGTAGTTATCAAGGGAATATTCCCTGGTGGGTAAGGATAAAGTAAAAGTGATCATGTATTAAGGAAGTTAGGTAGGTAGAGTGCAATTGCACTTCCAACTATGAGAGAGGTAGGAATGGAGCTGGGTTTTGAAGAGTTCAAAGTTTTCAGAGATTCTTAGAGATGGAGGGAGAGAGTTCCATTTTTTTGGCTAAGGTAAGGATAGTAGAAGCTGACCAGCAGGATGATATGATTTGTACAGAGAGATTAGATTCTGGTGGTCAGATCTTAGGGGTCTGTGAGGGTGTATGAAGGTAAGATGTTTGCAAGTGCTAGACATGTATTAGGTTTGAAAATAAGCTTGTGAGCTGTACAGAGTTGGAGGTAGTCCATGTAATTGGGAAGTTCTAGCCATTGCAGCTGGTGGAGAGGTATACAGTGGTGAGTAGAGTATTTGGATGTAGTGGCGAACTTTGAGATTTTGTTGTAGCAGGTCTCCAGTTTAGAAGAGGTGGAGTAAGATAGGTTGGTTAGTAAGGGAGCACCATACATCAGAGAGGGTAGTAAGTAGGATGAAGTGAGGGTCGGTTTAGTTGAGGGGGAGAGGAAGTGTGAGTTTCTGTACAGTATGCCAGGTTTCTGATGGGTTTTCTTAATATTTAGTTGAATATGGGTATCGAATTTTAGATGCCCGTCAATAGTAACCCCAAGAAGTTTGGTAAAAGGAACAATTTCTATAGTGGAGTTAGAATGGCTGATAATGTTGAAGGCGGTTTTGTCGAGAGGGATAGATTTTGATGGGGTGAATAGTAGGATTTTCTATTTGTTTGCATTTAGGGAGAGATGATTTTGAAACATCCAGTCCTCAGTAGTTGAAAAAGCAATTTGAGTTTTAGTTTGGAGCTCAAGGAGGTTGGAGGCAGAGCAGAATAGAGTAGAGTCGTCTGCATATTGTACTATTTTAGTGTTAGGAATGGATGTGTGGAAATCATTAATGAAAATATTAAAGAGCATTGGGCCGAGTATGGATCCCTGGGGTACCCTGGTTGGGGTTGGAAGGAAGGCAGAGGTGCCAGTTTTCCATTTCACAGCCTGGGATCTATCAGAGAGGTAGCTGCTGAACCAGGTGATGGTGTTTTGTGAGAGGTTAAGTTTAGAAAGGTGGGTAAGAAGATGGGTATGGGAAACAGTATCAAAAGCCTTGGAGAGGTCGAGGAGGACTGTGGATACTAGATACCCGGAGTCACGGGCATGGTTTACTATGTCTATAAAAGAAAGTAGAGTTGTTAATGTGCTATGGCCAGGGCGGAACCCATGTTGTGTTGGATTGAGGAGTTGTTTATTTGTAAGGAATGGCATTAGCTGGAGGTGGATACATTTCTCAAGAATTGTTGAAATGGGGGATAGAATTGCCTATGGGTCGGGAGTTGGAGAAGTTATTTTGCCTCCTTTGTGGAGGGGAAGGATTAAGGTGGAATGCCACAGTTTAGGGACATATGATTCCTGAATGGATCTCTTGATGAGTATACTAATGGGGATGGCTATGCTCTCTGCTGCTAGTTTTAGAAAGAGAGAGGGGATGTTGTCAGGGGAATTGGAGCATGGCTTAAGTTTAGAGAGAAGTTTTTTTATGTATGACGTAGGGATGGGTTTGAGATGAAATGTAGGAGGAGAGTTTAGGTAGGAAGATTGGGGAGAGGATTTTAGATGAGGGAGAAGTTGTTATTAGGGAAGGTTTTGATGAGTTCTGCTACGGAGTTAGTAAAGAAGGAATTGAAGAGTGTAGCTATGTCTGTGTCAGATTTGCTAGAATCGGGGCAAGGGTTGTTTTTGGTGCCTGGATTGAGAAGAGAGTTGATAGATTTCCAGAACTGTTTGGGGTTTGTGGAATGAGTAGTCTGAAGTTTGGTATAGTATGATATTTTATCCTGTGTAACATGTTTATTGGCTAGGTTGCGGAGTTGTTTGTATTTAAGAAGGGTGTCAGGGTGCTTATCGCGGTGATAGAGTTTCCAGGTCTTGTCCCTTTTTTGCATGAGAGTTTTGGTATCCTTAGTAAGCCAGGGGGCAGAGTTGGTCTTTATACGTTTTGTTCTTAGAGGGACTTGGGAGTTTAGGGTATCTAAGAAGGTTGTGTTGAAGTATTCTACAGAGTTATCTAGAGGAAGAGTAATTAGATTGCCCCAGTTTAAAGTTTAAGAGAATTGGAAAAAGTTGTGGCATTAAAGTTTGTGAGATTCCGAGTATGGATATATTGATGTAAGTGAGGAGAGGAGGGAGTTGATCTATGGATAAAGGCTACAGTAAAAGCTCTCAAGCCAAGGAAACCAAATACTGCTTTAACGTTCTTTATTCAAGACAAGACGTTTTCGCCCCTGCTATGCAGAAAGCTTCATCAGAAACATACATAAAAAATGCAACACACTTTTAAATAGTGCGGACATGATGTCATTTCCTTCAAGAACAGTGTATTCCATAAAGTAACGAAGGGGAAATGTCCTTTTAAAAACAAATAAAAACCATCTATGAAAAATAAAATTACATCATAAGCAGTTCATTACAAATAACAAAGAATGTTAAGTTAAAATAGCATTCATATTTAACATATTAAATATCAAAAAATGTATATATGTTAAAATGTATAACTAAGCCATGTTGTATAATGTATATGGCATAATATATTTATTTTAAGTCAAAAGTACTTACAATAGGGGAAAACTAGGCTATCTCTGATAGCTTTTATATCTAAGTACCGAAGAAATGTTACAGGACTCATTTAGGCCAGGGTAAGAGTAGGCATCAACCCCAATTTGCCACTCTAATTCCCTGGTCTCTAAAAATAGTGACTGGGGACCACCCCTAGGGCCTAAATTAACATGTTCAATACCCATAAATTCAAAACTATGCCCTATGTTATTGACAATGTGTTTGGATAGAGCATTGTCAATTTTTTGATTTTTTATCGCATAGAGGTGTTGATAAATCCGGTCACAAGATACACCCGTGTATCTTAATTGATGAGCTTATTGAAGAGGTCACTACGAAAAGATCATTTGGTTTTTACAAACCCTTGTTAGCTTTTAATACCCCTAAGTTGACAACTATGTGTCACATGTTGGCTGTGGGCACTTTAGAAAGTCCTGACCTTAATAATGCCAGCGTTACCCCTGTTCAATCACCAACCGATTTTTGTACTAGTTTTGTGGTCACTTTTTGTAAAGAGGTTGGTACCATTTGGGCAATTATCAAAAAGAATTGGTATTTTATTTACAATAGTTCTGCATTACTTCAGAAATTGGGTCCATCCCCCTCTGTTGTTTACAGAAGAGGGAAAAATTTAAAGGAATTGCTTCAGAGGTCTACTTACTCCATGTCGACTTCTAGACAAGTGGGTAATAGCCCTTGTGGCTTTTGTAACAGATGTAAACATTTGAGAACTGGTAGTTCATTTACAATTAGGAATAGGAAATATAATATACATTCAAAAATTAATTGTAACACGAAATCAATTGTTTACGCTGCTTTTTGTGTTTGTTGCCCCTGTTTTTACATAGGGAAAACCGACCGTAAATTTAGTGACCGGATTTATCAACACCTCTATGCGATAAAAAATCAAAAAATTGACAATGCTCTATCCAAACACATTGTCAATAACATAGGGCATAGTTTTGAATTTATGGGTATTGAACATGTTAATTTAGGCCCTAGGGGTGGTCCCCAGTCACTATTTTTAGAGACCAGGGAATTAGAGTGGCAAATTGGGGTTGATGCCTACTCTTACCCTGGCCTAAATGAGTCCTGTAACATTTCTTCGGTACTTAGATATAAAAGCTATCAGAGATAGCCTAGTTTTCCCCTATTGTAAGTACTTTTGACTTAAAATAAATATATCATGCCATATACATTATACAACATGGCTTTGGTATATATTTTAACATATATATATTTTTTGATATTTAATATGTTAAATATGAATGCTATTTTAATTTAACATTCATTGTTATTTGTAATGAATTGTTTATGATGTATTTTTATTTTTCATAGATGGTTTTTATTGTTTTTTTAAAAGGACACTTCCCCTTTGTTAATTTATGGAATACACTGTTCTTGAAGGAAATGACATCATGTCTGCACTATTTAAAAGTGTGTTGCATTTTTTATGTATGTTTCTGATGAAGCTTTCTGCATAGCAGGGGCGAAAACGTCTTGTCTTGAATAAAGAACGTTAAAGCAGTATTTGGTTTCCTTGGCTTGAGAGCTTTTACTGTGGTTTGTTGTTCTTTCCTTACTTGTTTTCATCAGTATGGATAAAGGCTGGTAAGTGATCACTAATGGAGTCTGGTAAGGTGCCAATGATGAATATGTTATTTCAGTGGGAGACAAGGATCCAGTCCAATATGGAGCCTGGGGGGTTATTTTTATTGGGTCTGGTTGTGGCATTAGTAAGTTGAGAGACGTTATATAGATTGATGGATATGGTGGGATTTTTGGCAGTAATTTTGTTCCAACCGATGTTTACATCTCCTAAGATGTATGTCTCAGACTTGATATTGGTTGAGGCCCATTGAAAAATTTCCTCAAGAGTATTAATATTGTTACCAGGGGGTATATAGAGGGCTATGACACAAATGTTTTTATGATTATTTAGTTTAAGGGTTCCTATGACTAGTTCAGCATTGTTGAACTGAGGAACAGGATTTTGGTAGGGGGTGATGGAGAGTAGGCTGGAGTAGATAAGGGCCACTCCTCCTCCCTTTTTGTTTTTTGGGCGGTCATGTCTAAGAGCTAGAAATCCAGGAGGCAGGATTTCTGGGTCTCTGACATGGCTACTATGTCAGGTTGGGCATGGTATACCCAAATGTGAAAATGGACTATTTTGTTTTTTAGACTCTGGGCATTGATGGTTAGGAGTTTGAGACATTTAGGGTTGGAAATATGGGTGTTAATAGGGGGAGTTGGAGTATTGGTTGTAATGGGTCCTGAGTTGGGGTGTATGTTACCTGCTAGACATAGGCGGTTGAAGGGGAATGAGATCAGGGATTTGAGTTTATGTTTGGAGTTAAGAGTGAGGAATAGCAATGATCTGGGAAAAGAATGTTTTGTAGAGGTACGATGTTTTATTTTGAAGCAGAGAAATGGGTGTGGTTGAATTAGGTTGGGAGATAAAGTGTGGAAGTGAGTTAAGGTAAAAGCATGAAGGTTGTTGAGGGTAATGGTGGGGTGTGGAGGGGATAGGATTGAAAGGGGTAGCCTGGGAGAGGAATAAGAGGTAGCATAGTATAGAATTAGAAGCAGTAGGCAGAGGGAGGAGATGAGAAGGGTTTGACGAGGTATGGAGTGGTGTAGGATTACAGGAAGAAATGGGAGGTGGGTATGTGAAGTGAGGGAGTGAGGCAGTGAGGAAGTTGTTGGATGTAGGGTGTGTCTGTGAGTGTAAGAGGGAGGGGTTTAGAAGAGAGAGATGTGCCTTGATTTTTGGGACAGTAGTGGATGATTGGAGAGGAGGGGCTGTTGAGGCGGTGTGTGTTGGTTGGCGGGGAAGGAAGGGGAGGGTATGTAGAGTTACAATAAATGTAGGAGCACTGGGGGTGGGTGGGAATTGGAGGTAGGGTAGGGGAGTGGAGTGAGCCCACAGGGCGAATGGAGTGGGTAGACTCAAGGAAAGAAGGCAGCAGGGCAGCATGAAAAACAATCAGTCTGGTGAAGGTAAGTACAGAGAAAGGTAAGCACGGTGGTTAAAGGGATGCTTGGGGTACTGTACTAAGGGAAAGGAGAAGACAGTTTTCAGAGGTGGGTATGGCTATTACTAAGCAGTTAAAGAGAGAGAAATGGCTATTAATATGTTATATTATAGTGAGCGAGAAGGAGTGAGGGAAGAGAGGCTATAGGTCGGTAGACACTGCCACCTAGTGGACAAATCCTGTAATTGTAGGGAGAGGAACCACTGTAGCAATTAGATCAGCATAGGGAGCAAGATGGCTCTGATAAAGGAAAATAAGAGCCAGTGATGAAGCAGGTATGAGAGGATTCACAATAAGAAGGGTATGGCTGCTGGCTATTCTGGCTGGGAACCTTTACTAACACCAGGCCAGTGGTACAGCAATTTCTCAAGCAAATTACAGTAGGTATGACAGCATGCTACATACTTTCTTTAATCCCTTTAATTTCACTCCTGGGTAAAAGGTAGGACTGTCCCTGTAGGGAGTCAGGCAAACAGAGAGAGACTTGGTATCCTGAGAATGGTCTTGGATGTCCAGGAGGGTTGGGCCAGTAGGCAAAGCAAAATTAGGCATAGAAGGTTGAAGAGCTTCTTTAATCTCTTTAATTTCACTCCTGGGTAAAAGGTAGGACTGTCCCTGTAGGGAGTCAGGCAAACAGAGAGAGACTTGGTATCCTGAGAATGGTCTTGGATGTTAAGGAGGGTTGGGCCAGTAGGCAAAGCAAAATAAGGTAGAGAAGGTTGAAGAGTTTTTTTAATCCCTTTAATTTCACTCCTGGATGAAAGGTAGGACTGTCACTGTAGGGAGTCAGGCAAACAGAGAGAGACTTGGTATCCTGATAATGGTCTTGGATGTCCAGGTGGGTTGGGCCAGTAGGCAAAGCAAAATAAGGTAGAGAAGGTTGAAGAGTTTCTTTAATCCCTTTAATTTCACTCCTGGGTAAAAGGTAGGACTGTCCCTGTAGGGAGTCAGGCAAACAGAGAGAGACTTGGTATCCTGAGAATGGTCTTGGATGTCCAGGAGGGTCAGGCCAGTAAACAAATCAAAAATAGGTAGAGAAGGTTGAAGAGTTTATTTAATCCCTTTAATTTCACTCCTGGGTCAATAGTAGGACTGTCCCTGTAGGGAGTCAGGCAAACAGAGAGAGACTTGGTATCCTGAGAATGGTCTTGGATGTCTAGGAGGGTTGGGCCAGTAGGCAAAGCAAAATTAGGTAGAGAAGGTTGAAGAGTGGGAGTGTGAGATAGCAAGGCCAGGAACACACATCTCCCCTTCTTTTCTGATATCATCTCTGTATATCAGGCACTATTTTTCCAGTCATTTTTGGTTTTACTGTGTTTAATAAAGTTTTCCAGTTCTAGCTTTGTTTATTAATACCTATTAACAAAACCCTCAAACAGCTCTATAATCAAGTGGTGCTTCTCAAACTATCGACAGAAATTAACAGAGTAATGGGGCTCAGTCCATCCTTTAATGATCACTGCATCCACATCTAGCCTCGTGGGAAAGTGATGAAAACTACCACATGTCTATTGTTCGTTTTTACTGTTAACCACTTTTGGGACTCTTACCCTCTGGGCAGGACTTAGTGAAACCTATTGGATATCCATAATCCTCAAACTGACTGGGACTACCTCCCTATCTTTTTTTTCATCTGTTACAATACAAATGCATCTTCTCTGACAAACTGCATACTGACATTTGGAAGACAGTTGATCTTCCAGCAAGCAAACTATAAAATGAGAAATGGAAACAATAATGAATATTCTTAAAAAAGCATGGTTCTGTAAATAGATTTACCAAGCAGTAGATTTTCTAATAGATCACTGTTGTAGTGGCCTTAGTTGTTTGGGGTCTTATTCCCACTGATTGACTGGCTTCATACCGTTCAACCTCTTTACAGCAAGAAATCTGGACAAATCCATTAATAAAAGTGGGACAATGGACCAAAAGTAGGGACAATTTTTAAATATTGCTCTTACAAACTTAGAAAGCCAATAGACTAATATGTTTTGCATTAGCATTAATTTTCTGAAGGGTATGAAGTCTGAAACTTAAATATCTGTCATAATTTTCTAACTTCAGTCTTCAATTATTTTACACTAATTTGACAGAAAGCCACAATTTTATGAAAAATGGACCAAAAATATGAGGCAAAAATATGTACATTCTACAAAAATCAGTACAGTTGAGAGGTATAAATCCGGCTTTCAAAACTAAATGGCACACTTCATGTACTGTAAATGACCAGAGCTTGAGACAAGCTCCACATAATAGTACAGTTAGAGCACCAAAATAATCAGAATGTTCTTACCTAGAAAAGGGAGGCAAGAATCCTGAAATGAACTATATTAGGGGAACATATAAAAAAGTAAACTATGCACTTAAGGGTATATACATTCATACACTGGTAATACAGAAGAAATGACAGCTAAAGAAAGGGGCTGAAGGGAAGGGCACCTACTGCAACAGTGCTTTATTAGAAAATCTACCTTTATAGTAAAATTACTTAGGATCATAGGTACATAGGTGTGTACTGGGCTAATGGCCCCGGAGCCTTTACAAGCCTAGCCCATAGGATTAACCTGGCATCATGCCACCTGACATTAGTTCCAAAATCCTCTGTCGAGTAGAGCCACTGGAGTGATCCCTGAGGTGAATTTTCTATTTCCCATCCACTCATTAAGATTTCTCTTGAAGAGGGTCAGTGAGGTGTTCTGTTTGATATGTATGGGAAGCCTATTCCATAACATGGGCAGTCTCTGGGTTATGAGCCTGTCCCTCCAGCATGTTCTGTTGATTGTGGTAATGAGGTTGAGGTCTCTGGAACATGTTGTGCAGAGGGACTGGGATTTCTTTAGATGTAGCATTTCTAACAGAGCTGGATCAGACATGGCTTTGTATGTCAAGCAGAGATCGCCTCTAAGTAGATGATATGAGACAGAGAGTAGTTAAGAGTTTTTTGAGTCTGTCCATATAGGACAACTGATTAAGGCCTATGATCCTCTTTGTGAGGTACTTTTGTGGCCTCTCCAGTTGTTGCAGGTGTCTAGTGAGGTACATGCCATATGGGGCATTGTACTCGATGACTGGCCTAATGATGGAAGAGTAGAGGGAGACAATGTCATCTTTCTTCCTGGATGCAAACCCCTTAGTAATGAGATGTGCCACATAGAAGGACATTCTGACCACAGTGGCAATGTGGTGGTCAAAAGAGAGGTTGCTGTCCACTTGTGTTCCCAGATCTCTTATAATGCCTTCTGTGTTCAGTGGACTACTATCAATTTGGTAATTTCTGGGAACCGGGTTTTTTCCCAAAGGGGATGATGACACATTTTATGGCATTGAACTTAAGGCCATGGTTCTGACACCAGTCATTGGTCTCATTGAGGCCTTTCTGTGGGATGTCAACATCACTTGAGGAGTTAATTATGGCTCCCAACTTGCAATTGTCTGCGAACTTTGTCAGCCAGAGTCCCTTTGTGTTGGCCTGAACTTCAGAGAAGTAGATACCAAAGAAGAGAGGACCCAGGACTGAACCCTGCGGGACTCCACTCATGACTGGTCGACAGTGTGACTTGGAGTCAGCTACTTTCACACTGTGGGTTCTATCTGTGAGCCAGTTTGCAACCCATCTAGTAATATAGGGGTTGATGCCTAGCTTAGTGAGTTTTTCTATGATTCCTGAGTGGGGAATGGGATCAAAGGCCTTGGCCAGATTAAGGTAGGCTGTATGAACCACCTTGCCTTCATCCACAGCTCTAGTGACTGACTCAAAGAAGTTGACCAGGTTGAGCAGGCATGATCTACCCTTCACAAAACCAAACTGTGTGGGATCCAGAGTTTGGAGGTTCCTTACATCTTAGTTTATTAGGTCCATGGTGATGTGTTCCATAGCTTTGCATATAGTTCCCAGGGTCTGTAGTCACTCCTCCTTTGTGGAGAGGGATGTCTGTAGCTCATCCCTCTTCAGGCTGACTTGAGGTTCTTAACATGGAAAACGGTTTTCCTCAATTGTCTTGACTTCTCCTAGTAGAGTACCTGAATTACAAACACCTATGGTGAGTCAAGCCTACCTCATTTTTTGCAAGGACAGTGTTTATTTGAGAATTTACCCTTCTTGTATACCTAAAGTGGTCTCAGCATTTACCTTGGGCCAAACTATTAATCTCCCAGTCATTTTCCCTGACCTCAAAAACAAGGGAGAAAAAAATCTTTACACTCAGGATGTCCACAGGCAGCACAGATACTTCCTAAGCAAAGCTCAGTCTTTCAGGGAAGGTGACCAGCCCATTGCCACATATAAAGATAAGAGGAAAGGGCCACCAGTGTCAAAGAATATAATTTCCAGATAGTTGTCTCATGTGATTATCTGTTTTTATTCTCACACTAATACACATCCAGGCAGGTTAGAATCCATTCTACCTGTGTTTTGGCTTCTTTGGAGTATTTCTACAAAAGGGCAGACACTAGTAATTTTCTAGTAGTAGCAGCTTGAATCTCTGTACATACTTTTACAAAGCAATGCAAACTTCCTTTTCCCGGTCCATAACAGGCTTTGTGAGGACTATTCCTCATAGGCTCTTGGAATATTAGTTTACTTTCCTTTTCCCTTCTTAGTTTCTAAGCTTTGACAACAGACCCAAGTAGTTTAGGCTGCTGCAACAGTGATCTAATGCTGAACATAGTGCAGTTGTGTAGCACTTTACCAGACTTCTTGTAGCAATTATTGTAGCACACAGAAGTGCTACCACCACTAAACATTCTACAAGGAAAGAGCTCCAGTACTTATTGTTAATGCCCACCCCTCCAGGCATGTCTAAACATCAGTTCCCTGTGCTTTCTCCTATTAACCTGGTGAACTTGGGCATCCTCAGGCAATGTAGCAACTGCCTCATGTACACTAACAACCCTCTTCTCTTACCTTCCAACACTCAGACTTGTGAGAGATGCACTTATATATCCAAACTGGAAGCTATTCACTCTCCAGCCAAGACCGGAATAGCTGGTCAAGAGGCGAAGGTAAGCACTTGCACCACACCACATGGAACACATAGCCCTCCAGAACACACACCAGCACTGCCTTCACATACAAAAACAAATCACACACCCACGGAGGCTCTCAATAAAAATCTACCCAAACAGCAGAGTCCTCCAAGACAGAAATGCACTCGACCACCATAACACAACACTAAACATGAGACACATAACTCTCTTAAACAGTGTGCCACTCAACCAAAGCCCCTAAGGCAAAACAGCATGCCCAACACACTAGTCATAGGTGACTCAATAGTGAGGCACACTGATGTCCCAGTCACTAGGTTAAATAAGGAGAAAGTAGCAGTCAGCTGCCTGTCAGGTGCCAGGATTTGCCACATAACGCACGCACTCAGGTCCCTCAACAACAGGTACAAATATGACTCTGTCATTGTACATGTGGGTGTGAATGACCTGAGACATACCTTCTTGGACTACATGAAAAGAGACATGGAGGAGTACTTGGATTATGTAGCCCAGGTGGGTATGACCCTAGCCCTAAGCAGCATGCTACCATCACCCAGAATGATACCACAGTACAAGCAGAAAATGATTGATTTAAACAATTGGCTAAGTTTCTGGTGTCATTCCAAGGGGATCCAGTATCTACCTGGGATGACATGAGTGATAGACCTCGATGCTTTGCCAGAGATGGCCTGCATCTGTCACCCCTGTGTTTCCGGATAATGGGCAAGGCTCTTGCCAACCCTATAGGGCCTTTTTTAGGCTGTGTTCCAAAGACCAAATTACCACCATAACAGCTACAAACAAATGCAATATGAGGGTCATGCTGCTCAATGTTAGAAGTCTAAACCTCAAAATGCACTTTCTCGAAACACTCCTTAAAATGGTGAACATCGACATTTATGCTGTAACAGAGACCTGGTTCAAAGCAGTAGAAAGCACCCTTGTCCTACCAGGCTATAACTAATTCCACACCTTTCAGCTCCAGAACTTGGACCGAAGCTCCAAAGACAGAGGTGTTTCCATATTCATAATGGATGCGCACACCTCCAGACTGGTACTCCAACTCCAACTATTCTCTGTCTCATATAGACATATCATATCATATCATACTTAGAGACGATCTCTGCTTGACTTACAAAGCCATGTCTGACACAGCTGTGTTAGAAATGCTACATCTAAAGAAATCCCAATCCCTCCACGCTACATACTACAGAGACCTCAACCTCATTACCATAATCAACAGAACAAGCTGGAGGGACAGATTCATAACCCAGAGACTGCCCATGCTATGGAATAGACTTCCCATACATGTCAAACAGAGTGCCTCACTGGTCCTCTTCAAGAGAAATCTTGATGAGTGGATGGGAAATAGAAAATTCACCCTGGGGATCACTCCAGTAGCTCTACTTGACAGACGTACTGGGAACTGAGGTTGAGTCACATGATGCCAGGATAATACTATGGGCTAGGCTTGTAAAGGCTCCAGAGCCATTAGCCTAGTACACACCTATGAACTTATGAACCTATGAAGTGGAAAAAGAGTAAGCTTTTGAAGGACAAAGTTAAAATTCCAAGGAGGAGCTGCATTTCCTTAATTGGATGGAGATGTCATTTCCCAAACTGCTTAACTTGATGACGGTTAGAAGGGGGAATTTAAGGGCAAACAAGCAGGAATGGCTGACAAATGAACCTTGACTGAGGAATAAGAAATAACACAAGATAATAACTCACCCAAATTATCAAGAATCAGAGACAGCTGAACCTGAGAGTACAGGCAGGGTGGAATGGGTGGAGAAGAGTGTCAGGAGTGATTTGTGACAGACGGGTATCAGTAAGAGTGAAGGGGAAGGTCTACAAGAGTGTAGTGAGACCAGCTATGTTATATGGGTTGGAGACAGTGGCATTGACAAAAAGGCAGGAGTCAGAGCTGGATGTGGCAGAGTTAAAGATGTTAAGATTTGCAATCGGTGTGACTAGGATGGATAGGATTAGGAATCAGTATATTAGAGGGTCAGCTCATGTTGGACAGTTTGGAGACAAAGCAAGAGAGACGAGATTGCGTTGGTTTGGACATGTGCTGAGGAGGGATGATGGGTGTATTGGGAAAAAGATGCTAAGGATGGAGCTGCCAGGTAAGAGGAATAGAGGAAGGCCTAAGATAAGGTTTATGGACGTGGTGAGAGAGGACATGCAGGCGGTTGGTGTGACAGAGCAAGATGCAGAGGATAGGAAGAAATGGAAAGAGATGATCCGCTGTGGCGACCCCTAATGGGAAAAGCCGAAAGAGAATGATGATGAGAGACAGCTGAACCTGAAGAAACCTGGTTCTTAGATTCGCACCAGTTAGAAAATCTTTTACACTTACACAGATATGATTTCCTAATAGCATTTTTAGACTCCAACCTCCTACATGTACCCATAAAAATCATACAAGTATGTATTTGAAGAGTTTATGGTTGGGGTGTATCAGAAAACCCCTGTCTTGTCTGAGTAAATCCACTACTTGAGGGAACCTTTGGTAATTGCCCTTGTCCACACTGAAAAGAAGGGAGAACTACCGTTGACTTGGTGAGAATTTCTGAAGAGTCCTTCTGGATCTTTAGAAGAAAACTGAAAGGTTGGAAAAGCATACAGTAATATTCTTCTCCATGGGAATGAGAAGACATCAGTGTTTGCAAGGCATCCTGGGTCAGAATTTCTTCAGTTGTTTTTTTCTGACTAGAGGTAAACAGATCTACTTGAGGTGTTTCCCACAGATCACCTTGAAGTGTTCCCCACAGTTTGGTCAAATCTTAAAAGACCCAATGGTGAAGATTTCATTCAGGAGGGTCGGTCATGGTTCTGCATAGACTATCTGAAATGAAGTTTTTCTCTGACACAATGTAGAAGAGTCAAATTTAGCTGAGTTGCTGTCTCCCAGGTTATCATATCAAGATTGCAAAAAGCATAAGATCTGGTATCACCCCTGTTTGTTCACTTGCCCCATCACTATGGTGTTGTCTCGGTAAACCTGAAGAGCTACTGGAGACCAGAGATGAGTTAAGACTATAAAGGCATTTATGACTACCATCATCTCTGTGACATTTATATGTGCTTCTATCATTCACGAGGTTTCCATAGGCTTTGCACTTTCACACCTTTATAAACCACTCCCCATGCCAGGTCTGAAATATCTGTAGGGGCAGACTGAAAGGTAGAAATGATTTTCCCAGAACAGAATCTAACAGACATCCCAAGAAAACAATTTTGTAAGAAGTCATGCAAGAAGATTTCTGTAAGCTGATTTGAAAATGCAGACTGAATAGAAATTATGAACAGTTACTGAACACTCTTGATAACTGGAAAAAAAGAGTCTGCAATGGTAGAAGTATCATCCACATACAGAAAGATATGAATACCTTGAAGTCTTCAAAAAACAAATTACTGGAACCAGACACTTTGTAAATATGCTGTGAACCAGAAAAAAAATGCAACAGACAGAGAAGACACTACTAATGCCAAGGTACTGGACCACTGTTTAATGCTTTCACCTCAATAAAACAGAAAAGACTTCATCAGATAAAAATCATTCAAACACTGACCCTTTTAAAGTCAAAGAAGATCATATGATTACATGAGTATTACTTCCCATTAAGGCAATATTGCCCTATTTGTTTTTTTTACAAAATACACTGGACAGACTTATAATAAAACTTATGAGAAATCTAAAACACCAAACTGTACTTCATGATGAAACAAATATTATAAAATATATGACTAAATCACAGATAAATATCTAATAATTGCTTAAAATATTATTATTTATCAGTCTTTTAAGCACTGGTTAGGTATTTACCTGTGATTTAGCAGATTTCTCATAAGTTTTATTAGACGTCTACCCAATGTAGTTTGTAAAAAAGGGGGATATTGCCTTAAGGAGAAGTTGTACTCATGTAGTCATCTGATTTTATTTGATTTTAAAATAGTCAGTGTTTGAATCTTTGTTATCTGATGAAGTCTTTTCTATTTTTATAGTGAGATGGAAGTGCAATTTTTTTTATTAAGCGATGGCCCAGTACCTTGGCATTTGTGGTTTATTCACACTTTGTAAATATCCTTGTGCAGTGGGCAGTCCAAAGGGTAAGGATAACTGATCATGTAAGTCAGACATAGAAAATCTTAAAATAAGTGTCTGACCTGCTTGGTAATGGGAATGTGATGGTAGGCATCCATTAAATCGAGTTTTACCATGAAAACAAGTAAAGAGCAAAGTGAAAGAGACTGAAGAGATAACATTTTGAACTTTTGAATCTTGACAAAAAGATTAGAAAGAAAAAGTCTACCACAGACCTCCACGCTCCTGTTCCTCCCCAATTTGGTACCAGAAAAATCCTTGAATAAAAGCCTTTGCTAATCTGACAGGAGACACTGGATCTAGTACTCCCTAAGGAAACATTTATGCAGAATAGGAGGGAACATAGAGACTTGGTTTACTGGGCAAGGAAGAATCCCCTGGAAAAGTGGGAGAGAATCCCACTGCCAAGTGCAGCCCCCACCCCTCCCCTGAATTAAATTTAGAATGCATTTTTGGTAACAATCTGGTGCCACAAGGGAAACGAAAGACTGAGAGAGAGGTAGACACTGTCAGGTTTGTAAGGGGGGGGGGGGTGCTGATTATGTAAGTAGTCGTGCTGATTGTCACAATTCTCCTTGATGTTTAGAATCCTTTGCTTTCTTGTTGGGCTTCCTTGACATTGATCTTTAAAGTCCTGTTTGACAAAACCTTGTGGCTTGAATTGCTTATAAAAAATGAAGCTGAAAGGGAAGGGAAATTTGTATTTCCTTTAAAAAGGGAAGGTTACATCATCATCATCATCTTTCGGCTTTTCCCGTTAGGGGTCGCCACAGTGGATCATCTCTTTCCATTTCTTCCTGTCCCCTGCATCTTGCTCTGTCACACCAACCGCCTGCATGTCCTCTCTCACCACGTCCATAAACCTTATCTTAGGCCTTCCTCTTTTCCTCTTACCTGGCAGCTCCACCCTTAGCATCTTTTTTCCCAATATACCCATCATCCCTCCTCAGCACATGTCCAAACCAACGCAATCTCGTCTCTCTTGCTTTGTCTCCAAACTGTCCAACATGAGCTGACCCTCTAATATACTGATTCCTAATCCTATCCATCCTAGTCACACCGAGTGCAAATCTTAACATCTTTAACTCTGCCACATCCAACTCTGACTCCTGCCTTTTTGTCAATGCCACTGTCTCCAACCCATATAACATAGCTGGTCTCACTACCCTCTTGTAGACCTTCCTTTTCACTCTTACTGGTACCCGCCTGTCATAAATCACTCCTGACACTCTTCTCCAGCCATTCTACCCTGCCTGTACTCTCTTCTTCACCTCTTCCACATTCACCATTACTCTGAACTGTTGATCCCAAGTACTTAAACTCGTCCACCTTTACCAACTCTACTCCCTGCATCCTCACCATTCCTCTACCCTCCCTCTCATTTACACATATATATTCTGTCTTAGCCCTGCTGACCTTCATTCCTCTGCTCTCTAGAGCATATCTCCACCTCTCCAGAGTCTCCTCAACCTGATTCCTACTCTCACTACAGATCACAATGTCATCTGCAAACATCATAGTCCACGGGGCCTCCTGTCTGATCTCATCTGTCAACCTGTCCATCACCACTGCAAATAAGAAAGGACTCAGAGCTGATCCTTGATGTAATCCCACCTCCACCTTAAATGGATCTGTCACTCCCATTGCAGTCCTCACCACTGTCACACTACCCTCGTACATATTCTGTACCACTCTTACATACTTCTCTACCACTCCCGACTTCCTCATACAATACCAGACCTCTTCTCTAGGGACCCTGTTATATGATTTCCTCCAAGTCTACAAAGACACAATGCAACTCCTTCTGACCTTCTCTGTATTTCTCCAATAACACTCTCAGAGCAAACATTGCATCTGTAGTGCTCTTTCCTGACATGAAACCATACTGCTCATCACTAATCATCACCTCCCTTCTTAATCTAGCTTCTACTACTCTTTCCCATAACTTCAAGCTGTGACTGATCAATTGTATCCCTCTGTAGTTACTGCAGCTCTGCACATCACCCTTATTCTTAAATATAGGTACCAAAACACTTTTTCTCCACTCCTCAGGCATCCTCTGACTTTCCAAAATTTCATTAAACAATCTAGTTAAAAATTCCACTGCCATTTCTCCTAAGCACCTCCATGCTTCCATTGGTATGTCATCTGGGCCAACAGCCTTTCCATTCTTCATCCTCTTCATAGCTGTCCTTACTTCCTCCTTGCTAATCTGTTTCACTTCCTGATTCACTATCCCCACATCATCCAACCTTCTCTCTCTCTCATTCTCTTCATTCATCAGCCTCTCAAAATACTCTTTCCATCACTCAACACACTCTCCTCTCTTGTGAGTACCTTTCCCTCACTATCCTTTATCACCCTCACTTGCTGCACATCTTTCCCAGCTCTGTCCCTCTGTCTAGCCAATCGGTACAGGTCCTTTTCTCCCTCTTTAGTGTCCAATCTCTCATACAACTCTCCATAAGCCTTATCCTTAGCTTTCGCCACCTCTCTCTTTGCCATGCTCCTCATCTCCTTATACTCATATCAACTTTCTTCATCTCTTTGACAATCCCACTTCTTTTTCACCAGCCTCTTCCTCTGTATATTCTCCTGTACTTCCTCATTCCACCACCAGGTCTCCTTGTCCTCCTTCCACTGCCCAGATGTCACACCAAGCACCTTTCTAGCAGTCTCCCTTACTAGTTCTGCTGTAGTTACCCAGCTATTCGGTAACTCTCCACTGCCTCCCATTGCTGTCTTAACTCTTCCCTAAACTCCACTTCACAATCACCCTTTTTTAACTTCCACCATTTAATCCTTGGCACTGCTTTCACACTCCTCCTCCTCTTCTTGATCACCAACGTCATCCTACAAACCACCATTCTATGCTGCTTAACTACACTTTCCCCTGCCACCACTTTACAGTCTCCAATCTCTTTCAGACTGGCCCTCCTACATAGGATATAATCCACCTGTGTGCATCTTCCTCCACTCTTGTACGTCACCCTATGCTCCTCCCTCTTCTTAAAATACGTATTCACCACAGCGATGTCCATCCTTTTCGCAAAATCCACAGTCATCTGACCTTCTGCATTCCTCTCCTTAACACCATACCTACCCATCACTTCCTCATCTCCACTTCACCAACATGCCCATTGAAGTCTGCTCAAATCACTAGTCTCTCACCCTTGGGTACACTCACCACCACTTCATCCAACTCACTCCAAAATTTTTCTTTCTCATCCATCGCACAACCAACTTGTGGAGCATATACACTAACAACATTCATCATTACACCATCAATTTCGAGCTTCATAAACATCACTCTGTCAGACACTCTCTTCACGTCTAAAACACTCTTGGCATATTGTTCCTTTAGTATAACCCCTACCCCATTTCTTCTGCCATCCACACCATGATAGAACAATTTGAACCCGTTTGCTAAACACCTGGCCTTACTTCCCTTCCATCTGGTCTCTTGCAAGCACAATATATCAACCTTCCTTCTCTCCATCATACCAGCTAGCTCTCTTCCTATACCAGTCATACTACCAACATTCAAAGTTCCTACCCTCACTGCTACACTCCTAACCTTCCTCCTCTCTTCCTGCCTTCGGGCATGCCTTCACCCTCCTCTTCTCCTTCAGCCAACAGTAGCCCAATTTCCGCCAGCACCCTGTTGGCTAACAGTACTGGTGGCGGTCGTTGTTAATCCGGGCCTCGACCGATCCAGTATGGAAATATGAATTTTTTGCGCCATAAGTGTTGTGGCAGAATTTTTGCACCGGATGCCCTTCCTGACGCAACCCTCCCCATTTATCCGGGCTTGGGACTGGCACAAAGAAATGCACTGGCTTGTGCATCCCCAGTGGCTGGGTTACAAAATCTGAATAATACCTTAAATCAAATTATCCCTTTCATCATACTTTTTGATGAACGGCCAAGCAAAACTTTCTTGTCTAAGGAAACATTTTAAATTTCAATGATAATGACTTCAGGATGTTATTTTAGAACAAAGCCAAGCAATTCATCCCATGACTGACCCAGAAGCAACAGCTCTGGGGGTAGTGTCAGCAGCAGCATAAGCACACTTCAAAACATGCTTATTAATCTCAGAAGCCGATATTAATGAGGCATTGAATGTTTTTTTTTTTCCCTTCAGAAGACGGAAAGTTGACCATTAACTTTAGCATGTTCTCAAGAGCTAATAGTAAAATCTTTAACATTTGAGCTGGACAGTTTAAAAGTCTGAACACTAAAGTAGTGAAAATCTACATTTTCTTTCCCAGCTTGTCAAAAGTTTCTCAGAGTAGCATTACCAGCAACAATCTATTAAGAAGAAACATTTTTTGTTAAGGAAATCACTATAGGATTTGCTTTTGGTTTAAGAAAACAAGTACATATAAATCTGAGTTACCCTGTGCAATCCTGATGGAGAAGGTAGATTGTCAGGTAAACTAGAAGCAGAGAGAAAATATTTTGTAGAAGCAGATCAGAATACATTTTCTGAGGAACAGGAATTTCATTCGGTTTCAGCTGAAAAATATGGTTTCATCTTTGATAAAGTCTCAGAAAAAGATGAATCTTCAAGAAGGAAATCTGAAGCAACACTTTCCACAGAATCAGAATTTTCAGACTGAGAACTATTTCTTGACGTATAGCTATCTGTTTGCAAAGCCTGCTCATTTAACTGAAAATCAAAGTCAGACTTAAGAGGATTTTTTTTTTCTTTTCTTGCCTGAAGAAGTAGTAGATTTAGCAAATCCCAGCAATTTTAGTTTAAGGGCAGAGGTACTGTTAGGATGAATGTTAGAATACATAAGTAAGGACAAACAAGGTGATAGCTTTCATTATCCCTAGAAGTACACAGATCCTTAATATTCATGCTGCCATTTTATAAAACATACTGATTTAGCTTGGTAACAGATCTTTGTTGTGATACAGGAACTATCTGTAACAAATACATTGTCCTGAGGCTGCTTTATAAATCAGATTCTGAACATTGCTTCATCAGTGAAACAGACCCTTGCTCATTTACAGAGTCCTATTAACTCTTGTTTCTGATGTAAAAATCATCATATAACCCATTATGTACATCAAATTTTAACAGAGCTGAAGTCAAACAATGGTTTACAGATTATACTGTCTCCACTTCACATAAAGAAAAAAAAAACAGAATTCATCACTAAATGGGTCTGTCAGTCATCAGTATTGAGACCCAATTATTTTCTTTATTTACACATTACTTAAACAAGGCCTTCTGCAAATTGCCATCCCTGTGCAGATGCTATTGCTGTTATTAGGGAAAATAAAAATATAAATTTGCTAAAATCTGTTGTACAGTAAGGATTTAAACTAACTATTAAAATACAAATATAATAATTGTATTTCAGACACTAGGATACTAAAAGCAAATTAATGCATTGCTACTTTTATCCCTGTTGGAGAGGCATTGCCATACCAAACACTGCAAAGATATTTAAGAATAGTATTAGTTCAGAATATTTCCTTTCTATCTCATACTGAAAGTCATTACAAACATATTAACTCAGCTAAATTTTTTATTTTAAAATCAAATCTACTACAAAAGCTGCACAAAGACCCACAATAAGAATTGTGCTATTTCCCAGACTTGACTACAGGTTAGCTATTGCTATATAGCTTTCAACCCAAAATATGTGTTTTATAAAAACAACTGAAAACAAAGAAAAATGTTTTATTTGTCTTGTTAACATCAGAATGCATCATCACATTACTTTGAGAAAAAAAGTAATTGGCTGTCAGTACCATAACATTCCTTACTACTTTTAATTATAACTATCTTTACCTTACTTAAAACTACTGTCCTCTGTTGAAAAATGGACTGATGGCTGGGAGAAAACTCTACTTATTGAGGGATATTCCTACCTCTTGCAGCCAATCTCCATAATAAAATCAACCCTTACAAACTCCACAACCATTCCCAGGTAACTTTGCCACTTGAGACATCTGAAACCATACTGCCCTGTAACGAGCATTCCTTCTCTATTCTTCACCCAAACTCTAGCAATCACACACCCTCACATAAAAGAAGATTCCTCTTTCCCCATGTTCAGTGCACAACTAAAAATACCCCCATCAAGAATCTTACTGCAAATGCTTTTCCATTGAACATATAACCTAACTCCCTCTTCAGCTGAATTACTTTTACTTTGACCCGATATTCTCACCTGCTGCTTCCCCCTCATATTTACTATTAAAATTAATTTAAATTTGCTTTTATGTTCTGTTAATAATATTTACATACTGTATCAATTACCTAATAGATTTTCTATACTCTGTGATTATTCTGTTTGTGAATTTGTTCTGTTTTATTTATTTATTTACTATTTTTTTGTGAATTTCTTCACCTAGGCTGTGCCTCAAGTGGTCTGTTATGATCAGTGTACTACCCCAGCTAAAAAACTAAATGAGACACTGGGCGAATTCAACATATCAGGCCTCTGTTTAGGTTACATAGTATTGAGAATACCTTTACTGCACTAGCCCCTGCTTCCTAGAACATTTTTTTATAGCTGAAAGAATTAGAAAATACTGTTAACCCCATCATGGAAAAGGTTAGAGCAAAGGACACAATAACTACAAGTACTTCAAAGATGTGGGGATAATTAAATTTGATGAATGCATATAACATTACCTTAATTGAAAGGTATTGCTGCTTCTTCTCAAATTTTAAGTAGTGGAAATAAACTGTGAAAATTCTAGTTGTAAATATGTAATATAGGGAGTTTATAATGTAGCCACAAAGCTGTTTATTGATGTTACTACATAAAATAAATATGCTATTATGGTTAATAAAATTACAATTGTGTACACTTACCATAAATGTAGAAGTTCGAGTGTATTCAGCGTTGCAGTCATTACATTTGGGTAATCTGCTGGCAGGTTGCCCTCAGTCAGCCTGAATAACAAGGTCTTGGGTCCTGCGTCGGTTGCTGTCTCCTCTTCCATGACGTCAGGTTATCAGGGGTATAAAACATGCAGCCAACACCATTTTATTCAGTTTTTCTTGCCCCAGATGTCAGGTGCCCCCCAAATGGGGAGAAAAATATATATATAAATAAACAGTAAATATATAAATGCACTTTTAGAAACATAAACTTTACCTTCAATTAAAAGCAAATACACCACAAAGGCTTTTGAGTATAGTGAAGGAAAGAAAAGGTATAGAATGGGGGATGGCGGGTAGGTAACCCGGACTGCAACAGTGAATGCTCTCGAACATCTACATTTATGGTAAGTGTACACAACTGTACTATGTTCTTCGTGTTTCACTGTTGCAGTCATTACATTTGGGTAGAATCTCAAAGCTATGGATGGGAAGATGGAACTAAACAGCAGTAAGAGCGGCTATAAGGCCCTGCAGGACTGCAGTGGCAAAGCCTGCCCTGGATTTGGAGAAGAGAGGTAAATTATAATGCTTTGTGAAGGTATGAACAGAGCTCCAAGTAGCAGCTTCTAGAATGTCTTTGGTTGGGACCCCTCTGAGAAAAGCTGCTGAGGTAGAGGCAGCCCTGGTGGAATGTGATCTGATCCCCTTGGGCACAGGTTTACCATGGTGCAAATAGCAGAAACGAATGCAGTGGCTTATCCATTTAGAAATAGTCTGCTTTGATATAGCCTTCCCCTCTGATCCTGCAGCAAATGCTACCAGTAGTTGTTCAGACTTTCTTAGAGATTTGGTCCTGTTTAAGTAGAATCTTAGTTATCTGTGCACATCCAATGAATGCAGAATCCACTCCCCCTTGTTCTGCAGATTTGGATAAAATGTTGGCAGGTGAATGGTCTGGTTAAGAGCCACATTGGATACCACCTTAGGCGTAAAAGAAGGATTGGTCTTGAGGGATACCCTGTCCGGGTAAAATATAATGAAAGGCTTCATTGCCATGAGAGCCTTTAGTTCTGAAACCCTTCTTGCTGAAGTGACTGCCAAAAGAAAAGCTGTTTTCCAAGATAGAAAATTTATATCTGCAGTAGCTGCTGGTTCAAAAGGAGGCAGAGTGAGTTTTTCCAGCACAAAATTGAGGTCCCATGAAGGAGTTGGTGTTCTTCAGGGAGGCCTTACATTTTTGGCCACTCTAAGATACTGTTTAAGCAGTGGATGAGAAAAGAGGGGAGGCTCTGTGTTGTAATGAGCCAAGATGGCAGAGGCATGGATTTTTATTGAAGAGAAAGATAGGCCCTTGTCAAGCATATTTATTTATTTTATTTATTTATTTTACATTTGTTGACCGGGCTAGTCTAACTGGATACATGTCCATTTTCAGTAGAGGCCCGGGGAGAAAAGCTCCAAGCATAAGAATAACAATATAACAAAAGCAAATAAGTAAAATAGAGTAATAAAGCAACAGTACCATAGTAACATAGGTAAAATGAGAAAAGCACATGGGACTAACAAACAGTGACTAGAAAACATTTAGGCAAAAGCTAGACCAGACATAAACAAGCAAATGCACTAGATAGCACCAGGGCAATTGCAGAAAGAACAAAGTTCCCAAATCCTATCAAATTACTAAGAATAAAACAAGAGGAGAGAAATAAGGTGTGGGGGCGAGAGGGGGGGCTAGGGTTGAAATAGGAGTAAAATGCAGGTTGCAGTCTGCTAGCACAAGGACAGAGCCACTTAGTTTTTAGATGTTCTTTTGTTTGGTTTTTGAATTGAGAAGCAGAGGCTAGTGTAGATAGTTCAGGAGGAGCCGATTCCATTTTTTCCTATAGTGTTTGAGAAAAGAGAGTCACCAGCTTTGTTGTTTGATTTAGTTAAGGAGACAAGTAGTTTATTTGCGGAACGTGTAGCCAGGTTTTATATGGAGATCAGATTAGAGAGGATGGGGGTATTGTTAGGGTGGTATAAGATCTTTTGTGTCATAAGTAACTGTTGACAGAGTATATGGTTCTGTAATTCTAACCATCCTAGTTGTTTAAGGTTAAGGCAGTGGTGTGTTTTAAAGGGAGAGCATGTGATGAATCTAGCAATACTATTATAGCAGGTAGATAGTTTGGAGATGTTGTTTTTTGAAAGGTTGGTATATATAGCAGAGGCATAGAAAAGGGTAGAAATGAGGTGAGTTTGTGCGATAGTTTGCCTGGCTGAGGGTGTAAGGAAGGGTTTGATTCTGTAGAGGGTACCAAGTTTTCTGTTAACAGTCTTTATGGTGGAGTTAATATGGTCATCAAAGTTAAGATGATTGTCGATTGTGACACCTAGTAAGCGGGTGGTAGTATCTGGTGCTATATTAGTAGCATTATTGGAGGTTATAGAGAAGAATGGAGTGGGTGACTTATGAGTTGGTGTAAAAGTAGTAGTTTAGTTTTCTTTGATTCAGGAGAAGACGATGTTGCATGAACCAGTTTTCTACTTCTTGGAATACAGTTTGGGTTAGGGATTGGAGTGAGGGTATATTATTGGTAGTACAGATTAAGGTAGAGTCATCTGCATATTGATGCAAGTGGCGGGGTATGTTCAAGTGGAGATCGTTAATAAATATGGAAAAAGAAGTGGACCTAAGACTGAGCCTTGAGGGACTCCAATATTAACAGGAAGTAAGGAAGACAAATTGTTATTCCAGAGTACAGCTTGCTGTCTATTTTGAAGATAACATCTGAACCATTGTAATGCTTGTAGGTCGAGAGAAAGGTGCTTTAGTTTTTCAAGAAGTAGGGTATGATTAACCATATCAAAGGCTTTT
Organism: Protopterus annectens; assembly: GCF_019279795.1. Classification (NCBI taxonomy): domain Eukaryota; kingdom Metazoa; phylum Chordata; order Ceratodontiformes; family Protopteridae; genus Protopterus; species Protopterus annectens. Next base: position 328,166,234 of record NC_056736.1, read on the forward strand.
GACAGGTCTAAGAATAGTGCAGAGGAAAAGGAGTTATTATTGCGGTTTTTGTTTATAGTGTCAGTGAAGGAGAGAAGAGCAGTAGTAGTACTATGAAATGGTCTAAAGCCATGTTGGCAGTTGGCTAGTAGGTTGTTTTGTAGAAGGTGGTTAAGAATTTGTTTGTGAATACATTTTTTAGTATCAGCATAAGATTTTCTAGTACTAGGCCTTCGGGCTTCCAAAATGACATCCATCACAGATTTACTGAGAGGTGTGGTTTGAAGAATTAGTTGATTAGCCATGCTGCAAGGTTCAGAGTTTGGAGCTGAGTGTGCAGAATTTGATAGTTCTGCTGAGACAGTAGATGAGGTATTTGAGGCAAGTACCATGGAGGAAGGTGTGACATGTTCCTTAGAAGTGGGTACCAGTGCTGACAAGGCCAGTCTGGAGCAATTAGGATCATTTTTTGGATTTTCCTGTCTGACGTTTAGTAAGACCTTGGAGAGAAGCGGCAGAAGGGGAAAGGCATAGACTGATAGGTTTTTCCAGATGAAGGATAGAGCATCTACTTTTCATGCTTTTTTTGTGATGAGCTCTTGTGCAGAATTTGTCCAGCTGATAATTTTGGGGAGAGGCAAATAGATCTATGTCTGGGCTCCCCCATCTCTGTGTTAAGATGCTAAAGATTTGTGGATCCAGTTTCCATTGTGCGGGTCCATAAGATTTCTGCTTAGGTCATCTGCCAGAGTATTTTGCTTTCCTGGCAGGAATTGAGCTTGTAGATGTATTTGGTAAGTCAAGCTTTGTTCCACAAGGCCATGGCTAGTCTGAAAACAGGGTAGGAATGTGTACTCCCTGCTTGTTTATGTACCACATAACTGTGGTGTTGTCCGTCTTTATCAGTAGTTGTCCTGGATGAAGTAAGTCCTTGAAGGCTGTCAGAGCATTCTGAACAGCTAGCATTTCTTTCTGGTTGATATGCAGATGCATTTGGTTTGGGCTTTATTTGCCCTGCATGCATCTCCCTGCCATGTGGGCCCCCAAAGCATAGTCTGATGTGTCTGTAGTTAGGGTTTGGGTGGCAGGGGGTAGAGTAAATGACAGTCCCTTGTTTTGGTGACATGTCTCTGCCCACCAAAGAAACTCCTGTTGTAGGCAGGGAATGAGAGGAATCATTGTTTCTAGGCTGTGACAATGTTCATAGGTTCATAGGTTGATACTAGGCTATCTGCCCTAGGGCATTTATAAGCCTAGCCAGAGTGTGTTTGGCTTTCGCCACCCTTTTAGATTAGTTGACTGTGCCTCTGTATAGTAGGTCACAGAAGATAGCCCTTTTGAGGTTAGTTTACTGTGCCTCTGTCTAGTAGGGACACAGAAGAGATCCCAGGGGTAAACCTATGATCTCCAATCCACTCGTCAAGATTTCTCTTGAAGAGGGTCATTGAGGGACTCTGCCTAACATGGATTGGGATTTTGTTCCAGAGTGAGGGGAGCCTCTGGGATATGAATCTGTCATTCCAGCATGTCCTATTTATTTCTGTGCTGAGGTTTAAGTCCCTGGAGCATGTAGCTCTAAGGGATTTGGATTTCCTGAGGTGGAGCATGTCCATTAATTCTGGGTTGGACATGGCTTTATACATCAGGCACAGATCGCCTCTGAGTAGGCGGTAAGCAACTGAGTAGAGCTGGAGTTTCTTTAGCCTAACTGCGTAGGGCATCTGTTTGAGTCCCTTGGTCCTCTTGGTGAGGTACTTTTGGGGTCTTTCCAGTTGCTGCAGGTGTCGGGTAAGGTATATCCCAAATGGGGCATTGTATTCAATTATGGGTCTGATGAGTGATGAGTAGAGGGGCACAATGACCTCTCTTGATCTAGATGCAAACCCTTTCGTGATAAGGTGGGCTATATAGAAGGTCTTTCTAACCACTTTGGCAATGTGATTGTCAAAGGAGAGATTGATATCTACTTGGGTCCCCAAATCCCTAATTACTTCTTCCGTACTTAATGGATTACCACCTATGTGGTAATTTGTGGGCACTTTGTTTTTACCAAAGGGGATGACTATGCACTTTTTGTCATTTAGCTTTAGGCCATGGCTCTGGCACCAGTTATCCGTCTCTGTGAGACCCTTTTGGAGGATGCTTGTGTCAGTCGGCGAGTCGATTATAGCACCCAGTTTGCAGTCATCTGTGAACTTGGTCAGCCATAGTCCTCCCATGTTAGCCTGTACCTCAGAGAAATATATACCAAACAAGAGAGGTCCCAGGACTGAGCCTTGTGGGACGCCACTTGTAACTGCTTTAGAGTCTGACATGGCACCTGAAATTCTGACTATGTGGGTTCTATCCCTGAGCCAGTTTTCAACCCATCTTGTGAAATAGGGGTTGATATTTAAGCTGGTGAGCTTATTTATGATGCCTGAGTGGGGTATTGTGTCGAAGGCTTTTCCGAGGTCCAGGTAGGCTGTGTGGACTACCTTCCCTTCATCTATGGCTTTGGTGACTGTTTCAAAGAAGTCGACCAGGTTCAAGAGGAAGATCTGCCCTTAACAAAGCCGAATTGGGTAGGATCCAGTGTTTGGAGGTTCCCAATGTCTTTGTATAAGAAGCTGTTAGTAATTGGTTGTTTCGGACCATTCCTAGCTCTTTTGTAGTTCACTGCTTAAAATTCGCCTTTGCATGGCTTTGCGCTGTCGTGCTCATAGCGCAGCTAAACAAGGTTAAACTTGGTTAAACAAGGTTAAACTTTTTCTGGCTCCGCCAAGTCTGCTCTTCAATTTTTCCCTTAGAACTGTTCTACTTGCAATCTAAACAGCCTATACTCTATCTGAAAAGCTCAGCACTTGCTCCTAAAGCATTTTGTATACAGGTATAGCACTCTTAAACAAACGAAAAGTACTTCATTCACCTAAATTCTGTTGAGTACCCATTTCCCTATAGGTCCTTTCTGACTCAGTTACACAGCAATCTTTTTCACTATTTCTAGCATGTCGAAGGGTCAGTTGCTAGCGTCCTCTCCTGTTCAGCTGGTGAATCTGGGAATCTTGAGGCAGTGTTACAATTGCCTCATGTACACAGACAACCCTCTCCTCCTCCCAACAAATACAAATATATGCGAGAGATGCAACTATATAGCCAAACTGGAGGCTGAGCTCTCTCAATTCAGTACTGGCAAGACCAGTCAGGAGGAGAAGGTAACCACGCACACCACAAACCCAGTCTCACATAGAACTGTCACAACTGCAAACCAAACACATAAACACACAAAAACATACTCGGAGGCGCTGATTAAAAATCTACCAAAACAACAGAGGCTTCCAAAGCAGACACCCAAGCAACCACCACCTCAAGACATAGCAAATGCAACACATAGTTCACAAAGTCAGTGTGCTAAACAGTCACAGCCCTTAAGGCCAAACAACATGCCAGACACACTTGTAATAGGTGACTCCATAGTCAGGCACACTGACGTCCCACTCACCAGACTGAACAAGGAGAGGGTCACAGTAAGCTGCCTGTCGGGAGCTAGAATCCGCCACATAACACAAGCACTCAGGTCACTCCACAGCAAGTACAAATATGACTCAGTCATTGTACATGCAGGTGTAAACGACCTGAGATGTACCTCCCTGGACTACATGAAAAGAGACATAGAGGAGCTCTCTGATTATGTAGCCCAGGCCGGTATGACCCTGACCTTGAGCAGCATCTTACCCTCACCAAGAATGATGCCACAGTACAAAGACAAAATTATCAGTTTTAACAATTGGCTTAATTACTGGTGTCATTCTAAGGGGATCCAGTGTCTGTCTGCTTGGGATGACATGCTTGACAAGCCACGCTGCTTCAAGGGATGGTTTGCACCTGTCAACCCTGGGCTTCTGGATATTGGCCAAGGCTCTTGCCACCCCCATAGTGCCTTTTTTAGGCAAGGCTCAAATGACAAACCTACCTCCCTAGAAAACACAAGTGGAAAAAAACTAAGGGTAATGCTGCTCAATGCCAGAAGTCTAAACCTCTAGATGCATGCCCTCAAGCCCTTATCAGTATGGAGAACATCGATGTCTGTGCAGTGACTGAAACCTGGTTCAAGGCTCCTGAGAGCACCCCAGCACTATCAGGTTTTACCTCATATCATGCTTTCCGGCACCAAAACTTGGACAGAACCACAAAAGGAGGGGGAGTATCCATTTTCATCAAAGATACCCACACCTCCAGGTTAGTGGCAACCCATTAAGCATCGGAGACTATCCAGGTGCAACTAACCATAGGCAAAACTGCCTTACAGTTTGTAGCATGCTACAGACCACCCTCTCAAACACAGGAACCCCACACAGCCATCCTGAAGACACTGGAAAGTATGAATGTCTCTCCAAATACCATCATTTTGGGAGACTTCAACTACCCAAACATAGACTGGGAACATTACTCAAGCCCCAACACTCTAGCCCAAAGGTTCTTAGAATTCATAAACTCAAATGCAATGGAACAACTAGTCACCATTCCCACAAGAGGAGACAATATACTAGACCTGATCATCACAAACATGGGGACAAATGCTCCACACCGAAGTACATCCCTCTTTGGTAAGATCAGACCATAAATTAATCTCACTGGAAATCCACATCCCGCACCCACCCCCTGCACAAAAGACCACAGTGAAGAACTTCTCAAAAGCAAACTTCACACTTCTTAAGACTGAAGTGGTATCTTTCAAGGCCCCTGGGCCAGTGGAAACCACAACCCACACTGCTGAATCCCTTGCAAATGCCTTCTATGGGCACCTTCATGAATGCATGGATCACGCAATCCCAAATAAAACCAAGACCCATTCCCCCAAAGGCAGGCAACCGGTCTGGTGGACCCCAGCCATAAACAAACTTTACAACAGAAGGAGGAAGCTACTCATTTTTGGGTTCTATCCCTGAGCCAGTGCTTGTGTCAGTCGGCGAGTCGATTATAGCACCCAGTTTGCAGTCATCTGCGACCTTGGTCAGCCATAGTCCTCCCATGTTAGCCTGTACCTCAGAGAAATATATACCAAACAAGAGAGGTCCCAGGACTGAGCCTTGTGGGACGCCACTTGTAACTGGTTTAGAGTCTGACATGGCACCTGCAATTCTGACCATGTGCGTTCTATCCCTGAGCCAGTTTTCAACCCATCTTGTGACATAGGGGTTGATATTTAAGCTGGTGAGCTTATTTATGATGCCTGAGTGGGGTATTGTGTCGAAGGCTTTTCCGAGGTCCAGGTAGGCTGTGTGGACTACCTTCCCTTCATCTATGGCTTTGGTGTCTGTTTCAAAGAAGTCGACCAGGTTCAAGAGGAAGATCTGCCCTTAACAAAGCCAAATTGGGTAGGATCCAGTGTTTGGAGGTTCCCAATGTCTTTGTATAAGAAGCTGTTAGTAATTGGTTGTTTGGGACCATTCCTAGCTCTTTTGTAGTTCACTGCTTAAAATTCGCCTTTGCATGGCTTTGCGCGGTCGTGCTCATAGCGCAGCGCCGGTTAAACAAGGTTAAACTTGGTTAAACAAGGTTAAACTTTTTCTGGCTCCGCCAAGTCTGCTCTTCAATTTTTCCCTTAGAACTGTTCTACTTGCAATCTAAACAGCCTATACTCTATCTGAAAAGCTCAGCACTTGCTCCTAAAGCATTTTGTATACAGGTATAGCACTCTTAAACAAACGAAAAGTACTTCATTCACCTAAATTCTGTTGAGTACCCATTTCCCTATAGGTCCTTTCTGACTCAGTTACACAGCAATCTTTTTCACTATTTCTAGCATGTCGAAGGGTCAGTTGCTAGCGTCCTCTCCTGTTCAGCTGGTGAATCTGGGAATCTTGAGGCAGTGTTACAATTGCCTCATGTACACAGACAACCCTCTCCTCCTCCCAACAAATACAAATATATGCGAGAGATGCAACTATATAGCCAAACTGGAGGCTGAGCTCTCTCAATTCAGTACTGGCAAGACCAGTCAGGAGGAGAAGGTAACCACGCACACCACAAACCCAGTCTCACATAGAACTGTCACAACTGCAAACCAAACACATAAACACACAAAAACATACTGAGGCGCTGATTAAAATCTACCAAAACAACAGAGGCTTCCAAAGCAGACACCCAAGCAACCACCACCTCAAGACATAGCAAATGCAACACATAGTTCACAAAGTCAGTGTGCTAAACAGTCACAGCCCTTAAGGCCAAACAACATGCCAGACACACTTGTAATAGGTGACTCCATAGTCAGGCACACTGGCGTCCCACTCACCAGACTGAACAAGGAGAGGGTCACAGTAAGCTGCCTGTCGGGAGCTAGAATCCGCCACATAACACAAGCACTCAGGTCACTCCACAGCAAGTACAAATATGACTCAGTCATTGTACATGCAGGTGTAAACGACCTGAGATGTACCTCCTGGACTACATGAAAAGAGACATAGAGGAGCTCTGTGATTATGAAGCCGAGGGCGGTATGACCCTGACCTTGAGCAGCATCTTACCCTCACCAAGAATGATGCCACAGTACAAAGACAAAATGATCAGTTTTAACAATTGGCTTAATTACTGGTGTCATTCTAAGGGGATCCAGTGTCTGTCTGCTTGGGATGACATGCTTGACAAGCCACGCTGCTTCAAGGGATGGTTTGCACCTGTCAACCCTGGGCTTCCGGATATTGGCCAAGGCTCTTGCCACCCCATAGTGCCTTTTTAGGCAAGGCTCAAATGACAAACTTACCTCCCTAGAAACACAAGTGGAAAAACTAAGGGTAATGCTGCTCAATGCCAGAAGTCTAAACCTCTAGATGCACGCCCTCGAAGCCCTTCTCAGTATGGAGAACATCGATGTCTGTGCAGTGACTGAAACCTGGTTCAAGGCTCCTGAGAGCACCCCAGCACTATCAGGTTTTACCTCATATCATGCTTTCCGGCCCCAAAACTTGGACAGAACCACAAAAGGAGGGGGAGTATCCATTTTCATCAAAGATACCCACACCTCCAGGTTAGTGGCAACGCACGAAGCATCGGAGACTATCCAGGTGCAACTAACCATAGGCAAAACTGCCTTACAGTTTGTAGCATGCTACAGACCACCCTCTCAAACACAGGAACCCCACACAGCCATCCTGAAGACACTGGAAAGTATGAATGTCTCTCCAAATACCATCATTTTGGGAGACTTCAACTACCCAAACATAGACTGGGAACATTACTCAAGCCCCAACACTCTAGCCCAAAGGTTCTTAGAATTCATAAACTCAAATGCAATGGAACAACTAGTCACCATTCCCACAAGAGGAGACAATATACTAGACCTGATCATCACAAACATGGGGACAAAATGCTCCACACCCGAAGTACATCCCTCTTTGGTAAGATCAGACCATAAATTAATCTCACTGGAAATCCACATCCCGCACCACCCCTGCACAAAGACCACAGTGAAGAACTTCTCAAAAGCAAACTTCACACTTCTTAAGACTGAAGTGGTATCTTTCAAGGCCCCTGGGCCAGTGGAAACCACAACCCACACTGCTGAATCCCTTGCAAATGCCTTCTATGGGCACCTTCATGAATGCATGGATCATGCAATCCCAAATAAAACCAAGACCCATTCCCCCAAAGGCAGGCAACTGGTCTGGTGGACCCCAGCCATAAACAAACTTTACAACAGAAGGAGGAAGCTACTACATGACAGAGCAAAATCCCTAAAAGGAAAGGCATCTCTGATCAGTACTAGCAAAAAACTACGATCACTCATAAAATCATCCAAGGCCAACTTTGAGAGAAAAATCGCAAATGACACAAAAGACAATCACAAGGCCTTCTTTAGCTATGTTAGAAACCTGGGTGGAAACTCCCAGATATGCTCAGAGTTAGTCCAAAATGACACAAAATACACTGAACCCACTGACATTGCCAACATTCTGGCAGACAGGTTCAGTGCAAATTTCTCCTCCTCCCCCCAAAGGAGAAATAACTATCCCAGCAAAGTGTAGCCTCCCTAACATCTCAGATGCCCAGGTGAGAGCCGCCCTCTCTAAAGCTAAAAACACAGCCTCAAGGGGACGGATGGTGTCCCAGGCTGTGTGCTACATGAACCCCAAGAGGAACTAAACCCACACATAAGGCTGCTGTTTAATCTTAGCCTTACCACAGGATACGTGCCCAAAGAGTGGCATCACGGCAACAGTGGTCCCACTTCACAAAGGCGGTGCTTCTACGGACCCTGGAAATTACCGCCCCATAAGCCTGACGAGCCTGGTCTGCCAAGCTATGGAGAGGATCATTATGGAACTCATAAACAAAGACATTGGGGACCTACAGACATTGGATCCTACCCAATTTGGCTTTGTCAAGGGCAGATCCTGCCTTTTGAACTTGGTCGACTTTTTTGAAACAGTCACTAAGGCCATTGATGAGGGTAAGGCAGTTCACACAGCCTACCTTCACCTTGCAAAAGCCTTTGACACAATACCCCACTCGGGCATCATAGACAAACTCACCAGCTTAAATGTAAACCCATATGTCACAAGATGGGTTGCAAACTGGCTCAAGGACAGAACCCACAGGGTCAGAGTTGCTGGAGCTATGTCAGACTCTAAGCCAGTCACAAGCGGTGTCCCACAGGGCTCAGTCCTGGGACCCCTCTTGTTCGGCATTTATTTTTCAGGTACAGGCAAACATAGGAGGATTGTGGCTGACAAAGTTCGCAGATGACTGCAAATTGGGCCATAATTGATACTCCAGCGGACACAAACATCCTTCAGAGAGGCCTCATAGAAATGGATAATTGGTGCCAGAGCCATGGCCTTAAGCTAAATGCCAAAAAATGTATAGTCATACCCTTTGGGAAAAACAAGGTACCAACAAATTACCACATAGGCGGTAATCCATTAAGTATGGAAGAGGTAATCAGGGACCTAGGGACCCAGGTTGACAGTAACCTCTCATTTGACACTCACATTGCCAAAGTGGTTAGGAAGACTTTCTATATTGACCACCTTATCATGAAGGGTTTCACATCTAGATCAAGAGAGGTCATTGTGCCCCTGTACTCTTCTCTTATCAGGCCAATGATTGAGTACAATGCCCCATTTGGGATGTATCTCACCCGACACCTGCAGCAGTTGGAAAGACCCCAAAAGTTCCTCACCAAGAGGATAAAGGGTCTTAAACATATGTCATATGCTGCCCGACTGAAAAAACTCCAGCTCTATTCAGTCACATACCGCCTACTCAGAGGTGATCCTGAATTAATGGACATGCTCCACCTCAGAAAATCCAAATCCATCAGAGCCACGAGAACAAGTGACTTAAACCTCAACACAGAAATAAATAGAACTTGCTGGAGGGACAGATTCATAACCCAGAGGCTCCCTACACTCTGGAACAGAATCCCAGTCCATGTTAGGCAGAGCCCCTCACTGACTCTATTCAAGAGAAATCTCGACGAGTGGATGGGAGATCGTAGGTTTACCCCAGGGGTCATCTCTTTGTCACTACTAGACAGAGGCATAGTAAACTAAACCCTAAAAGGGCGTAGTATTCTCATCCTAAGGGGTGGTGTAAGCCACATACACTCTGGCTAGGCTTATAAATGCCCTAGGGCAGATAGCCTAGTATGAACCTATGAACCTATGAACCTATACGCTCCATAGCTTTGCAAACCAGGCTAGTCAGGCTTATAGGGCAATAGTTTCCGGGGTCCGTTGTGGCACCAACTTTGTGGAGTAGGACCACTGCTGCTGTACGCCATTCCTTGGGTAGATATCCTGTAGTAAGGCTGAGATTGAACAGTGACTTTATGTGAGGGTTCCGTTCTTCTTGGAGTTTGTGTAAGACGCAGCCCGGGACACCGTCTGGTCCCATTGATGCTGTGTTTTTTGCTTTGGAGAGGGAAGCTCTCACCTGTGCATCTGTGATGTCAGGGAGGCTACACTCTGTTGGGATAGACATTTGCTCTTTTGGGGGGGAAGGGGGGGAGAAGTTTGCACTGATCCTGTCTGCAAGGAAGTTGGAAATGTCTGTGGGTTCAGTGTATATTTTGTCATTTTGAACTAACTCAGAGCATATCTGGGAGTTGCCACCCAGGTTCCTGACATAACTAAAGAAGGCCTTGTGATTATCTTTAGCATCTTATGCAATTTTTCTTTTGAAGCTGGCCTTAGATGATTTTATGAGGGATCGTAGTTTCTTGCTAGTACTGATCAGAGATGCCTTCCCTTTTTGGGATTTTGCTCTATCATGTAGTAGCTTCCTCCTTCTGTTGTATAGCTTATTTATGGCTGGGGTCCGCAAGACAGGTCTCCTGCCTTTGGAGGAATGAGTCTTGGTTTTATTTGGGATAGCACGATCCATGCATTCCTGTAGGTGTCCATAGAAAGCGTTTGTAAAGGATTCTGCGGTTTGGGCCGTATTTTCCACTGGCCCGGGGGCTTTGAAGGATTCCACCTTGGTTTTGAGATGTGTGAAGTTTGCTTTTGAGAAGTTCTTCACAGTGGTTTCCTTGGCTGGGGGTGGGGACAGGATATGGATGTCCAGTGAGATTAATTTATGGTCATATCTTACCAATGAGGGGTATACCTCTGGTATGGAACATAGTGTCCCCATGTTGGTGATGATCAGGTCCAATATGTTTTCCCCTCTTGTGGGAGTGGTGACCAATTGTTCCATAGCATTTGAGTTTATAAATTCTAGGAACCATTGGGCAAGGGTGTTGGGGCTTGAGTAGTGCTCCCAGTCTATGTTTGTGTAGTTGAAGTCACCCAATATAATGGTGTTTGGAGAGACCTTCATATTCTCCAGTGTTCTCAGGAAAGCAGAGTGGAGTTCCTGAGTTTGGGAGGGTGGTCTGTAGCAGGCTACAAACTGAAAGGCAGTTTTGCCCACTGTTAGTTGCACATGGATGGTCTCTGATACTTCATGCAGTGCCACTAACCTGGAGGTGTGGGTATCTTTGATGAATATGGATACTCCCCCTCCTTTTGTGGTTTGGTCCGAGTTTTGGGGCCGAAAAGCATGGTACGAGGTATAGCCTGGTAGTGCTGGGGTGCTCTCAGGAGCCTTGAACCAGGTTTCTGTTACTGCACAGATATCAATATTCTCCATACTGAGGAGAGCCTCGAGTGCATGCATCTTGAGGTTTAGACTTCTGGCGTTGAGCAGCATTACCCTTAGTTTCTTTTTCTTTGTGTTGTCTATGGAGGTGGGTTTGTCTTTTGAGCCTTGCCTAAAAAAGGCACTATGGGGGTGGCAAGAGCCTTAGCCAGTATTCGAAAGCTCAGGGGTGACAGGTGCAAGCCATCCCTAGCAAAGCAATGTGGCTTGTCGAGCATGTCATCCCAGGCTGAGAGACACTGGATCCCGTTTGAATGACACCAATACTTTAGCCAATTGTTAAAATTAATCATTTTGTCTTTATACTGTGGCATCATTCTTGGTGAGGGTAAGATGCTACTCAAAGTCAGGGTCATACCGGCCTGGGCTACATGATCAGAGAGCTCCTCTATGTCTCTTTTCATGTAGTCCAAGGAGGTATGTCTCAGGTCATTCACACCAGCATGGACAATGACAGAGTCATATTTGTACTTGCTTTGGAGTGACCTGAGTGCTTGTGTTATGTGGCGGATCCTGGCACCCGACAGGCAGCTTACAGTGACCTTCTCCTTGTTCAGCCTGGTGAATAGGACATCAGTGTGTCAGACAATAGAGTCACCTATTACAAGTGTATTAGGTGTGCTGTTTAGCCTTAAGGGCTGTGACTGTGTGGCACACTGACTTTGTGAACTATGTGATACGTGGGTATTGTTGTGGGGTAGTGGTTGCTTGGATGTCTGCTTTGCAGGTCTCTGCTGCTTGGGCAGATTTTTATTTAGAGCCTCCGAGTATGTTTTTGTGGTTTTATGTGTTTGGTTTTCTGTTGCGATAGGTCTATGTGAGACTGGATTTGTGGTGTGTGTGTGGTTACCTTCTCCTCCTAATTGACTGCGCCAGTATTGGGTTGAGAGAGCTCAGCTTCCAGTTTGGCTATATAGTTGCATCTCTCATATATTTGAGCTTGTTGGGACGAGGAGAGGGTGGTCTGTGTACATAAGGCAGTTGTAACATTGCCTCAAGATTCCCAGATTCACCAGCTGGACTGGAGCGTAAACCCAAAACTGACTTTTGGACATGCCAGAATAGTATAAGGAACTACTTTTTGACTGATCAAAAAGGACCAATAGGGAGCCAAGTACTTAAAGGGAGTATAAGAGGGTGTAGTGTTTTAGTTTATTAGTGCTTACTTATAAGATTACTTATACGAGCAACTGCAGGGCTTTAGAATGAAAATAGAGTACTTACTTTGAGATTTAGAACAGTTCTAAGGGAAAAAGTGAAGAGCAGACTTTGTGGAGCCGGGAATAGTTTAAACCCGTTTAAGCAGCACTGCCCGATGCTGCGCTATGCACAAAATCGTGCAAAACCGCACAAATGCAGGTTCTAAAGCAGGGAAACTGAAAGAGATAGGAATTGACCCAGAGCGGCCAATAAGCTAATAGTTTCAGGGCTGAGACCACTCCTACAGGGACAGATAGGCTGCTCAAAGCTCCCCACTCTCACTGGTGAACAGAGAAGCTTTCTCCTATCCAAGTAAGGATATGGGCAACACAGGAAACTACACCACAGTCCGGAATTCAGCAAAACCTAAAATCTGGACTAATCTAGTTCAGCAAAGGCTGGAAAAGAGAATATATATTTTTTTTTTTTCAGAAAACAGAAGAAAAACACACAGAAAACACTATAAATGCTATAAACAGGCTAGCACACTTTAGTATGTAGCCTACAACAGTTATACAATACAAAAACGACTTAAATTGATATAAAACAAGTGCAAACACTGTAAAAAGCAGAAGGCAAATGCAATATAAACTTTTTGAAGCACAGATCAGTTAGAAATTCGCTTTTTAGGTGGGAAAAGGCAGTCGGAGCAAAACAACAGAGAAAAAATACTTAAATCTGGAAAAGTCTCTCTTGGGTCTCTCTGTTGCCTGTATGACTCTGCAGGACACTACGAGGACCTGTGCGGAGTTGTATACTGGCACAAAACCACACAAATGAGGGTTTTAAAGCAGGAAAACTGAAAGAGATAGGAATTGACCCAAAACGGCCAATAAGCTACTAGTTTCAGGGCTGAGACCACTCCTCCAGGGACAGATAGGCTGCTCAAAGCTCCCCACTCTCACGGGTGAACAGAGAAGCTTCCTCCTATCCAAGTAAGGATATGGGCAACACTGGAAACTATACCACAGTCCGGAATTCAGCAAAACCTGAAATCTGGACTAATCTAGTTCAGCAAAGGCGGGAAAAGAGAATTTTTTTTTTTTTTTTCAGGAAACAGCAGAAAAACACACAGAAAACACTGTAAATGCTATAAACAGGGTAGTGCACTTTGGAGTGTAGCCTACAACAGTTATATAATACAAAAATGACTTAAATTGATATAAAACAAGTGCAAAAAACTGTAAAAGGCAGAAGGCAAATGCAATTTAAACTTTTTAAAGCACAGATCAGTTAGAAATTCGCTTTTTAGGTGGGAAAAAGCAATCAGAGCAAAAAAAAAAAAACAGAAAAAATACTTAAATCTGGAAAAGTCTCTCTTGGGTCTCTCTGTTGCCTGTATCACTCTGCAGGACACCACGAGGAGCTGTGCAGAGTTGTATACTAGCACAAACCGCACAAATGCGGGTTTTAAAGCAGGGAAACTGAAAGAGATACGAATTGACCCAAAATGGCCAATAAGCTACTAGTTTCAGGGCTGAGACCACTCCTCCAGGGACAGATAGGCTACTCAAAGCTCCCCACTCTCACTGGTGAACAGAGAAGCTTCCTCCTATCCAAGTAAGGATATGGGCAACACAGGAAACTGTACCACAGTCTGGAATTCAGCAAAACCTGAAATCTGGACTAATCTAGTTCAGCAAAGGCGGGAAAAGAGAATTTTTTTTTTTTCAGGAAACAGCATAAAAACACACAGAAAACACTGTAAATGCTATAAACAGGCTAGTGCACTTTAGTGTGTAGCCTACAACAGTTATACAGTACAAAAACAACTTAAATTGATATAAAACAAGTGCAAAAACTGTAAAAAGCAGAAGGCAAATGCAATTTAAACTTTTTAAAGCACAGATCAGTTAGAAATTTGCTTTTTAGGCGGGAAAAGGCAGTCCGAGCAAAAAAACAGAGAAAAAATACTTAAATCTGGAAAAGTCTCTCTTGGGTCTCTCTGTTGTTTGTATCACTCTGCAGGACACCACGAGGAGCTGTGCGGAGTTGCATACATTAACAAACTTTTTAAATCACAGATTCGCTAAAAAAAAAAAAAAACTGGCGTTTTAGGCAGAATTAGTTAAGACAGCAAGAAAAGCAGAAAAGTAATACTTAATCACTCCAAAGTCACTCTTTTGTCTCTCTGCTGCTGTAGACTCTGCAGAACACCTGGAAGACACTTGCTGAGCAGAATACAAGCGTAAAAACTGTGCAAATGAGGTTTTTATAGCATGTTGACTCCATAAACTTTTTAGCTACCATTGAAGTTTCCTCATATGCAGTCTCGCACATGGAATTAGTATAATGTAGGATGCCATGAACCCCAAAGCCTGCAGAATTTGTCTTGCAGATAACTGGGTTTTTGTTGCCATTTGTTTGAAGTATGTTGTCAGTTGCCTTTGTTTGTCTGGCGTGAGGTAAGCCATCTGGGCAGTTGTATTCAAGCTTGCACCCAGGAATGTAATTATTTGAGATGGTACCAGTTGTGATTTCTTTTCATTTATGGTGTACCCTAGGCAAGCTAGAAGCCTTTTTACAAATACCAGATGTTGAAGAAGAGAGTGTCCTTGTCCTCTGCTTGAATGAGACAACCGTCCAGATAAGGAACATTTGAATGCTTCTTTGTCTGCAGAATGCAATTACTGGTGCCAGGCACTTTGTAAAGACCCTGGGCGCAGTAGATAAGCCAAAGGGCAGTGCAGAGAATTGGTAATGCAAAAAACCTGCTTTGAAGCGGAGGTATCTTCTGCATGATTCATTTATTGGGATATGCAGGTATGCCTCTTTTAAGTCTAGAGTTACTAACCATGCATTCTTGCCTAGCATAGGCAGTAGCTGTTGTAAAGTCAGCATTTTGAATTTTCGAATGTCCAGGAACGTGTTCAGAATCGATAAGTCCAGTATTGGACGCAATGAATTGTCTTTTCTGGGTACCAGGAAAAGTCTTGAATAAAAACCTTGTCCTTTTTCCTTTTCTGGTACCAGTTGAATAGCCTCCATGTCCATGAGGGACATGACTTGTTTCTGGGCCTCTGCCCACTGGTTTTGTGGCAGATCCGGCCATCCGTTTGGAATTGGCAAAGTATGGAAATGAAATCTGTACCCCTGGGATACTATGTTTAATACCCACTTGTCCTGGGTAATTAACTGCCAATTGAGCATGAAGTGCTGGTTTTCCCCCCAAGGGGGCTGCCAAAAGATAAGTGCTTGGTGATGGTAGAGGAAAGATATTGAGACTGCTTACTGTAGGGCTGTGCTTTGTT
Source organism: Protopterus annectens (assembly GCF_019279795.1). Taxonomy (NCBI): domain Eukaryota; kingdom Metazoa; phylum Chordata; order Ceratodontiformes; family Protopteridae; genus Protopterus; species Protopterus annectens. The sequence continues at coordinate 328,181,791 of NC_056736.1, forward strand.
TCCTTCAGATTTGGAGGTGGAGGCACCCCATTGCTTTGACCTGTATGAAGCTTGTGATTGATATCTGGAGCCTTTTGAGTGCCTGGATTTGCCCTGAGTGGCTCTGTTGGACAAAGAAAAGGACCAATTTTTAGTAGGCCATCACCTACTGAACCTGGGTGGCTGCACTTGCAAGAAATCTTTTACAGTTTGCAGCATAGATTTAGCTTTGTCTTCCATTTTCTTTAAAACCTCTTCTGCCTTATTACCAAACAGAGTACCATGCTGCAAAGGGGCATCCAACAATTTAGCTTTAACATGATCAGGCAGATTTTGCTCCTTGAGCCAGGCATGACTTCTAATCAAAGATCCAGTAATGGCAGCCCTACAAGAGGCCTCCAAGGAATCAAAACCACATTGCAAAGTATGCTTTCCACCCTGTTCTGCTGAATGCAATAAATCCTGTTAACTCTTTATTTTCCACACAATCAGAAATCAACATCATTTTCTGTTTCAGTAAACCCATAACATGCTGTTGATATTTAGGCATATGAAACTGGCAGTTTAAAGTCCTGATTGCCAAGGTTGCAGATGTATAAACCTTCTTACCCCATCTATCCAGCACCCTGGAATCTCTATCAGAAGGGGTAGGATTTTTGACTGTAGAAGCCTTTACACCCTTGGGACCCTGAGAAATAGTCTCAGGATCAGCAGCAGGATTTTTGAAAAGAAATTTGTGGGAGTCAGGAACCCTGTAATATCTGTCTGGCTTACTAGGAGCCGGAGGCAGGGAATCAGGAGCCATGCTTGATTCTGAGAACACATCATCAACGATGTCTAATACAGGAGGTATTGCCAAAGGCCTATGCTGAGGAAGAAGAAGGAAATCCCTAAGCCTCTTTTTTGATTCAGAGAAGTCCTGACTCTCCCAGTGAAAATGTTCCCTTAAAGTATGCAAAGTGTCTCCAAAAGAGTAATCGTCAAGGAGGATATGCAGATGGGATGGATTCCTCTGCATCAGAATCCTCATAGGTTGGAATAGAAAACTCCTGATCAGAAGAGGAATCAGAAGAAATGGAAATCTGATCTGAAGATTCATAATCAGTGCCTTGCCTAGGCGTCTTAGCAGGGGGGGTTGGGAACCCCTGATCAAGGTAATTAAATCCTCAGCCATTTTGATCATCTCTTTTTTAGGCATAGGGGCCTGAGTATGTGGCTCAAGTGTCAGTTTTTTAGACATAGATGTTGTTTTTGACCTTGTTTTGTTGCTGGCATTGGTTTAATATAAAAATGTTGAGGCCTGAAAACACCCTCAGAAGCCGGTGCCTGCTCACTGGCTCCTGACCCATCCAAGAGAGAGACATCCGAGGGTTCAATACTCTGAGAATCTTGCGGCATACCAGACTCCGAATGGGTCTCAGTAGAGGCCTGCGACTCAAAAGTAGCGTGTATCAGGGGCTGCAAAAGCGCCTTACTGAGTACCAATGAACTGGCGACTGGCTTAGGAGAAGCGTTGTCGTTGGTTTTGGACCTTGATGGTCTGTCTATGTCTTTTTCTTTGTGTTTTTTGTGAACTCCAGTAGTTGGATTGCTAACCAACGACATTTCAAGATAGTTAAATCTTGAATCAAAATATTTGAAAGCAAAAATATACCGACGCTTAATAGTGCATTGGTTAAATTTAGCACAAAACCGACAGCAAGGCATGTTGTTATCAGGGCCTAGGCAAGGAATACAGTACAAATGAAAATCCTTATGAGGTATTTGCTTCCCACAAGTAATGCAATTATTAACTTTTACTGACATTGGTAAGGAGCAAGAAAAAGTTTCCCCAACGTGGTACTTAGCTTTAGTTGAAGACTTTGGTTCTGAAACTCGAATACGAAAATTTCAGGAGTCGGCCGACTGGCACTTGCGAACTGCTTCTGCTTTGAGCACCGTACAGCAAGAAAGACTGAATAAAATGGCGTTGGCTGCATGTTTTATATCCCTGACGACCTGACATCCTGGAAGAGGAGACAGCAACCGATGCAGGACCCAAGACTTTGTTATTCAGGCCAACTGTGGGCAACCTGCCAGCAGATTACCCAAATGTAATGACTGCAACAGTGAAACACGAAGAACATCCATTCTTTCTCTATATACAGTATTACATTTCTATGCCAACAGTTCTTTGTGGAGTACTGCTTTACAGCATAACTCCTCTTAGAAGTGTACATATTCTTGTAACCACAGCTCTGCTTTTATTTATATCCCCAGTCTAATTACCAAATAATATTTAATATAAACCCCCAGTAAATCAATTGTAATAAAAAATTATAATAATGACAACTGTGATTTTAGGTTAAAATGCTGCATCCATACAGTACATTTTAATTAATATGTGCTGAGCAAATGTGTTACAATAATGTATGTGCATAATATAATTTGACTGTTATGGCCTGAATGTCTGAAGAGATTTGGTTACAAAAGGTTGCTACTTGTATTTTTTACCTTGTTGCCCTGCTAATTACTTGGACCTGTTCACTTACTTGGTTAACACATTGAACTAAATGAACAGACAGATAAGTCAATTACAACCTAGATCTATTTCTGCTATTCAGTAATTTATCCATTAATCTTATGAAGACTGAAAAACTGAATACTGTAACTAAATCATACACATTGTATATATAAATTTTACCTGTTGCATGTATGACTGTATCTATGCTATGCTTAATCCTCAGCAGCCAATGTAATAGTTTGTTGAATGTAAATTTCATCCATTAGGTAACCATTCAAAATGTAAACCTACTTGCAATGCTTTTTTCCATGTTATGTTGTTGTGTCCTTCGGCTTATCCCAGTTAGGGGTCGCCACAGCGGAACTCCGGTCCGCTAATGTCTGGTAGTGGATTTTTACGTGCCGATTTACCAGCCCTGATGCACAACCTTCAACGAAGGCACACCCATTCATGCATGCCTCCACACAGAAGACGCTCTAGCTGAGAATCGAACGCGACAACGTAAAATTTATTCTCTGTTTTGCAAAATGTGCTTTTATACTTGAGTATGATGGAATTGGTCACTAGGCTATCTCACCTACCTGGTTATCAAATTGTAAAGTAAAAAATAAATTACATAAGTACTTAAATGTAGCTATTTCACTAATAAATTTCACTTGGTCTTCTTATCTGTAACTATGGCATTTTATCCTGGTGTGTTTGAAACTAGTTATGGTTGTGGATGAAAAAAAAAAGTCCTAGGGTATTGGCACACCTGTTTAGTAATAAAGAAACAAATAAACAAATTAAGGAATAAATAAATATATCACAATGAAAATGTCAGAGAAGATCTACTTTTCATTTTCCTTTATAATATCAGACCTGTTAAACTGGATGCCTGAAATTGCAGCTGGTCTAGGCACTCGTCTGTCTAACTGATTTTATTCATTTTATATTTGATAACTATGCAGATGAACTGGACCTAGAGCACTTTTCAGCCATGTCTCAGGCCAAATTCAGTAGGAAATTTAAAATAAATCATACAGTAAAATGTACAACAGTAACAAAGTTATTGTATTGACAACATAGAGGATTATCATCTAATTGCCAATCATAACCTGCTTATTATGTGATGCGAAAAAATTCACCTCGAGTGAGAAGCTTGAGAGATGAATTCTGGTACCCATGTTGAGAGTGTATAATACAGAGTTATGATCGTTGAGATAGTCATAATTCTTCGTAGTACTTGGGGCTTTATGTGCTTCATGTACTACTAGTTGCATTGAAAAAATGTGATTTGTTTTATCAGCTTTAAAAGCTGTACAACACTGTCAGAAAGGCAGTAAAATGTACTCCATTGCATTTTCACTCTCTACAGTCTAGATTTTTATTGTACTTCCAGATTAATGCTTCATATTTTTGGTCCATTCCTCATAAAGATCTGTAGGTTTTGGACAAGCCTCTGATGATTGAAGTCACTAAATAATGGCAACAGATTTGAGTTTCAGAGTTTGTGTCCTTCAGATTATGCAGGCAAAAACATCCTGTTTCTTTAACAACTGTCTGTTTTTTACAGCAAGTTATGCACAAGTTAAGGGGAAGAACAGCCAGCAGAAACAAATATTTTGTTCTGCCACTGTCATTTCCTAATTAGTATAGGAAGATTTTACTGCCAACAGCTAGACCTGACCTTGATAACACAGGCAGGCGGTGCTTAACATTTGTTAGGGTCAGGTTACTCACAACTCTGGTGCTTAACTGGTTTATCTTTTTCTGAATATTGGAGAGTACTCAGCATGCTCCATGAACTATATTACAAGTTTGCCCTCATCTTTTTGTAAGAAGTGCTTTTTTAATTATATAATAAAATATGATACTATTATTTACTGGTGTGCAGAAAGAAAATACATATTTATGTATAAGGAGTTTTGCCTGTATGCTATAATGTATGCTGTCTGTATGCAAGTAGAAGCTATATGTTTGTAACCCTATGGGAAGGGAGTCATGCAATTAAATATTTAAATCAGTGGTTTGAAGATTTGTTCTGAACTAGTGGGCCACACTTATTACTCGTGATTCCATTATTAAAATAATATAAAAAGAAGATGTAATACAATGGAAATTAACATTATTGAAAAAGCCAGATGGCAAAACAAAATGGAACTGTTTTCTAAAATAATTCAAAAAAGCTTAGAATTAAAAAAAAAAAACACAAATTGTTGATTTAATTTATTTATATCTTCAGCTTCTTAACAGTGAATTATTCATTGTCCATTTTTCTGCACCAGACATTAATTAAACTATTTGTGAATGCTTGGTTGCTGAACAACTGTGCAGTTTTACTAACAAATGAAAGTAGGAGGCATTTGGATTGTGTGGCAGTCAAGAAAAGTAGGGTCATGTTCTTTGTCCTTTTTTATTACGCTACTATTTTAAATAATTTAATTATCCAAGTTTTGCAAAGGTTTATTTAATTTTCTTTGTTCTTATTAACATGTTTCTTCTATAGAAATTCAAAGAAAGCTTGACTTTTATATTACGATTTCTGTTTTTAGTACTTAATATCCTTTATCTCAATGACCCAAACTGTTACATAGTGAACCCTATCATTTTTAAATTAAATCAGCATAATTGATTTGACTTAGAAATGTATAACTTATGTTACCTTTAATTATTACCTCTTTCAAGAGAATTATGTCATTTGCTCGTATCACTTGCCTGCATGTACTGTTTACAGATGTACTATACGTTGTATTAGAATTTTTGTATCATCAATGTAGTGTTTACATTTTAGTTGATTGGAATTTCATGCATTGTTTGTGAAATCAATGCAACATATTGGGACATGAAGAGCTGATTATATAGTCTGAGTAAAGAGTAATAAAGTGCATTATGTTCTAGTTCTTTTCCAGATATTCTTTCGTAATCATGAACTTTGCAGCAGATGAGCAGTTTAAAAAGAAGGCAGGACAACTTCATTTAACATTGTATTCTAAGACCAGATACAGTAATGGGTCTACTTCAAAAAAGATAATACTCACATTATCAAATCCCACTTCAAAGAGCCTGACTTCATCGAATCTTCTTTATATCGAACTCCTAGAACAATGAAAATGAATTCCGGGAAAGGAACCACTTGAACACCAGGACAAGACAACAAACAGAAAAACAAAAAACCCTCCAAGTGGGGGGCTCCGCCCACCACACCCGTGATGTGGACCATGGTGACAAAGTATTTCCTTTCTTCGGGTTCATTTTCATTCTTGGAGGTTGGAGGAGAGTCCTATATTAATGGCTCCCTTCTAGTATGTAATCCATCTTGATAAAGCTTGGTATTCGAGCCAAGCGAAAGCGCTTGATTTTAATTGTTTTTTGATGTAATTTAAAGTTCTTTTTGGTTAAAAGAAGACCTGGTACTGTTTTTAAAGTTCGACACGATTAAAAGTCATTTTATGCTTCATCCTACGGACTGGTTCCTCTCACTGTGGATTTACTGCTTTGGTGCCTTCTGTTTTAACTTTGTTTGTTACCATTTTCATTCTTCCCGGAGTTTTGATATAATGAGGATTCAATGAAGTCAGGCTTGATGAAGTGAGATTCAATAATGTAAGTATTCAATGTTTTGAATGGGATCCACTGTGACATATCAGCATAGCAAAGCCCCACTGCCTTTTTAGAACTTTTACCCTGAGAGGTTGGCAGCGTTATATGTATTTAAAAATATCATTCATGATCTAGACCTTACAGTACATGGAAATTATAGAGAATGGTATTTGCAGTCTTGCTCCAAAAAAGCAAAGATTACCTAAAGCAGCTAATGCTGTATTTTATGACTGAGTATACTTGTAAAAAGATGGTTTATGACACATTCTGTCTTAATGAAATGTGCTTTGATGAATCCTTAATGGACCTATTTTATTGTAATAGAAGTGCATCGGGGACCATCTTCACAACAAATGAAACATTTCTGTGAACATATAGAGTCAGACACATTTGTAGATGTCTCTGATATGCCTGTCACAGCCTAGTGTACTGTGATGTCTCACCTTTGCTATTCTGGGTGTAAGGTATTCATTGCTGTACATGTTTCATTCAGGGTTCAGGATTTATGTACAGGCTAAAAACTCATGGCTTACAGGAAAAAAACTAATAGTTCCCCTGTTGAAGTATCATGTTCTCCAAAATAATGTAGGGGTGCAAAGATGCTTTGCAGTATCCCACAGCAGAATGGTAGTTAAAAATGAAAGCAAGATTCTCAAAATGGCTTCTTGTCTGAAGATATCTGTTTATTTGTCAGTAGTACTTTACAGGCAGATGAGCGTGCTGCATGGATAATGTGTACACCAAGGTACTGTTTTGGAGAACACAGTAATTCAACAGGGATACTGTTATTTTTATTCTCTGCAAGCCATGAGTTTTTAGGCTTTATATAATCTCTTAACCCTGAATGAAACATGGACAGCAATGAATACCGTACATCCAAAAATGCAAAGGTGAAATGTTTCACTGAATTAGTCCAGTAAGCAGTGAATTTTTAGATTGGTAAGATTTTTCACGTAGGTTTTTTGACTTGTTCTCCAACCACAGGAAGGGGATTTGCCTCCAAGGTTTGGTTTGGAAGGCACTATTTGCTTGTGCTGATATACAGCTGAAAACAGGTGCACTGATTTTCCTTGAAACACGCTAGCTCTAAAGTACTGCTTTATGTGCACGCAAACACACATTATTTAATTTCTATCCTGATGTGGTGTGTGTGTGTGTGTGTGTGTGTGTGTGTGTGTGTGTGTGTGTGTGTGTGTGTGTGTGTGTGTGTGTGCGTGCATGTGTGTGCGTGTGTGTGTGTGTGTGTGTGTGTGTGTGTGTGTGTGTGTGTGTGTGTGTGTGTGTGTGTGTGTGTGTGTGTGTGTGTGTGTGTGTGTGTGTGTGTGTGTGTGTGTGTGTGTGTGTGTGTGTGTGTGTGTGTGTGTACATTTGCGTGGTCTGTCTGTGTGTACGTGTATGTTCCATGTAGTGTTGAGATGTTTGAGTTGCATTTCTTTTTCTAAGAGATTTTCTGTGCAGCATGCTGGCTCAATGCATAAATGATTTCACAAGTCCAGGGCTCTGGAATTCAGTTCTAATCTCTGGTCAGTGTCAGTGTAGATTTTGAATATTCTCAGTGTAGCTGTACAAAATTTCTCAGGTTTCGTCATTTCTTTAAAATGTCAGAAAGTCAAAGTACACTTGATCAAACACAATCAGTTGATCATGGCAAGATAGAAAAAAAGAAACAAATAAAACAGAAACATTTTTTTTGGAGGAGACTGGTTTATGAACCTATCATGTAGTACACATTTTTTTGAACAAGGAAAAAAATGGTACAGCTGATCAGAAATCAGGTAATTACACTACCTGCCTGTCATGATTGAGATCACGGAACAGAGGGCATTGGGAAATTTGTCATTTCCACATTGCTGTGTGATCTTGGAGTTGTTTATCTCTCTCTCTCTCTCTCTATATATATATATATAAGCAGGGAGTATGGGAGTGTAAGGGGGCTTGCCCTGCTGCAAAATCATGTTTTCTGTTTCCTTACCTTTTCCTTTTCCAGTGTTGCCATGGTTGCCCATTTGGGTTCGATTATGTGTACTTTGAGTTTATGATATTTTGTGTAAACGTCATAAATTCAGATTTTGCTGGATACTTTGTTTCCTCCACAAATGGTTAACTGTTTGCATTAAAAATACTTGTGTGTATGCTTGGACAGACTAATGTGTTTTTATAAGTCTAAAGGAAATGATTTTGACTCATTAACTCTGAAGAAGCCATTTGTAAATGGTGCAAGTGCTTAGTTTTTAAGAGGATTGAAATAAAGAAGTGGATTTCCTTGTCCGTTTTTGGTTTTTGTTATTTTTTTTACTTGTGTGTATGGATCACCTTTATTCTTTTCTTAAAGACCTATATTTCATCTAAAAAAGGCATAAGAAGGGCATGTTCACTTACCATTTAACACAGAAATAAAATAACTCTACATTAATACAACAATAGATCAATACTACATTAATACAACAAATTAGTACTGTATCAGTACAACAAATTAATACTGCATAAGTACATCTAACTCCTTTTGATCCACATGTACATGGCTTCCATTTATCTTTATTTTGGGAAAAAAATGCATGAATAACTGTTTTTACCTTTGAATGGTTTCCTCTTGTTCTTGCACATTTTTTATATATGCTACCCTCGTTTTTGTCTTTACTGATTCCTTATGGTGCAGAAACAGTTCTGATATACCCCTTTCTTTGTCTTCTCCTCCAGAGCATCGATATTAAATTTAGTAGGCAGCTTCTCAGTGGTGTCAGTGACAATTCCAGCACTACCATCTTAAGTGCCTTTATCCGGCTACGTCCATGATCACTGTGTATTTTGGAAAGTATGGCACTCAGACCTTCACATCGCTCTTTAAACTGGCAATCAAAGTGCACATCCTAATAAAATGTGATGGATCCTACTCCTTGTATTCCCTGATCCCCTTAATACATGCAATCTTTGGCATGTACAAAAATGTCTTACAAGAGATCATCTCCCCAACACATATGCAGGGCTCCCTTGTGACACACTTGTACAGACAGATATGCATACACACATAAACACATATACAAGCTACACCACACATGCAAATATGTATACAAGCCTACCACTACACACTCACACAAGTACATGCACAGAACACACAAAGGCACACCAACATGTGTACAAGCCCCTGCACATGCACACAGGCACACATGCGTGCACAAGCTCAAGTCCCCCAACAAACAAACAAACATTTGTAAAAAGCCTATATACATCGGTAACTGCTGAAATTACTTCACTACGGTCATTACCAACTTCTTTGAGTTGCTGTTTCTACATCTGGAAAGACAGTTTAGCTTTCATACTGCTGACATGTTAAATTTCATAATTCATCTATGTTTGACTGTACATGTGGTTCTCTGTTATCATGCTTTCTTCTATGCATGCTGTTTTCAATATTTGTAACATTTGTAATCATTCTTTGACAATGAAGTATTTTTGGATGCTTTTATATTTTTAGAAGTTTTAGAAGCAGTGGTGCAGCGGTTAATGCTGTCGCCTCACAGCAAGATGTTCTCTGGTTCGATTCTCGGCCGGGGTGCCTTCTGTGTGGAGTTTGCATGTTCTCCCTGCGTTTGCGTGGGTTTCCTCCGGGTACTCCGGTTTCCTCCCACATTCTAAAGACATGCGTCTGGAGCATTTCTCCCCGGGCGTCTGCTGAAAACAGGATCTGTGGAACCTAGTCAGACTTTCCCGGTCAACAAATGTTAAATAAATAAATAAATAAAATATTTATTTCTTTGTTTTTTATGAGTACATCTTTTAGATTTGAATAAAATTAGCACTTTCATATTACATATCAGTATATTTATTGTTTTCTAGTTTATGAAAATCACCTATTTGCCCTCCTATTATAAGCTGTCATATAGTATTAAAAATAATAATGAAAGAAGTTTTGTCTACTTAGGAATAAGACCATTATGTTATTACTTTATTGGATTTTCATGTGTAATTATTTGCCATTAGAAATTAGTTCATAGATAGGACAAGCAGATAATTCATCTTCATCATACCTTGATCCAAGGCTTACTCATCTTGGGGTTAAATTAATTAACCAATATTTTTATTAATTAAAATATCTGTCTAAATTTTGTCAGAATACAGAAAATTATTTCCAGTTTGGAAAGTATAATCTGATATATAGCTGGGTAAAGACTTAAGAAGTGAAAGACAGTGCTGACCATGGATTATTGTCCTTCACCTAATGTATAAGGGCTAATTTAGGAAATGTCCACTATGAAAAGTCAGCTGTTTCTCAGCCAGTGCTATATGCAGATGCTTCAAAAAAAATGAATAGTGCCAGAATCTTTTTTACTAAATATCCTTTATTAACATGTTAAGTATCTCTCTTTCCACCTATAACCTTCTTTTAAATTCCTTACTGTACCTCTTTTAAATGGTGGTGTCTATTTATCATCATAGGCTGCCCCTTTTAACATGGTTAACCATACTTGTATTCATTATAACTGGAAAGTTAGTTTCTGTTTAAAACTGTTTGCATCTGTCTTTCGGCTTTTCCCAGTTAGGGGTTGCCACAGCTGAACTCTGGTCTGCTAATGATTGGCAGTGAATTTTTACGATGTTGAGTTGCCAGCCCGGCACCCAACCTTCAAAGAAGGCACACTCACACACACTTGCACCTACCTGGATGTCTTTAAATTCACTCGACTGCGGGAAAATTGCTTGCATCTACTGTATGAAAATACACTGTAACTCTCTAAAATAAACCTTGATCTCTGATTTGTTTGTGTCTTTCGGCTTTTCCCGGTTAGGGTTAGACCACAGCGCTCGAACCGGCGTAATGATTGAGTAGATTTTTTTTTACATGTGCTGGCTTGGCCTAACACAAAAAAACCTTGAAAGAAACGCCCATTCACATATGTCGCCACACAGAAGATGCTCTAACTGAGAATCGGCAGGACGGAACTGTGAACTGTGAGGGCGACAATGCTACAGCACCCACCACACAGTTCAGTTAAAATTCTATTGTATATTATAAACATACATGTAATACACTCCAGTTGCTTCTGTAAATTTTACTGTGCCTTTACCAGAGTCATTATTGAAAAGGACTGATGGACCATTTTCCATTGCGCAGTTAAAATGCAAATAAATAAGTATAAAATAAATACCAATAAGTGTCATTACCCCATTTTATGGTATTACTGTATGCCTCCTTCTATAACAGGATGACTTACAGATTTTTAGGCAAAAAATATATAAGTGAAAGAGTGGGTTAAATGATAAAGGTATAAAAGTGCATCAGAAAACATTCAGGTAGTGTAATGTAAACAAATACAAATATAAGGTAGAAAGCAGTTTTATTAATTATCTAGCACCTTCAATAATGACTATGAATTATATCTTACACTCAAAAAACTATTTTATGTAAAACAAAGATTCTAGTAGTCATTTTGGTTCATAGGTTTATAGGTTCATAGGTAGGTACTAGGCTATCTACATGAAGGCATTTATAAGCCTAGCTGGAATGTGTTGGCTTTCGCCACCCCCTTAGATTAGTTCCCTGTGCCTCTGTTCAGCAGAGTCACTGAAGTGATCAGCGGGGTAAACTTTCTGTTTCCCATCCACTCGTCAAGCTTTCTCTTGAAGAGTGTTAGCGAGGAGCTCTGCCTGATGTAGATTGGACTCTTATTCCAAAGCGTGGGAAGTCTCTGGGACAGGAATCTATCCCTCCAGCACATCCTATTTATTGTTCTGGTGAGGTTTAGATCCCTAGAGTGTGTGGCTCAAGGGGATATGGTTTTCTTTAGGTGGAGCATGTCCATCAATTCTAGGTTGGACATGGCCTTGAATGGCAGGCAGAGATCACCTCTGAGTAGGTGGTATGCAACTGAGTACAGCTGGAGTTTCTTCAATTGAGCTGTATAGGGCATCTATTTGAGGCTAGTGATCCTCTTGGTGAGGTACTTCTGTGGTCTTTCCAGCTGTAGCAGGTGTCTTGTAAGGTACATCCCAAATGGGGCATTGTACTCTATGATGTGTCTGATGAGTGATGAGTAGAGGGGCACAGTGACCTCTTTTGATCTGGATGTGAACCCTTTTGTGATTAGGTGAGCCACATAGAAGGATTTTCTAACCACTTTGGCAATGTTATTATCAAAGGAGAGATTACTATCTACTTGTGTCCCCAGATCCCTTATTACATCTTCCATATTTAGGGGACTACCACCTATGTGGTAGTTTGTGGGTACTTAGTTTTTTCCAAAGGGGATGACTATGCACTTTTTGTCATTTAGACTGAGGCCATGATTTTGACACCAGGTATCCGTCTCAGTGAGACCCTTTTAAAGGATGTCTGTGTCAGCCAGAGAGTCAATTATAGCCACTAGTTTGCAGTCATCTGAAAACTTGGTCAGCCATAGTTCTCCTGTGCTTGCCTGTATCTCTGAGAAGTATATGCCGAACAGGAGGGGTCCTAGAACTGAGCCCTGGGGAACGCCACTTGTAACCGGTTTAGAGTCAGCCCTAACTCCCGCAACTCTCACCATGTGGGTTCTGTCCATGAGCCAGTTGGCAACCCATCTTGTGACATAGGGGTTTATGTTCAGGCTGGTGAGCTTGTCTATAATACCAGAATAGGGAATGGTGTTGAAGGCCTTTGCGAGGTTTAGGTAGGCTGTGTGTACCACCTTTCCCTCATCTATAGCCTTGGTAACTGTCTCAAAGAAGTCCAAAAGGTTTAGGAGGCATGATCTGCCCTTAAAGCCAAACTGGGTAGGGTCCAGTGTTTGGAGGTTTCCAATGTCTCTGTTAATGAGTTCCATGATGATACGCTCCATAGCCTTGCAGACCAAGCTAGTCAGGCTTATAGGGCAATAGTTCCCGGGGTCTGTTGTGGCTCCACCTTTGTGGAATGGAATAACCATTGCTGTCTGCCACTCTATGGGTACATAGCCAGTGGAGAGGCTGAGTTTGAACACTTTGTTTATGTAAGGGGTTAGTTTGTCTTTGAGCTCATGTAGGATGCAGCCTGGGACACCGTCTGGTCCCACTGATGCTGTGTTTTTGGCTTTGGAGAGGGCTGTTTTAACCTGAGTGTCTGTGATTTCAGGGGCTCTACATTCTTCTGGTATGGTTGTGGGCCCTTTTGGAGGTGAGAGGGGGTGACGTTTGCACTGAACCTGTCTGCCAGGATGTTGGCGATATAGGTCGGTTCAGTGTATTTTGTGCCACTATGCACTAACTCTGAGCAGATCTGAGCATTGCCACTTAGATTCTTGACATAGCTAAAGAATGCCTTGTGATTATCTTTGAAGTCCTTGGCAATTTTTCTTTCGAAGCTAGCCTTGGATGATTTTATGAGGGATTGTGGTTTCTTACTGATACTGATCAGGGATGTCTTCCCTTTTTGGGATTTTACTCTTTTCAGTACTAGTCTCCTCCTTCTATTGTATAGCTTGTTTATGGCAGGAGTAAACCAGACTGGTTTCCTTTTCTTGGAGGAGTGAGTCTTGTGTTTTGCTTGGGATAGCATGATCCATATATTCTTGTAGGTGCCCGTAGAATGCATTAGTAAAGGATTTTGCAGCTTGGATAGCGTCATCCTTTAGCATGGGGGCTTTGAAACTTTCCACCTTGGTCTTAAGAAACGTGAAGTTTGCTTTTGAAAGTTTTTTCACTGTGGTTTCCCTGTCCGCGGGTGGGGGCAGAATGTGGATATCGAAAGTGATTGGTTTATGGTCAGATCTAGCCAGCGAGGGGTTGATCTCCAATGTGGAACACTGGTCATCCATGTTGGTGATGACCAGGTCCAATATGTTATCACCTCTGGTGGGAGTCTTGACCAGTTGATCCAGGGCATTTGAGTTTATAAATTCTAGGAAATGTTGGGCAAGGGAGTTAGTACTTGAGTAGTTCTCCCAGTTAATATTTGAGTAATTGAAATCACCCAATATTAGGGTGTTTGGTAAGACCTTTATGTTTCCCAGTGTTTCCAGAAATGTGGAATGGGAGTCCTGGGACATGGTGGGTGATCTGCAGCAAGGTACAATTTGAATTGCAGTTTTGCCCATTGTTAGTTGCATGTGGGTGATCTCTGAAGCATCGTGCTGTGCCACTAACCTGGAGGTGTGGGTATCCTTGATGAATATGGATCTGCCCCCACCTTTTGTATTTTGGTCCGGGTTCTGTGGCTGAAATGTATGGTATGAGTTGTAGCCTGGTAGTGCTGGGGTGCTCTCTGGAGCCTTAAACCAGGTTTCTGTTACTGCATATATATATCGATTTTCTCCATACTGAGGAGTGCCTTGAGTGCATACATTTTGAGGTTTAGACTTCTGGCATTGAGTAGCCTTACCCTCAGTTTTTTGTTACTTGTGCTATTTATGTTGGTGGGTTTGTCTTTTGAGCCTTGCCTAAAAAGGCACTATGGGGTGGCAAGAGCTTTGGCCAGTATTCGAAAGCCTAAGGGTGACAGGTGCAAGCTGTCTCTAGCGAAGCATTGTGGCTTGTCGAGCATGTCATCTCAGGTGTTCAGACATTGTTCCCCTTTGAATGGCACCAGAAACTTAGCTAATTGTTGAAATTAATAATTTTTTCTTTATATCGTGGTATCATTCTTGGTGATGGCAGGATGCTACTCAGGGTCAGGGTCATACCGGACTGGGCTACGTGATCAGAGAGCTCTTCCATATCTCTTTTCATGTAGTCCAGGGAGGTACAGCTGAGGTCATTCACACCAACATGGACAATGACAGAGTCATGTTTGTACTTGTTCTGGAGTGACCTGAGTGCTTGTGTTATGTGGCGGATCCTGGCACCCGACAGGCAGCTAACAGTAACCTTCTCCTTGTTCAGGCTAGTGAGTGGGACGTCAGTGTGCCTGACTATAGAGTCACGTATTACTAGTATGTTGGGTATGTTATTTTGCCTTAAGGGCTGTGATTGAGTGGCACACTGGTTTTGTAAAAAGAGAATGTTTTCCTTTATGTGGTACTTTGTTTACATTTGTTTGAAAATGGCCTCAAAATGGGCAAACTGAGCTGTTTATTTGTTTTTACTTATGTAATAAAGAGAAATAGCTGCATGTGGGCAAGCTCCCCTCCAAACGTATATAAATACCTACTCAGAGAATGTGGCAATTTCTCTGAAAAGGGCATCACTGCTGGTAGAAGTCACTGATCATGATTATCTGTGGTGGAACTGCAGTCTTGATGAGTTGAATATTGCACAACTGAAGCTCGAGAGTAGTGTGATGCGATGTATTCTGTATGTTTATTTGTTTAACATACTAAGCCCACAAGGTACAGGTATTGCCTGGGAGTACTGCTTGGTAAACAGATTTTTTTTTTTTTATTTGCTCCTTGGTAACCATGAATGTCCATCTGAGTCAATGTTTTATTTTCATGTTCTATTAAAAAAAATTGAAAAGATGACAAATGTCTTGATGTTTTTGAATTAAAAATATTTTTGGAAATTTCACAGAAATGGTGATGTGGTGTCAGAGACATAGTATTATGATATGAAACTATAAAAGTAACAAAAAATGGGCAGGAAAGTGAAGACATTTTTTTCAAATGCTAGAGGATTTATTTTGTCCTTTAGATGCTTTACCTGAGGCATCTGAAAAGGTGCCAACTGCTGTTAGTTGTGATACCAGATATGTCTGGAACAGCAGAAATGAAGGCAGAGGGTACAGCCCACCCCTAAATATGCACGCACATATGTGTGTGCATGCAGGTGCATGCGTGTACACAACAAACACACACACACTATTCTGCAACTTTACAGAAATGTATAAGCACGAGTGTTTCCACACTTTGTTAATATTATTTTGCTGTTGCTCAGTGCTAATGTTTTCCCTCCACAGTACAGTCATTATATGTATGCAAGCTAATATATATGTGTATGTGACCCTAACATCCTAAAACATATCCAGAGGATCCCAGATTTGAGTTTTAGGTTCCTAAAACATTTTGATGGAAAAGTTTCAGACAATAAAGTGTTTTGATAAACAGTAATGCATTACTTAGGTAAATTTGCTTAAAGCAGGTATAGGGAACGCCCTTTAATATCTACAACACACTGACAAAACAAAACGTCTCTGAAAGTATACAGGTCAGAAGATGCTGGGTCTGCAAGACAAGAAGGACCTCAGCCCACCTCAAATAAATAAATAGCACCTGCTCAGTAATCTATGCTTTTGTTAATGATTTTAACTGTCTATCAGCAGTTATATTTGGAGCTTTTGTCCTCGAGCCTCTAGTAAAAATGGGCTTTTGGCTGAGTGGGACTAACCAGGTAAACAAATGACAAATAAATGAATAAATAAATAAACTAACCTTTGTTAAACAAGTAATCTCCTTCCAACGTAAGAAGTTCCATTTTTATCTGACGTACGGATGTTCTCTATTTATGTTGCTCATCCTCTCTTAACAATATCATGACTGGTTTTATGTCAGGACAGAACTGGTTTCAGTCACTTCTTCTCTTCCTCATTAATCCTAGGACACGCTGTATCATTCCCTCATGACTTTGACCTTTTCTTCCATCCATTTCCTTTCACAGCCAATCCCTTTTGTCCATTCCTGTGTCTTCTATTGTCATCCCTACTGTAGTACAGCTACTGCCCTTTCAGATAATGTAACTCACATGGTTACTATATTAATTATCAACATCTGACCATATGTGCCAGATTTTCCATTATGGGGATATTCATTCTCACTTGAGCCTTTCTGTGTAAATTTCATCAGGATTGTGTAAGTCCTGCTTCACTACTGATCAAGTGGCCATTATTAGTGTTATACAATGGAGTCATTTGGAAGAAAAAAAGTCTCTTACTTTTTTTATGTACCATTTTGGGGGTTAGCATAATGGCTAAGCTATTTGCCTTACATGCACATGGTACAAGGCTTGATTCTAACTTTGGGAAGCAGACCTAGGCTTAAAAGGCCCCGTGGGGATGTTAGTAATCACCTATGAACAATAAACTAAGCAGCTTTACTTTTGAAACAGAGTTTCACTTCAATTAGAAGTGAAGGCATTTTTCCATTATATTTACCTTTACAACTGTGGCTGCGTGTGTTAATGACAAGTTCATATGCTTAGGTAATTTACTGAGTAGAACTTTTCACAGTGGTAACTGTGGGTTATAACACTACTGAAAAAGACATGGTTTAACCAATCAAGTAGCCTCATTTTAAGAATATTTTTGGAAATGGTGGCATATTTTTTTCTCTATGGCTATGAAATTGTTTCTTGACAGTTATTAATTAAATAAGATCCCCTGTACCTTGCTTTTTATGCTTTCTTATTACATAAATGCTATGCATTAGTAAAATACAAGTAAGGAAATAAGACGATATATAAGTTCAATAATGCATTGAGTACAATTGTCACTGCTACGTATGCTTGCTTTCACCATTTTATTTCAATTATGCAGTACAATGAGACTGATAATTAGTAAGCAATTATTAGTAGCCTAAAGACTTACAAATGTTATCAGAACAACAGTTCTTCAGAATTAACAATTAGTTATATGCCAGACTGTTTTAAAAGGTTAGCTTAAAAGCTGCAGAGGCATAAAGTATTTTACTTCATTTGGAAATAAAAAGAATATTCTGTAATATCTGCTTCACTCAGCTGCTTGAGAGAATCAGTCACTTGCACATTTTTTACCCTCAAGTGATCAATCCATGCCCTGTTATGTAGTCATGTCTAATGCAAGCCTGTAGTTTAGAAATGAATATAAAACAATACAAACTGTACATCTCCCTGTCACAGAAGTGGTGCATCTGCAAACTTATTTTTTTTAATTAAAAAATAACTTCTACTTAGCAATCAGTGCAAGGGAAGATTCAGAAGATACCTAAAATAATAGCCATCATGCCACATAATCAGCTGTTTAAGAAGAAATGTTCATTTTTTCCTGCTTCATGTTTGATGGAAATATAAGGTTCCATTATGAAAAGCTGAGTAATGACTGCACAAGGCAATAACCTAATGATCATATCTGGTCATAGCTTAATGTATATGAAAAAACAAGCGCCCCCCCCCCCCACACACACACACACCTTGGCTGCCCATGTAAGGATCTTTTACCCCCTCTCCCCATTATTTATATATACCGGCTTTACAATCACACAACTGCAGAGAAAAGGAATAGCAAAAAAGTGAATTATTTCTGAAGGTGTAATAGAAAAAGCACCAGCGATAATTTCCTGTCACAATCACGAGTTAGTGGAAGCATGAGATATGTTCCATGGAGCTTAAAAGAATAGTGCTGTTACAGAATAACCAGATGATGAGACGTCTCATGTGGTTTCTTATCCCTACAATGTTGCAGAGTAGGGAGATTATGACAGAGTCTGTAGCTGGAGATGCAGAGACTCAAGAACTGGAGACATTCATGCATGCTAGTACTGCCCTGAAAGGAAAGCTGTGTAGTGAGGCATACCAGAACGTGGTTCCTAAGGAGAATTACTTCGGCTCACTAGGTATGATGAGGATTCGGCAGGTACAGAAAAGAGGGGCCAGGAATTCTTAGTTTAATGAGGGGGAGTTAAGATGCATATTGCAAAGCACTGGAAGATAGACAACACTAGGTTTGAATTCAACCGACTAGTGTTTGACACCCCCATGTGCAATCAGAGTTTTACATTTAAAGAAAGACATTGTGGAATATTTGGGAATTCACCTTCCCTGAAATATAGTGATCTCAGACTTAGTTTGTATAATGAGCAGGAATGTGAGGGCACTGACAGGACTTAGTATATAATGAACAGGAGTGTGAGGGCACTGACACCACTTAGTATATAATGAGCAGGAGTGTGAGGGCACTGACACCACTTAGTATATATAATGAACAGGAGTGTGAGGGCACTGACACCACTTAGTATATATAATGAACAGGATTGTGAAGGCACTGACACCACTTTATATATATAATGAGCAGGATTGTGAGGGCACTGACACCTCTTAATATATAATGAGCAGGAGTGTGAGGGCACTGACAGAACTTAGTATATATAATGAACAGGAGTGTGAGGGCACTGATACCACTTAATATGTAATGAACAGGAGTGTGAGGGCACTGACACCATTTAGTATATGTAATGAGCAGGGGTGTGAGGACACTGACACCACTTCGTATATATAATTAACAGGAGTGTGAGGGCACTGACACCAGTTAGTATATAATGAACAAAACTGTGAGGGCACTGACAGAACTTAGTATATAATGAGCAGGATTGGGAGGGCACTGACACCACTTAATATATAATGAGCAGGAGTGTGAGGGCACTGACACCACTTAGTATATATAATGAGCAGGAGTGTGAGGGCACTGACACCACTTAGTATATATAATGAGCAGGAGTGTGAGGGCACTGACAGAACTTAGTATATATAATGAACAGGAGTGTGAGGGCACTGACACCACTTAGTATATATAATGAGCAGGATTGTGAGGGCACTGACACCACTTAGTATATATGAGGGCACTGACACCACTTAGTATATATAATTAACAGGAGTGTGAGGGCACTGACACCAGTTAGTATATAATGAACAAGACTGTGAGGGCACTGACAGAACTTAGTATATAATGAGCAGGATTCTGAGGGCACTGACACCACTTAATATATAATGAGCAGGAGTGTGAGGGCACTGACACCACTTAGTATATATAATGAACAGGAGTGTGAGGGCACTGACACCCCTTAGTATATATAATGAGCAAGAGTGTGAGGACACTGACACCACTTATTATATAATGAGCAGGATTGTGAGGGCACTAACACCACTTAATATATAATGAGCAGGAGTGTGAGGCACTGACACCACTTAGTATATAATGAACAAGAGTGTGAGGGCACTGACATCACTTAGTATATATATATATAATGAACAGGAGTGTGAGGGCAGTGACACCACTTAGTATATATAATGAGCAGGAGTGTGAGGGCACTGACACCACTTAGTATATATAATGAACAGGAGTGTGAGGGCACTGACACCACTTAATATATAATGAGCAGGATTATGAGGGCACTAACACCACTTAATATATGATTAGAAGGAGTGTGAGGGCACTGACACCACTTAGTATATAATGAGCAGGAGTGTGAGGGCCCTGACACCACTTAGTATATATAATGAGCAGGATTGTGAGGGCACTAACACCAATTAATATATAATGAGCATGAGTGTGAGGGCACTGACACCACTTAGTATATATAATGAGCAGGAGTGTGAGGGCACTGACATCACTTAATATTTAATGAGCAGGATTGTGAAGGCACTGACATGACTTAGTATATATAATGAGCAGGAGTGTGAGGACACTGACACCACATAGTATATAATGAGCAGGAGCGTGAGGGCACTGACACCACTTAGTATATATAATGAGCAGGATTGTGAAGGCACTGACACCACTTAGTATATAATGAGCAGTAGTGTGAGGGCACTGACACCTCTTAGTATACAATGAGCAGGAGTGTGAGGGCACTGACACCACTTAGAATATATAATGAGCAGGATTATGAGGGCACTAACACCACTAAGTATATATAATGAACAGGAGTGTGAGGGCACTGAGACCACTTAGTATTTATAATGAGCAGGATTGTGAAGGCACTGACATGACTTAGTATATATAATGAGCAGGAGTGTGAGGGCACTAACACCACTTAGTATATAAGGAGCAGGAGTGTGAGGCACTGACACCACTTAATAAATAATGAGCAGGAGTGTGAGGGCACTGACACCACTTAGTATATATAATGAGCAGGAGTGTGAGGGCACTGACACCACTTAGTATATAAGGAGCAGGAGTGTGAGGGCACTGACACCACTTAGTATATAATGAACAAGAGTGTGAAGGCACTGACACCACTTAGTATTTAATGAACAGGAGTGTGAGGCACTGACACCACTTAGTATATATAATGAGCAGGAGTGTGATGGCACTGAAACTACTTAATATTTAATGAACAGGAGTGTGAGGTACTGACACCACTTAGTATATATAATGAGCAGGAGTGTGAGGGCACTGACACCACTTAGTATATAATGAACAGGTGTGAGAGGGCACTGACACCAATTAGTATATATAATGAGCAGGTGTGTGAGGGCACTGACACCACTTAGTATATATAATGAGCAGGATTGCGAAGGCACTGACACCACTTAGTATATAATGAACAGGAGTGTGAGGCACTGACACCACTTAGTATATAATGAACAGGAGTGTGAGGGCACTGACATCACTTAGTATATATAATGAACAGGAGTGTGAGGGCAGTGACACCACTTAGTATATATAATGAGCAGGAGTGTGAGGGCACTGACACCACTTAGTATATATAATGAACAGGAGTGTGAGGGCACTTACACCACTTAGCATATATATTGAACACAAGTGTGAGAGAGCTGAACCCACTTAGTATATAATGAGCAGGAGTGTGAGGGCACTAACACCACTTAGTATATATAATGACCAGGAGTGTGAGGGCACTGACACCACTTAGTATATAAGGAGCAGGAGTGTGAGGGCAGTGACACCACTTAGTATATATAATGAGCAGGAGTGTGAGGGCACTGACACCACTTAATATATAATGAGCAGGATTATGAGGGCACTAACACCACTTAATATATGATTAGAAGGAGTGTGAGGGCACTGACACCACTTAGAATATATAGAGCAGGAGTGTGAGGGCACTGACACCACTTAGTATATATAATGAGCAGGATTGTGAGGGCACTAACACCAATTAATATATAATGAGCATGAGTGTGAGGGCACTGACACCACTTAGTATATATAATGAGCAGCAGTGTGAGGGCACTGACACCACTTAATATATAATGAGCAGGATTGTGAAGGCACTGACATGACTTAGTATATATAATGAGCAGGAGTGTGAGGGCACTAACACCACTTAGTATATAAGGAGCAGGAGTGTGAGGGCACTGACACCACTTAGTATATATAATGAGCAGGATTGTGAAGGCACTGACACCACTTAGTATATAATAAGCAGGAGTGTGAGGGCACTGACACCACTTAGTATACAATGAGCAGGAGTGTGAGGGCTCTGACACCACTTAGTATATATAATGAGCAGGATTGTGAAGGCACTGACACCACTTAGTATATAATGAGCAGGAGTGTGAGGGCACTGACACCACTTAGTATACAATGAGCAGGAGTGTGAGGGCACTGACACCACTTACTATATATAATGAGCAGGATTATGAGGGCACTAACACCACTAAGTATATATAATGAACAGGAGTGTGAGGGCACTGAGACCACTTAGTATTTATAATGAGCAGGATTGTGAAGGCACTGACATGACTTAGTATATATAATGAGCAGGAGTGTGAGGGCACTAACACCACTTAGTATATAAGGAGCAGGAGTGTGAGGGCACTGACACCACTTAGTATATAATGAACAAGAGTGTGAGGGCACTGACACCACTTAGTATATATAATGAGCAGGATTGTGAGAGCACTAACACCATTTAGTATATAATGAGCAGGAGTGTGAGGCACTGACACCACTTAGTATATAATGAACAGGAGTGTGAGGCACTGACACCACTTACTATATATAATGGGCAGGAGTGTGAGGGCACTGACACCACTTAGTATATATAATGAGCAGGATTGTGAAGGCACTGACACCACTTAGTATATAATGAGCAGGAGTATGAGGGCACTGACACCACTTAATATATAATGAACAGGAGTGTGAAGGCACTGACATCACTTAGTATATATAATGAGCAGGAGTGTGATGGCACTGACATCACTAAGTATATAAGGAGCAGGAGTGTGAGGGCACTGACACCACTTAGTATATAATGAGCAGGAGTGTGTGGGCCCTGACACCACTTAGTATATATAATGAGCAGGAGTGTGAGGGCACTGACACCACTTAGTATATAATGAACAGGAGTGTGAGGCACTGACACCACTTACTATATATAATGGGCAGGAGTGTGAGGGCACTGACACCACTTAGTATATATAATGAGCAGGATTGTGAAGGCACTGACATCACTTAGTATATATAATGAGCAGGAGTGTGAGGGCACTGACATCACTTCGTATATAATGAGCAGAAGTGTGAGGGCACTGACACCACTTAATATATAATGAACAGGAGTGTGAGGGCACTGACATCACTTAGTATATATAATGAGCAGGAGTGTGAGGGCACTGACATCACTAAGTATATAAGGAGCAGGAGTGTGAGGGCACTGACACCACTTAGTATATAATGAGCAGGAGTGTGTGGGCCCTGACACCACTTAGTATATATAATGAGCAGGAGTGTAAGGGCACTGACACCGCTTAATATATATAATGAGCAGGATTGTGAAGACACTGACATGACTTAGTATATATAATGAGCAGGAGTGTGAGGGCACTAACACCACTTAGTATATAAGGAGCAGGAGTGTGAGGCACTGACACCACTTAATAAATAATGAGCAGGAGTGTGAGGGCACTGACACCACTTAGTATATATAATGAGCAGGAGTGTGAGGGCACTGACACCACTTAGTATATAAGGAGCAGGAGTGTGAGGGCACTGACACCACTTAGTATATAATGAACAAGAGTGTGAGGGCACTGACACCACTTAGTATTTAATGAACAGGAGTGTGAGGCACTGACACCACTTAGTATATATAATGAGCAGGAGAGTGATGGCACTGAAACTACTTAATATTTGATGAACAGGAGTGTGAGGTACTGACACCACTTAGTATATATATAATGAGCAGGAGTGTGAGGGCACTGACACCACTTAGTATATAATGAACAGGTGTGAGAGGGCACTGACACCAATTAGTATATATAATGAGCAGGAGTGTGAGGGCACTGACACCACTTAGTATATATAATGAGCAGGATTGCGAAGGCACTGACACCACTTAGTATATAATGAACAGGAGTGTGAGGCACTGACACCACTTAGTATATAATGAACAGGAGTGTGAGGGCACTGACATCACTTAGTATATATAATGAACAGGAGTGTGAGGGCACTGACACCACTTAGTATATATAATGAACAGGAGTGTGAGGGCACTGACACCACTTAGTATATATATTGAACACAAGTGTGAGAGAACTGAACCCACTTAGTATATAATGAGCAGGAGTGTGAGGGCACTGACACCACTTAGTATATATAATGAGCAGGAGTGTGAGGGCACTGACACCACTTAGTTTATAAGGAGCAGGAGTGTGAGGGCAGTGACACCACTTAGTATATATAATGAGCAGGAGTGTGAGGGCACTGACACCACTTAATATATAATGAGCAGGATTATGAGGGCACTAACACCACTTAATATATGATTAGAAGGAGTGTGAGGGCACTGACACCACTTAGAATATATAGAGCAGGAGTGTGAGGGCACTGACACCACTTAGTATATATAATGAGCACGATTGTGAGGGCACTAACACCAATTAATATATAATGAGCATGAGTGTGAGGGCACTGACACCACTTAGTATATATAATGAGCAGGAGTGTGAGGGCACTGACACCACTTAATATATAATGAGCAGGATTGTGAAGGCACTGACATGACTTAGTATATGTAATGAGCAGGAGTGTGAGGGCACTGACACCACATAGTATATAATGAGCAGGAGTGTGAGGGCACTGACACCACTTAGTATATATAATGAGCAGGATTGTGAAGGCACTGACACCACTTAGTATATAATAAGCAGGAGTGTGAGGGCACTGACACCACTTAGTATACAATGAGCAGGAGTGTGAGGGCACTGACACCACTTAGTATATATAATGAGCAGGATTATGAGGGCACTAACACCACTAAGTATATATAATGAGCAGGATTGTGAGGGCACTAACACCACTTAGTATATATAATGAACAGGAGTGTGAGGGCACTGAGACCACTTAGTATTTATAATGAGCAGGATTGTGAAGGCACTGACATGACTTAGTATATATAATGAGCAGGAGTGTGAGGGCACTAACACCACTTAGTATATAAGGAGCAGGAGTGTGAGGCACTGACACCACTTAATAAATAATGAGCAGGAGTGTGAGGGCACTGACACCACTTAGTATATATAATGAGCAGGAGTGTGAGGGCACTGACACCACTTAGTATATAAGGAGCAGGAGTTTGAGGGCACTGACACCACTTAGTATATAATGAACAAGAGTGTGAGGGCACTGACACCACTTAGTATATATAATGAGCAGGATTGTGAGAGCACTAACACCATTTAGTATATATAATGAGCAGGAGTGTAAGGCACTGACACCACTTAGTATATAATGAACAGGAGTGTGAGGCACTGACACCACTTACTATATATAATGGGCAGGAGTGTGAGGGCACTGACACCACTTAGTATATATAATGAGCAGGATTGTGAAGGCACTGACACCACTTAGTATATAATGAGCAGGAGTATGAGGGCACTGACACCACTTAATATATAATGAACAGGAGTGTGAAGGCACTGACATCACTTAGTATATATAATGAGCAGGAGTGTGATGGCACTGACATCACTAAGTATATAAGGAGCAAGAGTGCGAGGGCACTGACACCACTTAGTATATAATGAGCAGGAGTGTGTGGGCCCTGACACCACTTAGTATATATAATGAGCAGGAGTGTGAGGGCACTGACACCACTTAGTATATAATGAACAGGAGTGTGAGGCACTGACACCACTTACTATATATAATGGGCAGGAGTGTGAGGGCACTGACACCACTTAGTATATATAATGAGCAGGATTGTGAAGGCACTGATACCACTTCGTATATAATGAGCAGGAGTGTGAGGGCACTGACACCACTTAATATATAATGAACAGGAGTGTGAGGGCACTGACATCACTTAGTATATATAATGAGCAGGAGTGTGAGGGCACTGACATCACTAAGTATATAAGGAGCAGGAGTGTGAGGGCACTGACACCACTTAGTATATAATGAGCAGGAGTGTGTGGGCCCTGACACCACTTAGTATATATAATGAGCAGGAGTGTAAGGGCACTGACACCACTTAATATATATAATGAGCAGGATTGTGAAGACACTGACATGACTTAGTATATATAATGAGCAGGAGTGTGAGGGCACTAACACCACTTAGTATATAAGGAGCAGGAGTGTGAGGCACTGACACCACTTAATATATAAGGAGCAGGAGTGTGAGGGCACTGACACCACTTAGTATATAATGATCAGGAGTGTGAGGGCACTGACACCACTTAGTATATAATGAGCAGGAGTGTGAGGGCCCTGACACCACTTGATATATATATAATGAGCAGGAGTGTGAGGGCACTAACATCACTTAGTATATATAATGAGCGGGAGTGTGAGGGCACTAACACCACTTAGTATATAAGGAGCAGGAGTGTGAGGCACTGACACCACTTAATATATAAGGAGCAGGAGTGTGAGGGCACTGACACCACTTAGTATATATAATGGGCAGACGTGTGAGGGCACTGACACCACTTAGTATATAATGAGCAGGATTGTGAGGGCACTAACACCACTTAATATATAAGGAGCAGGAGTGTGAGGGCACTGCCATCACTTAGTATATATAATGAGCAGGATTGTGAGGGCACTAACAACACTTATTATATATAATGAGCAGGAGTGTGAGGGCACTGACACCACTTAGTATTTAATGAACAATAGTGTGAGGGCACTGACACCACTTAGTATATATAATGAGCAGGATTGCAAGGGCAGTAACACCACTTAGTATATATAATGAGCAGGAGTGTGAGGCACTGACACCACTTAATATATAATGAGCAGGAGAGTGAGGACACTGACACCACTTAGTATATATAATGAGCAGGATTGTGAGGGCACTGACACCACTTAGTATATATAATGAGCAGGAGTGTGAGGCACTGACACCACTTAGTATATAAGGAGCAGGAGTGTGAGGCACTGACACCACTTAGTATATAATGAGCAGGAGTGTGAGGGCACTGACACCACTTAGTATATAATGAGCAGGAT
Source organism: Protopterus annectens (assembly GCF_019279795.1). Lineage (NCBI taxonomy): Eukaryota > Metazoa > Chordata > Ceratodontiformes > Protopteridae > Protopterus > Protopterus annectens. Next base: position 328,208,901 of record NC_056736.1, read on the forward strand.
TGTGAGGGCACTGACACCACTTAGTATATAATGAACAAGAGTGTGAGGGCACTAACACCACTTAGTATATAAGGAGCAGGAGTGTGAGGGCACTGACATGACTTAGTATATATAAAGAGCAGGAGTGTGGGGGCACTGACACCACTTAGTATATAAGGAGCAGGAGTGTGAGTCACTGACACCACTTAATATATAATGACCAGGAGTGTGAGGGCACTAACACCACTTAGTATATATAATGAGCAGGAGTGTGAGGGCACTGACACCACTTAGTATATATAATGAGCAGGATTATGAAGGCACTGTCACCACTTAGTATATAATGAGCAGGAGTGTGAGGGCACTGACACCACTTAGTATATAATGAGCAGGAGTGTGAGGGCACTCACACCATTTGGTATATATAATGAGCAGGATTGTGAGGGCACTGACACCACTTATTATATAATGATCAGGAGTGTGAGGGCACTGACACCACTTAATATATAATGAGCAGGAGTGTGAGGGCACTGACACCACTTAGTATATAATGAGCAGGAGTGTGAGGGCACTCGCACCACTTAGTATATATAATGAGCAGGAGTGTGAGGGCACTCACACCATTTGGTATATATAATGAGCAGGATTGTGAGGGCACTGACACCACTTATTATATAATGATCAGGAGTGTGAGGGCACTGACACCACTTAATATTTAATGAGCAGGATTGTGAGGGCACTGACACCACTTAGTATATAATGAGCAGGAGTATGAGGGCACTGACACCACTTGGTATATAATGAAAGTACAGTTCTGTAAACTTACCATAAATGTAGATGTTCGAGTGCATTCACTGTTGTAGTCATTACATTTGGGTTATCTGCTTGCAGGTAACCCTCAGTAGGCCTGATTAACAAAGTCTTGGGTCCTGCATTAGTTGTTGTCCCTTCTTCCATGATGTCAGGTCGTCAGGGCTATAAAACATTCAGCCGATGCAATTACATCAGTTTTTATTGCCCCAGATGTCAGGTGCCCCCTAATGGGAAGCAATTAAATATAAAAGTACAAAGATATACCTCCATCAAAAAAGGAAATACACCAAAAAGGCTTTCAAGCATAGTAAAGGAAAGTAGAGTTATAGCCAAATAAAGTTAGGGGGCTGGAGGGAGGGTAACCAGGACTGCAACAGTGAATACACTCGAACATTTACATTTATGGTAAATGTACACAACTGTACTATGTTCTTCATGTTTCACTGTTGCAGTCATTACATCTGGGTAGATTCCCAAAGCTATTATTGGGAGGAGGAATTTAGATAGCATTAGGGCCAGCTATAAGGCCCTGCAAGACTGCAGTGGCAAAGCCAGCTCTGGATTTAGAGAAAATTGGCAAATGATAATGTTTGATGAAAGTATGTACAAAACTCCATGTAGCAGCTTCTAGGATGTCCCTGATAGGGATGCCTCTGAGAAAAGCTGCAGAGGTAGATGCAGCCCTGGTGGAGTGAGGTCTGATCCCCTGGGGGATAGGTATTCCATGGTGCTTATAGCAGAAATGAATGCAATGGCTTATCCATTTAGAAATGGTTTGCTTTGAAATAGCCTTCCCCTCTGCCCCTGCAGCAAATGCCACCAGCATTTGTTCAGATTTCCTTTGAGGTTTAGTCCTGTCCAGGTAGAATCTAAGTTGTCTGTGCACATCTAAGGAATGCAGTATCCATTCCCCTTTATTCTGTGGTTTGGGAAAGAAGGTTGGCAAATGAATGGACTGATTAAGAGCCTCACTGGGTACCACCTTGGGCATGAAGGATGGATTGGTTCTGAGGGACACCCTGTCCGCATGAAATATGATGAAAGGCCCCACCGCTATAAGGGTCTGCAATTCAGATGCCCTTCTAGCTTTAGTGATTGCTAAAAGGAAAGCTGTTTTCCAAGAAAGTAATTTTAAGTCTGCAGTAGCAGCTGACGCGAAAGGAGGTAGAGTGAGTTTCTCCAAGACAAAGTTATGGTCCCAGGCAGGGATAGAGCTCTCCTGGGTGGTATCAAGTTCTTTGCCCCTCTGAGATACTGCTTGAGCAGGGGATGAGAGAAGAGGGGTGGTTCTGTGCTATAGTGAGCTGAAAGAGCTGAGGCGTGGATTTTAATAGAGAAAAAGACAGGCCCTTGTGAAGCATCTCAGTTAAGTATTGCAAAATCTGAGGTAAATTGGACGCTGCTGTGCTCATTCCTAAAGATTGGTTCGAGGCACAGAATCTTTTCCATTTGTCAGCATAAGATTTTCTAGTACGAGGTCTTCTCGCCCCCAAGATGACATCCATCACAGGTTTAGTGAGGGATGATAAGGGTGAATTTAAGAGATTAGCCAGGCTGCAAGGTACAATGCTAGAAGCTGAGGGTGCAGAATTTGGTCCTCCTGCTGAGATAGCAGGGAAGGGGTCTGAGGCAGGTGCCATGGAGATATTTGCGACACACTGCGCATGAGTGGGTACCAGTGTGGGTGCGGCCAGTCTGGAGCAATCAAAATCATTCTTGATTTGTCCTGTTTGACTTTTAGCAGAACTTTGGAGAGCAGAGTCAGAGGGGGAAAGACGTAGACTGATAGGTTTTTCCAGCTTAAGGATAGAGCATCCACTTTCCAGGCTTGTTTGTTGGGAGTCCTTGTGCAAAACTTGTCCAACTGGTAGTTTTGGGGGGAATCAAATAGATCTATGTCTGGGCTCCCCCATTTGCTTGTCAGCATGTTGAAAATCTGTGGTTCCAGTTTCCACTCGTGTGGATCCATGAGTTTTCTGCTTAGTCCGTCTGCCAGTGTATTAAATTTTCCTGGCAGGAATTGAGCTTGTAGGTGCATTTGGTAACTCAAGGCCGTGTTCCACAATTCCATGGCTGGTCTGCACAGGGGTAGGAATGTGTACCCCCCTGCTTGTTTATGTACCACATAACCATGGTAATGTCTTTACCATTACTTGTCCTGGAAGAATGTAGTCCTTGAAGGCTGTCATAGCATTCTGTACAGCTAACATTTCTTTTTGATTGATATGTAGGTGCATTGGAATTGGGTTCCATTTGCCCTGAATGCACTTCCCTGCCAGGTGAGCCCCCCATGCATAGTCTGATGCATCTATAGTTAGAGTTTGGGTGGCAGGGGGTAGTGTGAATGGCAGTCCCTTGTTTTGGTGGCAGGCCTCTGCCCACCATAGGAACTCCAGGCATAGGCAAGGTATAATAGGAATCATTGTTTCCAGGCTGTGACAATTTTGACTCCATAGACTTTTTAAGTACCACTGTAGTTTCCTCATATGCAGTCTTGCATATGGAATTAGAAGAATGCAGGAGGCCATGAACCCCAAGGCTTGCAGTATTTGTCTTGCCGATAGCAGGGTTTTTGTGGCCACTTGTTTGAAGTAAGTCACCAAATTAATTTGCTTTTCTGGTTTAAGGAAAGCCATCTGGGCAGTTGTATTCAAGCTTGCACCCAGGAATCATTTTTTGAGAGGGTACCAGTTGTGATTTCTTTTCGTTTATGGTGTACCCTAGACAAGTTAGAACTCTTTTTACAAATGCCAGATGATTTAGAAGTATGGCCTGGTTTTCTGCCTGAATTAGACAATCGTCCAGGTATGGATATATTTTAATATGTCTTTGCCTGCAAAATGCAATTACTGGAGACAGGCACGTTGTGAATACCCTGGGTGCAGTAGACAAGCCAAAAGGCAGTGCAGAGAACTGATAACACATGCAGCCTGCTTTGAAGAGTAGGAATCTTCTGCAAGATTCCTTGATTGGGATATGCAGGTAAGACTCTTTTAAGTCGAGAGTTGCCAACCAGACATCCTTGCCTAGCATAGGAAGTAACTGGTGAAGAGTCAGCATCTTGAATTTTGGAATGTCCAGAAAGGTGTTTAGAGTAGACAGGTCCAAAATTGGATGCCATAACTTGTCTTTTCTGGGTACCAGGAAAAGTCTGGAATAGAAACCTTGTCCTTTTTCCTCTTCTGGTACTGGTTGAATAGCCCCCATGTTTAGGTTCATAGGGTCATAGGTTCGTACTAGGCTATCTGCCCTAGGGCATTTATAAGCCTAGCCAGAGTGTGTTTGGCTTTCGCCACCCATTTTAAATGAATTTTGCTATGCCCTTTTTCGAGGTTAGTATACTGTGCCTCTGTCTAACAGTGACACAGAAGTGATACCCGGGGTAAACCTACTATCTACCATCCACTCATCAAGATTCCTCTTGAAGAGAGTCAATGAGGGACTCTGCCTAACCTGGACTGCGATTTTATTCCGAGTGAAGGGAGCCTCTGGGTTATGAATCTGTCCCTCCAGCATGTCCTATTTATTTCAGTACTGAGGTTCAAGTCTCTCGAGTGCATAGCTCGATGGGATTTGGATTTTCTGAGGTGCAGCATGTCCATTAATTCCGGGTGGGACATGGCCTTATACATCAGGCACAGATCGCCTCTGAGCAGGCGGTATGCTACTGAGTAGAGCTGGAGTTTCTTTAACCGGGCAGCATATGGCATCTGTTTGAGCCCTTTGATCCTCTTGGTGAGGTACTTTTGGGGTCTTTCCAGTTGCTGCAGGTGTCTGGTAAGGTACATCCCAAAAGGGGCATTGTACTCAATTATGGGCCTGATGAGGGATGAGTAAAGAGGCACGATGACCTCCCCTGATCTAGATGTGAATCCCTTCATGATTAGGTGGGCTATATAAAATGTTTTTCTAACCACTTTGGCCACGTGGTTGTCAAATGAGAGATTGCTATCAACTTGGGTCCCCAGGTCCCTAATTACTTCTTCCGTACTTAATGGATTACCATCTATGTGGTAATTTGTTGGCACTTTGTTTTTGCCAAAGGGGATAACTATACACATTTTGGCGTTTAGCTTGAGGCCATGCCTCTGGCACCAGTTGTCTGTTTCTATGAGGCCCTTTTGTAGGATGCTTGTGTCGGCTGGAGAGTCTATTATGGCACCCAGTTTGCAGTCATCTGTGAACTTGGTCAGCCACAGTCCTTCCGTGTTAGCCTGTACCTCTGAGAAATATATACTGAACAAGAGAGGTCCCAGGACTGAGCCTTGTGGAACGCCACTTGTAACTGGTTTGGAGTCTGACATTGCTCCAGCAATTCTAACCATGTGGGTTCTGTCCTTGAGCCAGTTTGCAAGGGGAGGGAAAGTACTTGTTTCTGAGCCTCTGCCCACTGATTTGGGGGCAGGTCTAGCCACCCATTTGGAGTTGGCAGCGTGGAAATGAAATCTGTACCCTGGGACACTATATTTAAAATCCATTTTCCTGGGTCATAAGTTGCCAGTTTCTTGAATGAAGAGCCAGTTTTCCCCCCAAAGGGGTGGCTAAGAGGTAAGTGCATGGTAATTTCAAAGGGAAGTCATTGAGACTGTTTACCATAGGGTGGTGCCTTGTTGTTTTCAGATTTGGATGTGGAAGCACCCCATTGCTTAGTTCTGAAAGTCCCTTGGGACTGAAACCTGGTGGTTTTGGAATGTCTGGGTTTGGCCATAGTGGCTCTGGAAGGAGATGGAAAGGACCAGTTCTTAGTAGGCCAATGCCTACTAAATCTAGGAGGTTACACATGTAAGAAATCTTTCACAGTTTGCATAGATTTAGCTTTATGTTCCATCTTTTTTAGAACTTCTTCAGCTTTATTGCCAAATAAGCAGTCCTGCTGTAAAGGAGCATCCAAAAGTTTTGCTTTAACATGATCAGGCAGAGATTGCTCCTTAAGCCAAGCATGCCTTCTAAGCACAGACCCAGTAACAGCAGCCCTACAAAGAGGCCTCTAAGGAATCAAAACCACATTGCAAAGTATGTTTGCCAACTTGTTCAGCTGAATGCAATAAATCCTGCAAATCTTTATTCTCCACACAGTCAGAAATCAACATAATTTTCTGTTTAAGCAGTCCCATGATATGCTGTTGATATTTTAGCATATGGAATTGACAGTTTAAAGCCCTGATTGCTAAGGTTGCAGAAGTATAAACCTTTTTACCCCATCTATCCAGTGCCCTGGAGTCTCTATTAGAATGGGTAAGATTTTTAGCAGTAGAAACCTTAATGCCCTTGGGCCCCTGAGATATGGTTTCAGGGTCCGCAACAGGATTTTTGAGAAGAAATGTGTGGGACTCAGTAACCCTGTAGTACCTATCTGGTTTGCTATAGGCTGGAGCAAGGAATCAGAGGCCATATGGGATTCCGAAAGCACATCATCAACAATATCTAGTACAGGAGGTATAGCCAAAGGCCTATGCTGAGGAAGAAGAAGAAAATCCCTAAGCCTCTTTTTGGATTCAGAGAAATCCTGACTTTCTGAGTGGAAATGCTCACTTAAGGTATGTAAAGTTTCCCAAAAAAGAAATCCTCAGGTGGAGAAGCAGAGGGAATTGAATCCTCTGCATCAGAGTCCTCATAAGTAGGTATGGACAAATCCAGATCATTAGAAGAGTCCTGTTCAGAAGATTCATAGTCAAATTCAATCCTAGGCCTCTGGGGGGAGTTGACTACCCATGATTAGAGTAATTAAATCTTCAGCCATTTTGATCATTTGTTTTTTAGGCAGAGGGGCCTGAACATGTGGCCTGGGCATCAGTTTCTTAGACATAGATCGAGATTTAGGCCTTAACACTGAAGTTGGAGTCGGTTTAATATGCAAGTCTGTTGGCCTGAATACACCCTCAGAAGCCAGTGTCTGCTCAGTGACTCTGGACCCATCCAAGGTAGAGACATCCATGGGTTCCATATGTGAAGCATCTCACGGCATACCAGAATCCAAATGGGTCTTAGAGGCCTGCAAATCAGAAGTAGCGGGTACCAGGGGCTGCAAAAGCACTGAGTACCGGCGAACTGGCGACTGGCTTAGGAGAAGCGTCGTCGGCAGATGTTCTTCGTGTTTCACTGTTGCAGTCATTACATTTGGGTAATCTGCTGGCAGGTTGCCCTCAGTCGGCCTGAATTCCAAAGTCTTGGGCCCTGCATCGGTTGCTGTCTTCTCTTCCATGACGTCAGGTCGTCAGGGGTATAAAACATGCAGCCGACACTATTTTCTTTAGTCTTTCTTGCCGTGCATTGCCCGAAGCAGAAGCATTTCGCAAGTGCCGGTTGGCCGACTACTGAAATATTCGAGTTTGAGTTTCAGAACCAAAGTCTTCACTAAAGCTAAGTACCCTGTTGGGGGAAACTTTTTACTTGCTTTTTACCAGTGTCAGAAAAAGTTAATAATTGTATTACTTGTGGAAAGCAAATACCTCATAAGGATTTCCATCTATACTGTATTCCTTGCCTAGACCCTGATCACAACATGCCTGGCTGTCGGTTTTGTGCTAGATTTAACCAACGCACTATTAAGCAACGGTATATTTTTGCATCAAAGTATTTTGGAAACAGATTTAACTACTCAGAAATGTCATCGGATAGTAATCCGACTACCGGAGTACATAAAAAACGCAAAGAAAAGGACAGAGAAAGGCAGTCGAGATCCAAAACCGACGACAAAACTTCTCCTAAGCCAGTCACCGGCACTCAGTGAGGCACTTTCGCAGCCCCTGATACCTGCTACCTTCGAGTCGCAGGCCTCTACCGACACCCATGTGCAGTCAGGCATGCCGCAAGATACTCAAGGTATTGGACAGATGTTATTATCTCCCTCGGATGGGTCCGGAGCCGCTGAGCAGGCACCGGCTTCTGAGGGCGTATTCAGACCTCAACATTTGTATATCAAACCAATGACAGCTGCAAAACCAAAAACAAAAGCAACTTCTAAAACTAAAAAAAAACAACGTATGAGCCATGTGCACAGGCCTCTATGCCTAAAAAACAGATGGTCAAAATGGCTGAAGACCTTATTACCTTGATCAGGGGTACCCATCCCCCTCCTAATAAGAGGCCTAGGCAAGACACTGATTATGAATATTCAGATCGGGTTTCTATTTCTTCTGATTCCTCTTCTGATCAGGAATTATCTATACCTCCCTATGAGGATTCTGATGCTGAGGAGTCTATACCATCTGTATCACCTCCTGAGGATTATTCATTTGGAGAAACCTTGCATACTTTGAGGGAGCATTTTCACTGGGAGAGTTAAGACTTCTCAGAATCAAAAAAGAGGCTCAGGGATTTCCTTCTTCTTCCTCAGCACAGGCCTTTAGCCATTCCCCCTGTTTTAGACATTGTGGATAATGTGTTTTCGGAGTCAAGCTTGACCCCTGACTTCTTACCAGTTTCCAGTAAGCCTGGCAGATACTACAGGTCCCTCACATATATTTTTATTTAGAAACCCTGCTGCTGATCCTGAAATTATTTCACAGTGTCCTAAGGGAGTTAAGGCCTCAACAGCAAAAAATCCTACCCCCTCTGACAGTGATTCAAGGGCACTGAACAGATGGGGTAAAAAGGTTTATACATCTGCAACCTTGGCAATCAGGGCCTTAAACTGTCAATTTCATATGCTTAAGTACCAACAACATGTTGTGGGATTGCTGAAACAGAAAGTGATGTTGATTTCAGAATGTGCAGAAAATAAAGAATTGCAGGAATTAGTGCATGCAGTTGAACAAGTTGGAAAGCATACTTTGCAATGTGGTTTTGATTGCTTAGGGACCTCCTGCAGGGCCGCAGTTACTGGATCTGTGATTAGGAGGCATGCCTGGTTAAAAGAACAGAATTTGCCTGACCATGTGAAAACAAAATTGCTAGATGCACCTTTACAGCATGATTCTCTGTTTGGTATTAAGGCAGAAGAGGTTTTAAAGAAAATGGAAGATAAAGCTAAGTCTATACAAACTGTTAAAGACTTCTTACAAGTGCAGCCACCAAGATTCAGTAGACATTGGCCTACAAAAAACTGGCCCTTTCCTGTGTCAGACAGAGCTCAAAGGGGAAAATCCAGACGCCCTAAGGGTTCCAGATACCAGGCGCAAGATTCATACAGGTGAAAGCAATGGGGCACTTCCACCTCCAAATCTGGAGGAGATAAAGTGCAAACCTATAGAAAGCAATCCCAATGACTTGCCTACACCAAGCACTTATCTTTTGGCAGCACCCATAGAGGGAAAACTAGCACTTTTTGCTCAAAATTGGCAGTTAATAACCCAGGACAAGTGGGTACTAAACATCGTATCACAGGGATACAGATTTCATTCCCACACTCTGCCAATGGCAAATGGTTGGCCAGATCTGCCAAAACATCAGTGGGCAGTGGCACAGAAACAGGTTACGTCCCTCATGGATATGGGGGCCATTCAGACAGTACCAGAACAGGAAGAAGGACAAGACTGTTCTTGGTACCCAGAAAGGACAAGGCATGGCGGTCAATACTGGATTTATCGATTCTGAACACATACCTGCACATTCCAAAATTCAAAATGCTGACTTTGCAGCAGCTTTTGCCCATGCTGGGCAAGAATGTTTGGCTGTTGACTTTAGACCTAAAACAGGCATACCTGCATGTCCCAATAAGACAATCATTCAGAAGATACCTCAGATTCAAGGCTGGCATAATGCATTACCAGTTCTCTGTACTGTCCTTTGGCTTATCTACTGTGCCCAGGGTCTTTACAAAGTGCCTGGCACCAGTAATTGCATTTTGCAGACAAAAAGGTATACAAATATATCCGTACTTGGACGACTGTCTCATTCAAGCTGAGAACAAGGACACTCTTCTTCGACACCTGGCATTTGTGAAAAGGCTTTTAGCATGCCTGGGGTACACAATAAATGAAAAGAAATCACAACTGGTACCCTCTCAAAAGATAACATTCCTGGGAGCAAGGTTGAATACAACTGCCCAGATGGCTTACCTCACGCCAGACAAACAAAGGCAACTGACTACTTACTTCAAACTGATGGCAACCAAAACCCAGTTATCTGCAAGACAAATTCTGCAGGCTCTGGGTTTCATGGCATCCTGCATCCTACTACTTCCATACGCAAGACTGCATATGAGGAAACTTCAATGGTACCTAAAAAGCTTATGGAGTCAACATTCTCACAATCTGAAAGCAACGATTCCGCTCATTCCCTGCCTACAACAGGAGTTTCTATGGTGGGCAAAGGCATGTCAACAAAACATGGAACGGGTCTTCACTCTCCCCCTTGCCAGCCAAACCTTAACAACAGATGCATCGGATTATGCCTGGGGGCCACATGGCAGGAAGATGCATTCAGGGCATATGGACCCCAAAACAAATGCATCTACATATCAACCAGAAAGAGATGCTAGCTGTTCAAAATGCCCTAACAGCCTTCAAGGACTTACTTCATCCAGGAAAATTACTGATAAAGAAGGACAACACCACAGTCATGTGGTATATAAACAAGCAAGGGGGCACACACTCATACCCCCTTTGCAGATTAGCCATGGCACTGTGGGACACAGCTTTGACCTACCAAATACTTCTTCAAGCTCAATTCCTACCAGGAAAACAAAATACACTGGCAGATGATTTAAGCAGAAGCCTTATGGATCCTCACGAGTGGAAACTAAATCCACAAGTCTTCAGCATAACAGAGAAATGGGGGAGCCCAAACATAGATCTATTTGCCTCTCCTCAAAATTATCAATTGAAAAGATTCTGCACAAGGACTTATCACAGACAAGCATGGAAAGTGGACGCCCTATCCTTAAGTTGGGAAAACCTATCAGTTTACGCCTTTCCTCTTCTGCCTCTTCTCCCCAAGGTCCTCCTAAAAGTCAGACAAGAGAAACCAAGGATGATACTAATTGCCCCGGACTGGCCCTGCCAGTACTGGTACCCACTCCTAAAGAACTTGTCTCAATACCCAGCTTGGACCTTACCTCAAAGACCTCAACTACTGTCCCAGCAAAGAAATCAGATCCTGCACAATCAACTACAGACACTGAACCTGGCAGCATGGCTGATCATGTAGTTATACAAACATCACCTCTCAGTAAAGCTGTGATGGATGTCATTTTGAAAGCCAGAAAGCCTAGTACTAGGAAATCTTACGCTGCAAATGGAAGAGATTCTGTGCTTGGAATCAAGCACAAAGAACCTATGCAGCAGAACCAAATATTCCTCAGATATTACAATACTTAGCTTAGGCTGAGCTGAGAAAAAAAAAAAAAAAAAAAAAAGATTCTTGACAAAGGCCTATCTTTCTCATCAATTAAAATCCATACCTCTGCCATTTCGGCTCATTACAATACAGAGCCACCAATTTTTTCTCATCCTTTACTAAAGCAGTATCTTAGAGGAGCCAAAAATTTAAGGCCTCCTAGAAGATCAGCATTACCTGCATGGGACCTCAATTATGTGTTGAAAAAGCTCACCCTGCAGCCATTTGAACCAGCTGCTACCACTGATATAAAGTTCTTGTGATGGAAAACAGCTCTGCTACTAGCAATTACTTCAGCAAAAAGAGTATCGGAGCTACAGGCCCTCATGGCTGTATATTTTACCCAGACAGGGTGTCTCTGAGGACAAATCCTACATTTATGCCTAAGGTGGTTTCCAGTGTGGCTCTTAACCATACAATTCATCTGCCAACCTTTTATCCAAATCCGCAGAACAAGGGGGAGAGAATTCTGCATTCCTTGGATGTACACAGGCAGCTAAGATTCTACTTGAGCAGGACTAAAGCTCTAAGAAAAATGGAGCAATTACTAGTGTCTTATGCTGCAGGATCAGAAGGAAAGGCTATTATGAAGCAGACAATTTCAAAGTGAATAAGCCACTGCATCCGTTTCTGCTACTTATACCATGGTAAACTTGTGCCCAAGGGCATTAGGTCCCATTCCACCAGAGCTGCAGCTACTTCAGCAGCCTTTCTCAGAGGAGTACCAACCAAAGACATTCTAGAGGCTACTACTTGGAGTTCTGTCCACACCTTCACAAAGCATTATCATTTGCCTCTTTACTCTAAGGCCAGGGCAGGCTTTGCCACTGCAGTGCTGTAGGGCCTTATAGCCGCACCTAATGCTGTTTAGCTCCAGACTCCCAAGCATAGCTTTGTGATTCTACCCAAATGTAATGACTACAACAGTGAAACACGAAGAACATAGTACAGTTGTGTACACTTACGATAAATGTAGATGTTAGAGTGTATTCATTGTTGCAGTCCAGGTTACCCTCCCACCGTCCCCCTGTCATTCTGGAGCTTATCTTTCCTTCCCTATCTTCTACAACCTGTGTGATGTATTTGCTTGTAGATGAAGGTAAAGTTTATATTAATGCATGTGTATATATATATATATATATATATATATATATATATATATATATATATACATATACATATATATTTTTGCTACCGTTTTGGGGGCACCTGACATCGGGGGCAAGAAAAACTAAAGAAAATGGTGTCGGCTGCATGTTTTATACCCCTGATGACCTGACGTCATGGAAGAGAAGACAGCAACTGACGCAGGACCCAAGACTTTGGAATTCAGGCCGACTGAGGTCAACCTGCCAGCAGATTACCCAAATGTAATAACTGCGACAGTGAATACACTCGAACATCTACATTTATGGTAAGTGTACACAACTGTACTTTTTGGACCTCAACGGCCTGTCTCTGTCTTTTTCTTTGCGTTTTTTCAGTGTTCTGGTAGTCAGATGGCTAACTAATGTAATTTCTGGATAATTAAACCGAGAACTGAAATATTTTGAAGCAAAAATGTACCGACGATGGATAGTGTGCTGATTAAATAAAGCACAAAACCGACAGCGAGATTCATCATGGTCAGGGCCTAGGCAAAGAATACAGTACAAATGAAAATCCTTATGAGGTATTTGCTTCCCACAAGTAATACAATTATTAACTTTTACTGACATCGGAAAGGAGCGAGAAAAAGTTTCCCTAATGGGGTACTTAGCTTTAAGTTGAAGTCTTTGGCTCTGAAACTCAAAAATGAAAATTTCAGGAGTCGGCCGACCGGCACTTGCGAACTGCTTCTGCTTTGGGCAAAGCGCGGTAAGAAAGACTGATGTAATGGCATCGGCTGCATGTTTTATACCCCTGGATGACCTGATGTCATGGAAGAAGGGACAGCAGCCAACGCTTCAGAGTCCAGTCTTTCTCCAGACTCTTTACCACCAGCCCCTGTTAAGCCAGACAGATACTATAGGGTTCCAGATTCACATAAATTTCTCTATAAGAACCCTGCAGCTGACCCAGAAACCATCTCTCAGGGTCTCAAAGGGGTCAAGGCCTCTACTGCAAAAAACCCTATCCCCTCTGATAGGGATTCTAGGGCCCTAGACAGATGGGGCAAAAAGATTTATACCTCTGCTACCTTGGCTGTAAAAGCCTTAAATTGCCAATTTCATATGCTTAAGTATCAGCAATATCTTATGCCTTTGCTTAAATAGAAAATGTCAGCAAATACAGAAAGTGCAGACAATAAAGAAATGCAGGATTTATTGCATGCAGCTGAACAAGTTGGAAAGCATACTTTGCAATGTGGTTTTGATTCTCTTGAGGCCTCCTGCAGGGCCGCTGTTACAGGTTCTGTCATTAGGAGGCATGCTTGGTTAAAAGAACAAAATTTGCCAGATCATGTTAAAGCAAAACTATTAGATGCTCCTTTACAGCATGATACTTTGTTTGGTGCTAAAGCAGAAGAGGTGTTGAAGAAAATGGAGGACAAAGCTAAATCTATGCAAACAGTCAAGGATTTCTTGCAAGTACAGCCTCCCAGATTTAGCAGGAACTGGCCTACAAAAAATTGGTCCTTTCCAGTGTCAGACAGACCACAAAGGGACAGATACAGTTGCCCCAGAGGCAGATCACAGCCCCAAGGCTCATACAGGCCTAAACAATGGGGTGCTTCTACCTCCAAGAGTGGAGAGGAAAAATCACAGCCATACAGGAAACAGTCTTAATGACTTTCCACTTTCAGCACCAAGCACTTATCTTTTGGCAGCCCCTTTGGGAGGAAAACCAGCACTTTTTTCACAAAATTGGCACATGATCACCCAGGACAAATGGGTTCTAAATATAATTTCACAAGGCTACAGGTTCCACTTTCACACCTTGCCAAGGCAAAACGGTATGCCAGACCTGCCACGCAATCAATGGACAGAGGCACAAAAACAAGTTTCATCCCTCATGGACATGAGGGCCATTCAACAAGTACCAGAGCAAGAGCAGAGACAAGGATTCTATTCAAGACTGTTCTTGGTACCCAGAAAAGACAAAGCTTGGAGACCAGTACTGGACCTATCTATTTTAAACACATATCTGGATATGCCAAAATTCAAAATGTTGACTCTACAGCAGCTTTTGCCCATGTTGGGCAAGAAGGCTTGGCTTGTGACTTTAGATCTAAAAGCGGCATACCTGCATGTCCCAATCAGACAAACATGCAGAAGATACCTCAGATTCAAAGCAGACTCAATGCACTACCAATTCACTGCACTGCCCTTTGGCGTATCTACTGCGCCCAGGGTCTTCACAATGTGCCTGGCACCAGTAATTGCATTTTGCAGACAAAGAGGAATACAAATATATCCTTACTTGGATGATTGCCTTATTCAAGTGGAGAACAAGGACATTCTACTACAGCATCTGGTGTTTGTAAAAAGATTACTGACAACTCTGGGGTACACAGTAAATGAAAAGAAATCAAAACTCGTACCCTCTCAAGAGATAATATTCCTGGGTGCAAGCTTAAATACAACTGCCCAGATGGCTTATCTCACGCCAGACAAACACAGGCAACAAAGACCCAGTTATCTGCAAGAAAAATTCTGCAGACCTTGGGTTTCATGGCATCCTGCATTCTGCTAATTCCATATGCAAGACTGCATATGAGGAAACTTCAATGGTATCTAAAAAGTGTTTGGACTCAACATTGCCACAGCCTGGAAGCAATAATTACCCTCATTCCCTGCCTGCAACAGGAGTTTCGATGGTGGGCAAAAGCCTGTCACCACAACATGGGCCAGCCATTCTCCTAACCCACAGCCAAGCAGACATTGACAACAGATGCATCAGATTACGCCTGGGGGGCCCATATGGCAGGAAGATGTATTCAGGCACATGGTCCACAAGTCAAATGCATCTACATATCAATCAAGAAGAGATGCTAGCCATTCAGAATGCCCTGACAACCTTCAAGGATCTACTTCATCCAGGACAACTACTAATAAAGATGGACAATACTACAGTCATGTGGTACATAAACAAGCAGGGAGGCACACATTCCTACCCCCTCTACAGGCTAGCCATGAACTTGTGGAACACATCATTGACTTACCAAGTACATCTGCAAGCTCAATTCCTCCCAGGAAGGACAAATACTCTGGCAGACGAACTAAGCAGAAACCTAATGGATCCCCATGAGTGGAAATTGGATCCACAAGTCTTCAGCATGATAATAAGGACCTGGGGATGCCCGGATATAGACCTATTTGCCTCCCCACACAACTACCAACTACAAAGATTTTGCACAAGGACTTATTACAAGCAAGCATGGAAAGTGGATGCTCTATCTTTCAGCTGGAAAAATCTAACAGTATATGCCTATCCTCCTCTGCCTCTCCTCCCCAAGGTACTCCTCAAGGTCAGACAAGAGAAACCAAAAATGATACTGATTGCCCCAGACTGGCCCTGCCAGCACTGGTACCCAATACTAAAGAGCTTGTCTCACTGCCCAGCCTGGACATTACCTCAAATTCCTCACTTATTAACCCAACAAGACAGTCAGATACTGTACAGCCAACTCAAAACCTTAAACCTGGTGGCATGGCAGATAATGTAGCCTCTCAAGATACACCTCTCTCTAAAGTAGTGATGGATGTTATTTTAGAGCCCAGGAGGCCTGGCACCAGAAAATCTTATGCAGACAAATGGAAGAGATTCTGTGCTTGGAACCAAGCACAAGGTATTGACACGATTGTTCCAAATATTCCTCAGATTTTGCAATACTTAACTGAGATGCTGGATAAAGGCCTTTCCTTTTCATCAATTAAAATTCATGCCTCTGCCATTTCAGCTCATTACAGTACAGAACCACCTATTTTTTCTCATCCGTTACTAAGGCAGTACCTCAGAAGGGCCAAAAACATAAGACCTCCAAGGAGAACACCAATACCTGCATGGGACCTCAACTATGTCTTGGAAAAACTCACACTGCCTCCATTTGAGCCAGCCTCTGCAGTTGATATAAAATTCTTATCCCGGAAAACAGCACTGCTCCTAGCAATAACCTCCGCTAGAAGAGTCTCAGAGTTACAGACACTCATGGCTGTGGAACCTTTTATCATTTTCCATCCTAACAGGGTTTCGCTGAGGACAAGCCCTACAGTTATGCCTAAGGTAATGTCCAATGTGGCCCTTAACCAAACAATTCATTTGCCTACCTTTTATCCAAACCCACAGAATAAGGGTGAGAGAATTCTGCATACTTTGGACATTCACAGACAACTACGTTTCTACTTAGACAGAACCAAAGCTTTCAGAAAGACTGAACAACTTCTAGTGGCATATGCTGCAGCATCACAAGGAAAGCCTATCTCAAAACAGACTATTTCAAAATGGATAGGCCACTGCATTCGTTTCTGCTATTCACAGCATGGCAAATCAGTGCCTAAGGGCATTAGTCCACATTCAACCAGAGCAGCAGCCACTTCAGCAGCCTTCCTCAGAGGAGTACCAACCAAAGACATCTTAGAGGTTGCAACTTGGAGTTCAGTGCATAACTTTACAAAGCACTATCACCTGCCTCTCTACTCTAAATCCAGGGCAGGCTTTGCCACTGCAGTTCTGCAGGGCCTGATAGCCTCTCCTAATCCTATTTAGCTCCAGCCTCCCAACCTTAGCTTTGGGATTCAACCCAACTGTAATGACTGCAACAGTGAAACATGATGAAAATAGTACAGTTGTGTACCTACCATAAATGTAGATGTTTGAGTGTATTCACTGTTGCAGTCCAGGTTACCCTCCCACCATCCCCCCTTTTTCCTTGCTGGGACTGATCTGTACCTTCTTACTCTATACAACCTATGTGGTGTATTTGCTTGTAGATGAAGGAAACGTTTTTTTGTGCATGCATGCTTATTGGCATAATTTTGCCTACCATTTTAAGGGCACCTGACATCTGGGGCAAGAAAAACTGAAGAAAATGGCATCAGCTGCATCTTTTATACCCCTGGCACACTGACGTCAGGGAAGAGGTGACAGCAACCGACGCCGGACCTAGACTTTGGAACTCAGGCCGACTGCAGGTAGCTTGCCAGCAGGATAACCCAGTTGTAATGACTGCAACAGTGAATACACTCGAACATCTACATTTATGGTAGGTACACAACTGTACTTTCTCGGTTTAATTATCCAGAAATGCCCTCTGACTACCGGGATTCTGAAAAAATGCAAAGATAAAGACAGAGACAGGCCACCGAGGTCCAAAACTGCCAACGACGCTTCTCCTAAGCCAGTCGCCAGTTCGGTACTCAGTGAGGTGCTTTCACAGCCCCTGATACCCGCTACTTCTGATTCACAGGCCTCTACTGAGACCCATTCAGAGTCTGCCATGAGATGCTATAATTATGGAACCCATGGATGTCTCTACCTTGGATGGGTCCGGAGCTGCTGTGCAGGCACCGGCTTCTGAGGG
The DNA here is from genome assembly GCF_019279795.1 of Protopterus annectens. Taxonomy (NCBI): domain Eukaryota; kingdom Metazoa; phylum Chordata; order Ceratodontiformes; family Protopteridae; genus Protopterus; species Protopterus annectens. The sequence goes on from NC_056736.1 coordinate 328,226,473, forward strand.
TGTATTCAGGCCTATGGACCTGCATATTAAACCGACACCTCCTTCTTCACTTAGGCCTAAATCTCGAACCATGCCTAAAAAACCGACACCCAGGCCACATGCTCAGGCCTCTTTGCCTAAAAAACAAATGATAAGAATGGCTGATGATTTAATAACTCTAATCAGGGGTAGCCAATCCCCCCTTTCTAAGAGGACTAGAACTGAAGTTAATTATGAATCTTCTGACCAGGATTCTTTTTTTTTTCTGATTCTTCTGATGATCTGGATTTGCCCTTATGTACTTATGAGGATTCTGATGCAGATGACACCATTCCTTCTGCTTCCTCTCCAGAGGATTTTTCTTTTGGGGGAAACTTGCATACTCTAAGGGAGCATTTCCACTGGGAAAGCCAGGATTTTTCTGATTTAAAAAGAGGCTTAGAGATTTCTTACTCCTACCTCAGCATAGGCCTTTAGCTATTCCTGCTGTACTAGACATTGTTGATGATGCTTTTTTGGAATCTAGTTTGGCCCCTGATTCCTTGCCTCCTGCTCCCAGAAAACCTGACAGATACTGCAGGGTCCCTGAGTCACACAAGTTCCTTTTTAAAACTCCTATTGCGGATCCAGAGACTATTTCACAGGGGCCCAAGAGCATTAAGGTTTCTACAGCTAAAAATCCTACCCCTTCTGATAGAGACTCTAGGGCGCTGGCTAGATGGGGTAAGAAGGTTTACACTTCTGCAACCTTGGCCATTAGGGCTTTAAACTGCCAGTTTTATATGTTAAAGTATCAGCAACATGTTACTGGATTGCTTAAACAGAAAATGATGTTGATTCCTGACTGTGTAGAAAATAAAGAATTACAGGATTTAATGCATTCTGCTGAACAAGTTGGAAAACATCCTTTGCAATGTGGTTTTGGTTCATTAGAGGCCTCTTGCAAGGCTGCTGTTACTGGGTCTGTGCTCATGCTCAGAAGGCATGCTTGGTTAAAGGAGCAATCTTTGCCTGATCATGTTAAAACTAAATTGTTGGATGCTCCCTTAAATCAGGACCACCTGTTTGGCAACAAGGCTGAGGAAGTTCTTAAAAAGATGGAAGATAAAGCTAAATCTATGCAAACTGTTAAAGATTTCTTACAAGTTCAGCCTCCTAGATGTAGTAGGCACTGGCCCTCTAAGAATTGATCCTTTCCAGCCCCATCCAGGTCTTCTCAAGCCAAACCCAGACACAGCAAAAGCCCCAGGTTTCAGTCCCAGGGGACACACAGGACTAAGCAGTGGGGAGCCTCCACTTCCAAATCTGGGAGTAATAAGACTCCCCTTTATGGTAAACTGTCTCAATGACTTCCATTTAAAATTTCCAAGCACTTATCAAATGACTGCCTCTTTGGGGGGAAAGATTGCTCTTCATGCAAAGAACTGGGAACTAATTACCCAGGACAAATGGGTTTTAAATATAGTGTCCCAGGGATACAGATTTCACTTCCACACATTCCCAACACCAAGCAGGTGGCTGGACCTAACCCTAAATCAGTGGGCAGAGGCCCAAAAACAAGTACTTTCTCTCTTAAGCAATGGGGCTATTCAACTGGCACTGAAAGAGGAAACGGGACAAGGTTTCTACTCAAGACTTTTCCTGGTACCCAGAAACAATTCATGGTGTCCTATCCAGGACCTGTCTACTCTGAACACCTTTTTGGAAATTCCAAAATTCAAGATGCTAACTCTTCACCAGTTACTTCCTATACTAGGCAAAGATGCCTGGTTGACAACACTAGATTTAAAAGAAGCATGCCTGCACATACCAATCAGAGAATCTTGCAGAAGATACCTACACTTCAAAGCAGGCTACACGCACTATCAGCTCTCTGCACTGCCTTTGGCTTATCTACTGCGTCCGGGGTATTCACAAAGTGCCTAGCTCCAGTTATTGCATTTTGCCAGCAATGAAATATTCAAATATACCCTTACCTGGACGATTGTCTAATTCAGGCAGAAAGCCAGGACATACATTTGAATCATCTGGCCTTTGTACAAAGGGTTCTAACTTGTCTGGGGTCCACTACAAACAAAAATAAATCACACCCGGTACCCTGTCAGCAAATTATATTCCTGGGAGCAAGCTCGAATACAACTTCCCAGATGGCTTACCTCATGCCAGAGAAACAAATTCATTTGACAACCTACTTCAAACAAGTGGCCACAAAAACTCTGCTATCTGCAAGACAAATACTGCAAGCCTTGGGGTTCATGGCCTCATGCATTCTTTCTAATTCTATATGCAAGACTGCATATGAAGAAACTACAGTGGCATCTAAAAAGCCTATGGTGTCAACATTCTCAGGATCTAGAAGCAATGATTCCTATCATACCTTGCCTATGCCTAGAATTCCTTTGGTGGGCAGAGGCCTGCCACCAAAACAAGGGACTACCTTTCACACCATGCCCTGCCACCCAAACCCTAACAACAGATGCATCAGACTATGTATGGGGGGCTCACATGGCAGGGAAGTGCATTCAGGGCAAATGGAACCCAAGTCAAATGCACCTGCATATCAATCAAAAAGATGATCTGACAGCCTTCTAGGATCACATTCTTCCAGGACAGCTGTTGGTAAAGACGGACAACACCATTGTTATGTGGTACATAAACAAGCAGGGGGGTACACATTCTTACCCCCTCTGCAGACTAGCCATGACATTGTGGAACACAGCCTTGAACTACCAAGTGCACCTGCAAGCTCAATTCCTGACAGGAAAATTAAATACACTGGCAGACGGGCTAAGCAGAAACCTCATGGACCCACACGAGTGGAAACTGGAAACCAAGGATTTTCAACATGTTGACAAGCAAATGGGGGAGTCCAGATATAGACCTGTTTGCCTCTCCCCAGAACTACCAATTGGACAAATTTTGCACAAGGGCTCCCCACAAGCAAGCCTGGAAAGTGGATGCTCTGTCCTTCAGCTGGAAAAACCTATCAGTCTATGCCTTCCCTCCTTTGCCTCTGCTTTCCAAAGCACTACTAAAAATCTAACAGGACAAACCAAGGATGATTTTGATTGCTCCAGACTGGTCATGCCAACACTGGTACCCCCTCCTGCACAGTGTGTCATGGTTATCCCCATGGCACCTGCCTCAGACTCCTTCCCTGTTGTCTCAGCAGGAGAACAAGATTCTGCACCCTCAGCTTCTAACACTGAACCTTGCAGCCTGGCTAATTACATAATCTCTCCTCTACCATCCCTCAGTAAACCTGTGATGGATATCATTTTAGAGGCAAGGAGGCCTAGTACTAGAAAATCTTATGCTGAAAAATGGAAAAGATTCTGCGTCTGGAACCAGTCTCAAGGGATGAGCACAGCAGCACCCAATTTACCTCAAATTTTACAATACTTTACTGAGATACTTCAAAAAAGCCTGTCTTTTTCCTCCATTAAAATCCACGCCTCAGCCATTTCAGCTCATTATAGCACTCTTCTCTCATCCACTGCTCAAGCAGTTCCTCAGAGGGTCCAAAAATTTGAGACCCTCCAGGAGAGCTCCAACCCCAGCCTGGGACCTTAACTTTGTTTTGGAGAAACTCAGTCTACCTCCTTTCGAGCAGCTGCTGCTGTAGACTTTAAATTTCTTGGAAAACAGCTTTCCTTTTAGCAATCACTTCAGCTAGAAGGGCATCTGAATTACAGGCGCTTATGGCAGTGGAGCCTTTCATCATCTTTCATGCGGATAGTGTGTCCCTCAGAACCAATCCATCCTTCTTGCCCAAGGTGGTATCCAGTGTGGCTCTTAATCAGTCCATTCATTTGCTAACCTTCTTTCCCAATCCACAGAACAAAGGGGAATGGATACTGCATTCCTTAGATGTGCACAGACAACTTAGATTTGACTTGGACAGGACTAAACCTCAAAGGAAATCTGAACAACTGCTGGTGGCATTTGCTGCAAGGGCAGAGGGAAGGCTATTTCAAAGCAAACCATTTCTAAATGGATAGGCCATTGCATTAATTTCTGCTATAAGCACCATGGAAAACCTATCCCCCAGGGGATCAGACCTCACTCTACCAGGGCTGCATCTACCTCTACAGCCTTTCTCAGAGGCATCCCTGCCAGGGACATCCTAGAAGCTGCTACCAGGAGCTCTGTGCATACTTTCACCAAGCATTATCATTTGCCAATTTTGTCTAAATCCAGAGCCGGTTTTGCCACTGCAGTCTTACAGAGCTTATAGCTGGTTCTAATGCTGTCTAAATTCCTCCTCCCAACCATAGCTTTGGGAATCTACCCAAATGTAATGACTGCAACAGTGAAACACGAAGAACATAGTACATTTGTGTACACTTACCATAAATGTAGATGTCCAAGTGTATTCACTGTTGCAGTCCTGGTTACCTTCCCTCCAGCCCCCTGACTTCTTTTGGCTATACCTCTACTTTCCTTTACTATGCTTAAAAGCCTTTTTGGTGTATTTGCTTTTTTGTTGGAGGTATATCATTGTACTTTTTTATTTAATTGCTCCCTATTAGGGGGGCACCTGACATCTGGGGCAAGAAAAACTGATGTAATGGCATCGGCTGCATGTTTAATATCCCTGACAACCTGACATCATGGAAGAAGGGACAGCAACCGACGCAGGACCCAAGACTTTGTTAATCAGGCAGACTGAGGGCTACCTGCAAGCAGATAACCCAAATGTAATGACTGCATCAGTGAATACACTCGAACATCTACATTTATGGTAAATGTACACAACTGTACTATACATCCCCACCCAGTCCTTAAATAGCATGTCAACTAAAACAATTATCCAATAAATTAATTAACCACAAAGCCACATCATTTAAAGGAATATATGTGCAAATACAAAAAACTATATTTAAAAACAAATACTTAACATTAAAATACATAAAGAACACGTATAAATTATATTCCATCTCATAATATTCTTCAATTTTAACACACATGTAATGGCAGTAGACTCATTAATGACTGGGTACTCAGTTGCATTTAGACACAATTGCCATTTTAGCTCACAAATATCAAGATGAATATCCAAAGTCTTACACTTACCCTTACATGTGTGTTAAAATTGAAGAATATTATGTGGTTAATTAATTTATTAATTAAGAGGGATGAAAGCGCTTAACTGTTATTAAAATTTGTACTCTCCCGTTGCAGTGTCGTACAGTGCTTGTTTGGTTCTCTAGTTCAGAGTTGGTTGAGAAGTAATTTGCATATATCCCATGGGTCTCCATCACATGAGGTTTATGGTAATATTTAGTGAAAACTCTAGCTTGACTGGGTTATTTTATTTTATTTTTTGCAATTGTTATGATTACATATGAGTGGGTGGAAGTAAACACAGTGCATACCTCAAGCTTCTGAAAGAAAATAAATATTAATTCACAAATGACATATAGTTAGCTTGGTTCTGCAAAGTATAGCACTGAAACTGCTGTGGCATACTAAGATAATTTTGGCAGCATAAACGTGTCATTGTATTAAAAATATGACATTCTGTTCAGTACATTGCTGTAACAATGTCCTGGGATTCCTTTACTATTCCATTACTTTTTAGGTAATCTGTCCCTGTGTTTGGGGACAGTGGAGTTCCATCATTTTTTATAGCACTGTCTGCTATTATAATTGCGGAATGCCATTTTCACATATACCTTGTTTTACCTTTCCTACCTCTACTATTTTAGCAATGTTACAAATAAATGTGAATGCCCAAATTGGGTACTAAAATCTTGTTTTTAATTGATTGGTATCACTGAATTTGTTGTGATATGTAAGGTATGTGCAGTCAAGTTAAAATGAAAAAGCAGCAAACCAAAGACCATAGGTTCATACCTTCCTAGGTAGGTACTAGGCTGTCCACCAAAGGCATTTATAAGCCTAGCCAGAATGTGTTGGCTTTCGTCACTCCCTTAGATTAGTTCCCTGTGCCTCTGTCCAGCAGAGTCACTGAAGTGATCCCCGGGGTAAACTTTCTGTTTCCCATCCACTCGTCAAGGTTTCTTCTGGTGAGTGTTAGCAAGGAGCTCTGCCTAATGTAGATTGGAATCTTGTTCCAAAGCATGGGAAGTCTCTGGGACAGGAATCTGTCCCACCAGCATGTCCTATTTATTGTTGTGGTGAAGTTTAGATCCCTAGAGCGTGTGGCTCAAGGGGATAAGGTTTTCTTTAGGTGGAGCATGTCTATCAATTCTGGGTTGGACATGGCCTTGTATGTCAGGCAGAGATCACCTCTGAGTAGGCGGTATGCAACCGAGTACAGCTGGAGTTTCTTCAGTCGAGCTGCATAGGGCATCTGTTTGAGGCTAGTGATCCTCTTGGTGAGGTACTTCTGTGGTCTTTCCAGCTATTGCTTGTGTCTTGTAAGGTACATCCCAAATGGGGCGTTGTACTCTATGATGGGTCTGATGAGTGATGAGTAGAGGGGCACAATGACCTCTTTTGATCTGAATGCAAGCCCTTTTGTGATTAGATGGGCCACATAGAAGGATTTTCTAACCATTTTGGAAATGTGATTATCAAAGGTGAGATTACTATCTACTTGGGTTCCCAGATCCCTTATTATGTCTTCCGTATTCAGGGGACTACCACCTATGTGGTAGTTTGTGGGTACTTTGTTTTTTCCAAAGGGGATGACTATGCGGTTTTTGACATTTAGCTTGAGGCCATGATTTTGACACCAGGTATCTGTCTCAGTGAGACCCTTCTGGAGGATGTCTGTGTCAGCTAGAAAGTCAATTATAGCCCCCAGTTTGCAGTCGTCTGTGAACTTGGTCAGCCATAGTCCTCCTGTGCTTGCTTTTACCTCTGAGAAGTATATGCCGAACAGGAGGCGACCTAGGACTGAGCCCTTGGGAATGCCACTTGTAACTGGTTTAGAGTCAGACCTAGCTCCCGCAACTCTCATCATGTGGGTTCTGTCTGTTAGCCAGTTGGCAACCCATCTTGTGATGTAGGGGTTTATGTTCAGGCTGGTGTGCTTGTCTATAAAACCAGAATGGGGAATGGTGTCAAAGGCCTTTGCAAGGTCTAGGTAGGCTGTGTGTACCACCTTTCCTCGTCTATAGTCTTGGTAACTATCTCAAAGAAGTCCACCAGGTTTAGAAGGCATGATCTGCCCTTAGCAAAGCCGAACTGGATAAGGTCCAGTGTTTGGAGGTTTCCAATGTCTCTGTTAATGAGTTCCATGATGATGCGCTCTGTAGCTTGCAGACCAAGCTAGGCAGGCTTATAGGGTGATAGTTCCCGGGGTCTGTTGTGGCTCCACCTTTGTGGAGCAGAATAACCGTTGCTGTGCACCACTCTATGGGTACATAGCCTGTGGAGAGGCTGAGTTTGAACAGTGTGTTTAAGTGAGGGGTTAGTTTGTCTTTGAGCTCATGTAGGACACAGCCTGTGTCACCATCTGGTCCCACTGATGCTGTGCTTTTGGCTTTGCAGAGGGCTGTTTTAACCTGAGTGTCCATGATTTCAGGGACTCTACATTCTTCTGGTATGGTTATGGACCCTTTTGGGGGTAAGAGAGGAGTGAAGTTTTTGCTGAACCTGTCTGCCAGGATGTTGGCGATATCGATCGGTTCAGTGTATTTTGTGCCATTCTGCACTAACTCTGAGCAGATTTAAGCATTGCCACTTAGATTCTTGACATAGCTAAAGAATGCCTTGTGGTTATCTTTGGAGTCCTTGGCAATCTTTCTTTCGAAGCTCGCCTTGGATGATTTTTATGAAGGATCGTAGTTTCTTGCTGATACTAATCAGGAATGTCTTCCCTTCTTGGGATTTTACTCTTTTCTGTACTAGTTCCCTCCTTTTATTGTATAGCTTGTTTATGGCAGGAGTCCACCAGACTAGTTTCCTTTTCTTGGAGGAGTGAGTCTTGATTTGGCTTGGGATAGCATGATCCATGCATTCATGTAGGTGCCCGTAGAATGCATTAGTGAAGGATTTTGCAGCTTGGACAGCATTATCCTTTAGCAAGGGGGCTTTGAAACTTTCCACCTCGGTCTTAAGTAAAGTGAAGTTTGCTTTTGAAAAGTTTTTCACAGTGGTTTCCTTGTCCGGTGCTGGGGGCAGAATGTGGATATCCAAAGTGATTTGTTTATGGTCAGATCTAACCAGCGAGGGGTTGACCTCTGGTGTGGCACACCGGTCGCCCATGTTGGTGATGACCAGGTCCAATATGTTGTCACCTCTGGTGGGAGTATTGACCAGTTGAACCAGGGAGTTTGAGTTTATAAACTCCAGGAAATGTTGGGCAAGGAAGTTAGCACTTGAGTAGTTCTCCCAGTTAATGTGTGGGTAATTGAAATCACCCAATATTAGGGTGTTTGGTAGGAACTTTATGTTTCCCAGTGTTTCCAGAAATGTGGAATGGGGGTCCTGGAACATAGTGGGCGACCTGTAGCAAGCTCCAATTTGAATTACAGTTTTGCCCATTGTTAGTTCCACGTGGATGATCTCGGAAGCATCATGCTGTGCCACTAATCTGGAGGTTTGGGTATCTTTGATGAATATGGATACGCCCCCACCTTTTGTATTTCGGTTCGGGTTCTGCGGCCAAAATGTATGGTATAAGTTGTAGCCTGGTAGTGCTAGGGTGCTCTCTGGATCCTTAAACCAGGTTTCTGTTACTGCACATATATCGATTTTATCCATACTGAGGAGTGCCTTGAGTGAGTGCATTTTGAGGTTTAGACTTCTGGCATTGAGTAGTATTACCCTCAGTTTTTTGTTTCTTGTGCTATTTACGGTGGTAGGTTTGTCTTTTGACCCTTGCCTAAAAAAGGCACTATGGGGGTGGCAAGAGCCTTGGCCATTATTTGAAAGCCTAAGGGAGACAGGTGCAAGCTGTCTCTAGCGAAGCAGTGTGGCTTGTCGTGCATGTCATCCCAGGTGGACAGACACTGAATCCCCTTTGAATGACACCAGAAACTTAGCCAATTGTTGAAATTGAGAATTTTTTCTTTGTACCGTGGTATTATTCTTGGTGAGGGCAGGATGCTACTCCGGGCCAGGATCATACCAGCCTGGGCTACGTGATCAGAGAGCTCTTTTGTCTTTGTTCATGTAGTCCAGGGAGATACGGCTCAGGTTATTCACACCAACATGGACAATGACAGAGTCATATTTGTACTTGTTCTGGAGTGACCTGAGTGATTGTGTTATCTGGCGGATCCTGGCACCCGACAAGCAGCTAACAGTAACCTTCTCCTTATTCAGTCTAGTGAGTGGGACATCAGTGTGCCTGACTATAGAGTCACCTATTACTAGTATGTTGGGTATTTTATTTTGCCTTACGGTCTGTGATTGCATGGCACAGTGGTTTTGTGAAGTATATTTTTCATGGTTTGTGTTGGGGGGGTGGAAGTTGCTTAGCTATTTGCTTTGGAGATCTCTGTTGCTTTTGCAGATTTTTATTTAGAGCATCTGAGTATGTTTTTATGTATTTATGTGTGTTTTTTGCCAGCGCTGGTTTAATGGGTCTGTGTGAGACTTGTGGTGTGAAGCAAGTATTTCCCTTCTCCTCTTGACTGTCTGATCCAGTCTTGGGTTGAGAGAGCTTAGCCTCCAGTTTGGCTGTATAATTGCATCTCTCGCATGTATTAGTGTTTGGTGGTAGGAGGAGAGGGTTGTTTGTGGACATGAGGCAGTTGTAACATTGCCTCAAAATGCCCAGATTCACCAGTTGGACTGGAGAGTACACCTGAAACTGCCCTTTGGACATGCCTAGATAGGTACAGTGAACTTTTCTACTGGATGGCTGGTAAGGTCAAATAGAGAGCCTTGTCCTTCTGTACAGTACAGGACAGTCAAGTGCTAGGGTTTATAAGTGCTTGCTATGAGTTTTAAGCAAGTGCTGGGCTGGGAAATGAATGGCTTGAGTGCTTAAGTTGAAAGTTTGTCTAGTTCCAAGGGGAAAAATTGAAGAGGAGACTTTGTGGAGCCTGGAATAGTTATACCCTAGCTAACCGGCACTGCCCAGTGCACAAAACTGGGCAAATGCAGTATTTATAGCAGGGAAATGAAAGAGATATAAATTAACCCAAACTTGACAATAAACTACTAATTTCTGGGCTGAAACCACTCTTCCAGGGACAGATAGGCTGCTAAAAGCTCCCGTCTCTCACAGGTGAACAGAGAAACTTCCTTCTATCCAAGTAAGGTATGGGCAAACACAGAGATTTGTAACACAGCCCTGAATTCAGCACTAACCTGAAAACTGGACTATACTAGCTTAGAAAGGTGGGAAACAAGTATATATAATTTTATTAGTAAACAAAGCAGATACAATCAAAAAAATACTTCAAATGCACAGAAAAGGATACTTATTGTTATATATCACAGATCAGAGTTGCAGTCAATGTCCCTAGTAATAAAGTAGGAAGAAACACAAATACAGTAAAAGCAGATGAATAAAGTGCAATTTTTTTATATATAAAACAACAGAAAATGAACAAACTGATTTAAACAAGTTACCCAATTAACCAGAAAAAAGCTAAAAACTGAGCCCTGTTCCAGCAGTCTTCAATCAGACAAGTTCTAACTGCACACTCCTGCAACTAGGGTGCAGGGGAACCTTCTCCAAAAAAAGATGGCCTGGATCAATGCTCAAGTTATATAAACAAAGCTAGATTCAGCAGGCCTGAATCTGGTCTATGCTACAGCAACAAGGCATACCAATTTCAGAAAGAAACAGTTCAAATAAGCAGGCACAATAAGCCTGTGACCAGAAATTCCCAGCTCAGAAGGGCAGAATCCAGCCTCTCCTCCCACAAGAGTACAGACCTCAAGCCCTCTTTATGTAGAATAACTGGCCTGAAGCTCAGGTGCTTAAGCCAGAATTAATACACTTTTAGAATAGCAGACACTGGGTCTACAATCAGCAATTCCCAGCTTAGAAGGATGTAAGTTACCTGTCCTGCCACAACAGTGCAGACCACAAACCTTCTAAGTGTAAAACAACCTGTATGCCCAAGTGCTTAAACCAAAAGACTTAGAACAACAATTACAATTTAATCAGGCTACTACCAAGTAATAATAAATGCAGCAGAAAAATAAAAGTGAGTACTTTTAAGAAAAGCAAAATAAAGTAGGAGGAAACACAAATACAGTAAAAGCAGATGAATTAAGTGCATTTTTTAAGTGCAAGGGGAAGAGGAAGGAATAACCTAAGTGGGTTGGCCTTCTCAAATCTTCTCTATGTATTAAGTAGAGTGAACACCAGACTCAGAATATGATCTCACTGTACTCGGTTAAGTGAGCAAATGAGATGGACCCAAGAGGAGTGTTCTAATACAGACTTACAGGAGGGATGGGCAATTCCAGAGCCACCAAAACAAGAACAGGGAGGGTGGGTGGGGAACTAACTGTAGAGAAACAAACAGCACACTATTCAATGAAACACACAATTAGGAAACAGAAAAAAATAAAATACAATACTTTTAAAACTGCAAGTTTGTACTTAACAGAAGACTAAAATACACTCCTTCAAGTTTCACTTAACTTCAACTTCTAATGCAGATGATTGTAGTCAAGCAAGTCTCTCAGAAGTTGAGCATAAAATTAATTCTCAACTTTGTGGATAGCACTTACAGTACAGAGGAAGCCCTCTAGGCTATTACATATCCAATAACAAAGAAGTGAGAAGACCACCACCCCCTCTTGAAGCAGAGAGGCAAACAGCACACTATTCAATTAAACACACAATTAGGAAACAGAAAAAATGAAATAAAGTACTTTTAAAACTGCAAGTTTGTACTTAACAGAAGACTAAAATACACTACTGCAAGTTTCACTTAACGTCAGATTCTAATGCATATGACTGTAGCCAAACAGGTCTCTCAGAAGTTGAGCATAAAATGATTTCTCAAACTTTGTGGCTAGCACTTAAAGTATAGAGGAAGCCCTCTGGGCTGTTAAATATCAGATAACAAAGAAGTGAGAAGACCACCACCCCCTCTTATAGCAGAGACAAACAGCTCACTATTCAATGAAACACACAATTAGAAAACAGAAAAAATTAAATACAATACTTCTACAAGTAGAATTCATAGTCACCAGTGCAACAGCGCAGTTTGCGCTGCATGCATAAGTTGAGCTGCGCTGCTCCATTAAAATGTTATTCATAGTCCTACACTTTCATAATGGTGCTATGTCTAATTAATAGTGAATCTTCGTGACTGTGAAATGCTCAGCTGAGCAGTTTAAATAACTGTTAAGCACAACACGCTACTAACATACTTAAAGAAGTAGTGCAGGTTCTAAGTAGACAACACACACGTACAAACACACACACACACACACACACACACACACACACACACACACACATACATACACACACACACAGACACACACACACACACACACACACACACACACACACACACACACACACACACACACACACACACACAAACTTGCAAAGGCAAGCTGGCATACACTCACATATACATTCATATGTGTGCTCCTTACTTGCTCTGATTCACCCATTCACTGTGTGCAGCTTCTGACAAAGAAACATACAGGTGCATTGCATCTATAAGCAGTGTGTACTTACACATTTCATGCACTGCCCTGAAAGAGTGTTGTATTCTGTGGACATTTATGAATTGTCATGATATATGTCTTATTTGCAAGGCTGTGCACAAGGATAAGCAGGGACCTAATTCAATCAGGTCACATTTGCAGAGTACTATATTTGTATCTGACAGCTTAAAGCCTCACTGCCTCTCACTGTTGTGCTACCGTACCTCTCAACCTCTTAGTGCAAGAAATCTGGACAAAGCCTGCAAAGCCCCAAAAATAGGGACAGATTTTAAATATTGCTCTTATAAAGTTAGAAATTTGCTAGAGTAATAGAGTTTGTATTAACATACACGTTCTGAAGGATGTGAAGTCTGAAACTCAAGTGTATCTGATTATTTAGTGGCTTCAATCCTCAGATCATCCCAATAATTTGCTGCTAAGTCACAAATCTTATGAGGAATAGACCAAAAATATGAAGCAAAAATCTGGACATTCTGTGAAAATCTGGGCAGGTGAGAGGTGTGTGTACTTTTAGGGAGCCCAATATCTACGCATTAGGAACCCATTGCCCTACAAATAAATAAAGCCACTCGTGTGATTTTGTGCATTAAGCACCTTGTTAATAAATCCTGTCCTTTGAAATTGCTGAGTAAAAGATCCTATGAGATGAAAAAAGTGTTTGCATACTAAACAGAAAACGTAATCTCAAGTGTTGTGTTTGGTTTCTGTAACTTCATATTTAAGCAAGGTTTCACATGGAAAATGGATATGGTAACACTTCAAATTTCAGTTTGAATTGGCAAATGGCATATGTTATATCAAGTAAAATTGACCAGGGTGCTTCTCACTGGTTATCAGGAATGCACCTGCCTTTCAGAATGGAATTTGTATCGTACTTACGGACACCACCTCATTTATCCCTCAGTATCTAAATCCGGCTTGCAGAGTAATTCATTGTTTAGTCCATTCCACAACAACTTCTACAGAAAATAATTACTTAATATCTCTGTCAAACTTGCTTCCTCTCTATTCTTTTAAGGACACTGTGGATGATATTAGTGGTTCTAATCAGTTACTATCTTACCCTTTGTTAGGCTGTACTATGCTGTACAATATTGCATTATACTGTACTGTACTATACTATACTGTACTATACTATACTACACATACTATAACACACTTTACTATTTGACTGCATATGTAGATTTTTATTTTAAGAAAGTGTAAACATCATATGTTTGTAGAAACATTTCACGAAATGCTCCTTCAACACACAGGTGCTGTATCATTAATTGGTTTCACTTTGAAAATTCAGAGGCATGACCCTAACTGCAATGTAGACAGATCAAATTCATTGAAAGGTTTTTCTATTGAAACTGTGGGTGTTATTAGCTACAACCCCCCACACACATCCTACATATGTATTTGTAGTAACTCCACAATCAAAAATTCATGCAGAAAAGAAAAATACCTGCCAATATTGAAACAAATGAGTTACACAACTGCTGTCTCACAGTAGAACCAAACAGTACTAAAACATCAGGAAGACTGTGTTTCTGCACTTAACATTCATCAAACAGTAGATCACTCAACTGTTTCTGACTCACACAGATAAAGCTTCTTTCCTCTCCAAAACAGGTTGTTCTTTGCAACTCCTCCTTATCTTTAGCAAACAATGGACAAACTATGTGTGAGTTTTTTTTTCTTGTTGTTTGATTTGTTTTGTTTTTTTTTGGTACTTTTCCGTTATCAGGTCAACAGTGTTAATGAGTGTTTTTACGGTTTCTGTTAGCCTAACATCGGACGCTTTCTGTAATCAGCCAACATCGGAAAAGAACATAAGTGTTGCCCCATTAAGTACCATTTCTTGTAATGTGAAGTGCCCGTCTGAGTTTGCTTGTGATAACTCATTGTATACCCACCCATGTTGCTTTATAGTTATCTGAGCAGCTCTTTATCTGCGTTATTTGGCTCTCAGAACGTGTTCTTGAGTTTATCTAAGCACTTAATTGTAAGACAACTACTGCTGTAAAAATGTCCTAAGCTTGTTTAATAGCTATGACTGAGGGTTACCATTAGTTGAATGAACGTGTCCCAGTGATATAATTGGGGCAGAGCAGAGCTCGCACCCTTCAAAATGTGGAAGGCTGCCTTTCATCGTGTGGAGTAAGTTAACAACATGAGCAGCACCTCAACATGCTCAGCTACTAGGAAGGAGATATCGTAGCATGGCTGTAGTTTTTCATATTTCCACAAATTTATTTTGGCTTAATGTTATTTACCATGGATCCTTGTTAAAAAAATCTTTTTGAATACATAACCGACACTTTCTATGTAGGCCACACACAAACCTGTAAGGTTAAAGCTTGAATGAGGAGCCATAACTTTAAACAGATCAGGGTCAAATGCCAACATAATCGGGGTGGGGACACTTTTCAAGTATTAGTACTACTAACTTAAGACATTAATAGAAAAACACAAGGTGACAATATGCATTTTGTAAAGTAAAAAGTCTGTAATTCTAATCATTAAGTGTAATTAACCACCTTTTTTCCAAGAATTACCAGTTTGGGATGGGACTGATGGGATCAGGGGAGTAGTTGAGAGGTATGTATTGAAGCACAGGGTAGGTATGGAAGTGCGGTGATATTTACTTTCACATACATTTAACCTCCCCAAAGCATGTAGCTAGATTTAATTGTTGCCTCCCAAATCCCCTTTCCAGTACTGAAAAAATGTGGTCATTCAGGTTACTGCGGCAACACTGAGTCACAGAAGCCAGTGAAGAAAACCACTTATATTGGTAACAGCTGTTTAAAACATAAAGCGCATCAAGCCTAACAGAAGTCTAACAGATGTGCAAGGATGTAAAGCAGAGTTGTAACATGCCAGATAATGCAGATTACTCTACTTTTTAAGAAAAAAATGGCAATATCACACTTCTTAAAATTAAGTCAGCTCTTTTTACAATTCAGTGTGTGTTTGCATGAAGTTAAAAGTGTTGCCCCATTAACGGAAAAGTACCTTTTTTTGCTTTACCGCAATCAAAAATTTTTTTACTTCTAGTGCTAGGTTCTCCTGGCACAGGCTCTTTTTCTCCCCTCCTTTCTCTATGCCACCCCAGTCCTAACTAACATTCAGTCCTCTACCCTGGCCAAACTCCAACAAACTTACCACAAGATAGCAAGATTTGTCACAAACTCCCCATATAACTCACACCATTGCCTTGCACTCAACTCTCTACAATCGCTAGAACTTCCACAACAACTCCTTCTATCGCAACTTCAAATCACTCACTGCATGCTACACAAACCATCCTCTTGTCCTGCTCTCTCCTCCTTAGTCTCAACCTATACCTCCAACCGTACACTCTGCACCTCAAACCAAAAGCTCCTAGACACTTACCAACCAAGGAAAACTATTGGTAAACTAGTGTCCAAATCCTCTATATCCCATGCATGAAATAAACTTCCAACACACGTTACATTCAATTACCCACCCCATTCACTTTAAAAAAGAACTCAAACTTCACTTACTTAACACCAAAACTTGTTTATGTCATAACCCCACCAACTCCACTACAATCTCATACCATTATTTTTTTTACAATTTCTTCCCTCATGCCACCCCTTCGACCTTATACAATGCATTCTCATCTCTCTCATCTCACAATTATACTTCACATCAAATTTTGTTTAACTGCTCTGACAGTATAATTTATCTGAGGATGCAGCACTCACACAATAAAAAAAAATATTATTGTCTATACATCTTTGGGTATGATTTACCTTATTTATTTTGTTGTTCTTTTCCTAGTATATTTATATGTATTTATATGCACTGCGGTGGTGGTGCTGCGGTAGTGTTGTCGCCTCACAGTTAGATGTTGTCCGTTCGATTCTCAGTTAGAGCATCTTCTGTGTGGCGACATGCATGAACGGGCGTTCCTTCATTGAAGGTTGTGCGTTAGGCCCGGCAAGCCAGCACATAAAACTTTACTGCCAATCATTAACGGACCAGAGGTCCGCTGTGGCAACCCCTAACCAGGAAAAGCTGAAAAGACACAAACAGAACTATGTACATAGTAAATTTCTATGTAACTGTATTCCAAACTTCACTTTTCTGTATTATTAACTGAATTGTTATGTAATGCAAACTGAATTTCTTTGTATTTTAAACTATTTGTAACTGGAGTTTTTCTCTTTGGGTCTCCACTGAAAATGGGTCTCTGGCCTAGCTGGACTAACCTGGTTAACAAATGTCAATACATAAATAAATAAATAAATGCCGACTTGACAAAACTAAGGAAATGCGGCTCTATACTGACATGCTGAGAAATATTTAGTCTGTAAAAGTTGTTTAAGGCCCACATTGTCTGGATCCTACCTCCATTCATTCTCAGGGTGTCTTGACACTCCTAAAAAATGAAATTATCCAAGCTAAAGAGAAGCAGTACTTTGAAAACAATTCTGAGGTTTGGGTCATCTGTAATATATGTCACTATCAATTCTTTTTCCCAACAACCAGTAAAAGGAATCCTATACAGATTTTCTTAATACTGAAGAAAAAATGCATTCCTTCAAACAGGACAGGAACAACAAAGATGCAAAATCAGATGGCATGCCACCATTTTATTATTTTAATACTGAATGAATACAAAATGAAGTACAGCAGTGAATGCTGAAGTTGAACCCAATCCTCTAGCCTCTCAGCAGAAAAGGAAATGTTATGGCATCAAAAGTATTTAAGAATGGCGACAGCTCATTCTCCTAATTCGGAACAATGAAGATGTCTCGGAAGAGGTGTAAAGTGCCGTCATCATTACTGCCTTTGAAAAGAGAGTCAAGTAAATATGCCCTCCTCTTCACCAAGGGAAGAATCTCAACTATATCTTATAAACTGCATTTTCCGATTGAACAGATACTTCATTTTCACCCAGTTCCAAAACAGCATTGAGAACAACAGTATGAGAAATACAAGTCCTGGTGGTCTAACAAAAACATTTCACTTCTTTACTCATGAACTTTTCTGGAAAACATTGGAAAATGTGGTGTCCCCTTTCATGTTTGTTAAAGTCTGGAAGCTATGGTATGACCAGAAAAATGCCAACTTTTCCAGAAAAGTTTTCTAAGATCCATTTAAAAGAAAAAAAAAGGGATTCAAGAAAACATCTGACATTACTGCAGGCTTCATCTTCCTAGCAGCCATTTTAATCCTCAACAAAATTGTTTGCCTTTAAAGACCAAACGTTCTCCATCATCTTCCCTTGATCCATATATAAAATGCCATTTTTGCACAGAGCAATAAACTCCCAGCTGCACTAGTACACATACATGAACTTAGTAGAGTATAAATGACACTGTTGAAATCGCTATCAATGAGAAGACTCCAGAGTACTTCCCTATCAGAAATGTGAGTCAATAAAGGAAGTCCTCACACTTCAAAAAATAAGTTGTGATCCACCTTGAAGAAGAGTGAATTTGAAAACTCACTACTGCACATTTCAAGCCATCCTCATCTCAGCAGTCTAGATAGAACTACAAACCTATTCCTTCAAGTGGAAATGCCACTTCATTGACATCAGTGTTTTAAAAGAGGTTAATGTCACTTTTTTTGAGTTAAAAGGTTTCATGTATCCTCTTTTCTGGAATCGGTACTTTGTTTCACGGCCTGACTCTTGGCTTCTGAAACAGATTCTGCCTTCCAGCTGTCACAGGCACACTCAAAGGTTGAGGGATGGTGAAATAAAATATTAAAAAGGTGAATTAAAAGTGTACAACAACACAGCAAATATGAACATTGCATGATAGGAGGTGCTCGAGTATTATCTGAATGCAGTACTACCACAACTTGAAGTTGAATACCTTTTTTTCAAAGCTGAAATGTAGAAGCAGTTAAATGAAAAGGAAAGATGCTTTTATAGATCCAATCATAATGCATCACTAAAGCATATTAAGAGACTATTCTCAAATCGAAGATTACGTTTTTTAAGGAAGTTAAGACTTTTTCAATTCCCATCTTGTTAGAAAATAAACATAGTAACGTATTTAAAAGATAAGCAGTCATCATATTGCAGTGTAAAAGTGCATTCGAATAATAATGGCAGGTCAAAATAAAATGGTGCAGAGTTAATTTATGGATTGATTTATTTATCTGTGATTGCCAGGAAAGTCCAACTGGGCAAACCCATTTTCAAGTGGAAGCTCAGGGAGAAAGGCTTCACATTACATACATTTGCAATGGCAAACAGCATGAGCCAACAAAAATATATTATATAACAGTGAGGAATCTGTAATGACACAGATTGTCGCCATGTTAAGTACACTATATAGTATTTAGATCATGTTAAAGTCACACATATCTATAGAACATTAAATTGTTTTATAGTACAGTTTATGTACAAAGTCACATTGACATTTTAGTGCTCAGACAGTAAATGAGAGATCTGCATAATTTATCCAAAAGTGGACAACTGAGACCTACAAATAGGATTAAAGGTATGAGGATGTATGATACTTACTGATGTGACTACATAAGCAGGTGGGCTATAATCCAAAGGCGGTAATATGCAATGTGTCTGCAAGCCAGCCAGGCCATGCCCATGACTCTCTCATATGGCACATGTGTGACCTATATCAGTGGTTTGTTTGAAGTAATTTTACCAAGGGATATTTTATTGGTGATGTTAGATATGCCCTGGAGCTATGGTTAATGGCACTTATTAGAAATCCCTAAACCATAACAAAGAATGGCTTCAACATTGCTTTGTTACAGTATCGGGTCAGTTCTAAATGTGTGCTTGCCCAGATAAACACCCAGTTCTGCTAATATATGTATCTGGGGCTGCACAGTAATATGATTCTGCAGCATGCAATAAAATCTCTGCAGTCTGTGTACTGTTACACAACATCATTATAGCCAAACAGCTACAGCAGAGCATAGAAATTCAGGTGGATGAAGTCCCAGATTTAACAGTGGAAGTAGGTGCTGAATGAGTGGCTTAGGGACTAAACAGCTGAAAGGGATAACTACGTAGGATGAGGGCTAACGCATTATGCCATGACACCAAATAAGAGGCAGCATCTGCTTCATGACCATGGCCCAGATTAAAGGATTACACAGAACATAAAACATGATGCATGCAAACCTACACTCAGGTTGTGCAATCACATGCATGGATGATCAGTTTAACACAGTTCTGAAGGCATGCCCAGTTAATTTCCTGTGTACAGAGGGAAGGGTCACAGAGGCAACAGTCAAGAATGGGCAATGTGTGTGTCTGTGTGTGTGTGTGTGTGTGTGTGTGTGTGTGTGTGTGTGAGTATGAGAGAGAGAGACATGAGTGAGAGAACTAGAAGAGTGGGTAAACTGACCAGGGAATGACTGCTGTCTCCATTGTTGTATGAATGTATGGTGGTGAGCAAGTATGCATATGAGTGTGTGTGTGTGTGTGTGTGTGTGTGTGTGTGTGTGTGTGTGTGTGTGTGTGTGTGTGTGTGTGTGTGTGTGTACTGGAGCACTACCTCAGTTGATGTTGCCACACTGTGCCATGATTTTCTGGACAGGGCCAGGTCAGCTACAGAAGACAGATGCCCTGACCATGCATAATCCATCCTTGAGGGTCGTGCCCTCTCCTTGGAAGGTTACAGGCATGGTCCATGCCACACTAAAAGGATAGAGTGCATGGTGGCAAAAGTCCCTCATGCTTTGGGTGGACTTGGAATGAGCAACCCAGACACATGTATGACCACATTGTAGTGTAGTCCTTTCAACATTAGATGAATGAGTGGAGATCATGATACTATATGTTCTGGACCATGCCCTTTACTCTTCCATGGTTGAGTTTCAAACTGGAAAAGGAGATGAACCAGACACAGAAAGGGCATCAGTGCTAATGTGTGCAAGTACTGAACCAAGTACTTCATGAAACTTCTTATGCCATATGCCTGTGATGATGTATGTACATGTGGCCATGTTCTCATCCATGCAGACAATGCTCTTCCTCAGGCAGCCCAGCAATGTCAGTGTTGGCGTCTGCCTGCCCATGCTTTATTGCACTGCACAAATGCTGGGCAGTGGCCATAGACACAATTAGGCTGGGTGTTCGATAGAACCTGTGGTATACTTGGACACTAGCATGCCATCCCATGATATCACTCTATGGAGCCTGTGGCAAACAGAAGGCATTGTTTTATAGAACAGAAGGAGTGAGAGATGATGTCACTCCCTGGGCAGATCTGTCTGCATCTTCCTCTCCATGCGTGTCATCCTGGGTTTTTGTAGTGGGTTATATGAGCATAGAAGCTGTATCCATGACATGTTATGGGGATGTGTCCAACAATGACACAGTGACTCTTAGTCAATTAGGAATTTGTCTGCCATCATCATCAGAACCGGACAGTTCCCTAACATTAGGTAGCCCTATATCCACAATAGAGCATCTATGAGAATACTAAAAAAAGATAACTAAAACTAAGATAAAACCCTTTGTCAATACCGACAGCCCTGTAAATAAACTACTATGAAGTATAGTGGTAGAGGAAAATAATAGATATCATACCTTACGCATGTGACTTCTAAAGTTGAAGCCCTTGTGTTCCTGAAAAGTATAGTTGTAATGGCTGTAAGTTCTGTTAACCCACACATTGAATTACATTGGCAGATAGTCTTCCATGTTAAGACATACTGACCTGGTGCTGCACCAACAAATAGACATTGTGGCCTGCTTATGTCTGTAGCAAATGGCTATGACTCCACCATGAATATCAGAACTATCTGGATCCCCATACAGTGATGCCAGGATCTCCTCCATCTCTGTTAATGGTGATTTGGTCTGAGAACCACCTCCCATGGCCCTCTGCTCCTTCACCAGGTGGGCTGATGGAGTTCTGGCAGTGTTGATCATGCCATTCGAAAAATATCTGACTTTGATTATAAATTTTGATTTGGCCACAGACAGAATTTTTGTAAGCAGTTATGTACTGCCATGTGGACTCAAAAAACACCATGTCAGATTCTTCATGACTGATCATCTACTGAATATGGAGATGTACGGCCTGTAGCAGGATCTCATTCTCTGCATTGGAAAACTTGCACTTCCTCTATTTCCAATTATCTGAAACTTAGAGGAAAAAATGCCTGTGAGAAATGTTACAGTCCTTCCTGCCATATCCATAACTATATA
Organism: Protopterus annectens; assembly: GCF_019279795.1. NCBI lineage: Eukaryota > Metazoa > Chordata > Ceratodontiformes > Protopteridae > Protopterus > Protopterus annectens. The sequence goes on from NC_056736.1 coordinate 328,248,188, forward strand.
CAGCTACAAACTCTAGCATACAGGGGTGGCAAGACCCATGTGACACTGAAATATGTAAGGGTGGATAAACACATTTAATTGTGATATTTCTGGGAAGGATTGCTGTATGCATGGTCAGAATGTGTTAAACACATGCTGTAGAGGTCATCAATTACATTGTAAGATGACACTGGTCACATACATGCTGCTATTCGGCATTGGTCCTTGCATTGTTCGGTGCATAGGCCCTTTAGTAAAACATATGGCTTCAAAGTTTTCATAGATGTCTATGTATGCCAACAAGTTTGTAGGACTTACCCCCACACATTTTAAGAGAAACACATGAATTTGAAGCAGCATAACCCTGACATCTAATGCTTTGTCAGACTTTTCTAAATTTGAGGATCATAAGTAAGACACAGGCCACTGAGGTAAGATACCCTTAACCGATACTTCAAGTAACCCAAACAGCTGTGTGGACTGAGGGATGGTATGCACAAAATACACCAAGTATAAGCTTACAACCCACTAATGCATTCTGTAACATCCCAGATTATTCAACAGTATACTTAGAGTACTCTGATAAGTTATATGTCACATAAATAATACCAATTGTTTTCCATCTACTTCTCCCCTTCTTTGTCACCATCTATCTTTTTGTATTTAATTTCATGTTTATTGCTTTATGTCTGCAGTCCCCATAAGGCCTAGCTTTCTACTACCAACACTTGATCTGAGTTCAGACATACCCGCCTATCTGATGAGTTGGGGGGCAGCTAGAAAGAGTCTCCAGTGGCCCCTGGTAGTTTTGCACTGAAGGGAAGTGCTGTTGTTTCCTCTAGTGACACTGTCAGAGTTTCACAGTTTGTCACTCAGCAGGAGTTGGTGTAGGTGGTAAATGAGTTGATGAACCATTGAGTGGAAGGCCAAATTGGCCACCAGGAAACTGTCTTCATAGGGCCTCAAGAATCACCCACTGTCTGGTTCTGCAGAGGGCATTCAGGGTGATTACTGATTTCTCCCTGGATCTAGTCCAGACAGTGTGGAAATAGGAGGGATATACACACCCTATTACCCATCCTGGTGTTTCTCTTCCTTGTGTGCCATCTCATTCCCCTGTTTGTTGTTCAGTCTTCCTCATGTACAAAGACCTCCTTTTCTTTGCATATCTATAATTCCACTGTTACCTTCCAAGTGTATCAGCAGCTCAACTTTCAGTCTTTGTTTGTTCTTTATGTTTGTTTGTGTGCTTTTGATTCCAAACCTCTCCCATCTCCCTCTTCTCATCCCTTGCCTTATTCTTACAATAAGGAGCCTACCCCAGAAAAAGAATGGATACCCTTCCTGCCCAACTTCACTCCCGTTCTTACCTCCATTGCTTCATTGTGTGTGTTCCTTTGCTTACTGTCCACATTTTCTTACTTTCCTCTACACCTATTTCCACCCATTTAAAGCAATAAAATAAATATAAATCTTTACTGTGGCTTCCAGATATTTTCATATAATTCCTATATGGCACATGTTCATGCACTTAGGCATATACCTGACACTTGCTTGCCACATAACATCCCTAGTGATAAGTGTGGGATACTATCTTTCTCACTGCCGCACCTGCCATTATCATGGATAACTCTTCTGGTGAGTGGCAATTTGGGCCATAACATTCGACATGAATAACTGATGAATGGTTTTGGGCCATGTCACATTATAAGGCATACACATGGTGGCCTCAACCCAACAGCAGTAGGTACTTTTCTGAATCCCAAGGAATATTGTTTGTCTGTCTGTCTGACGCGCTCTGCTAGCACTAATAATGACCAGATTCAGAATGGAATTATTAAAGAGTCATAAATTATAGTAACGACTCATGACTCTAGTACGACATCCTAGTAAAGAGACTGAGCACCATTATTATGTAACACACTTAGAAAATTAAATTATAAATGAGTGGGTGTTTGCATACTATAAGGTGCTATTCGTCTATTAAGACACGTGAAATTTAACCATAATATATGCAGCCAGCATAAGAATTGACATATTTTTGTTGCCTGCTTTATGATCTAGAACAAATTCAGCAGGAGGAGAAGATACACAAATGCAGACATGCAGACAATATTATGGCATAACTGTGCAAATAACAACAGTGTGTAATGCAGCAGAAAATGCTGCATGGAAACATATCAGTGTGTAATACAGCAGTAAATGCTGCATGGAAACATATCAGTGTATAATACAGCAGTAAATGCTGCATGGAAACATATCAGTGTATAATACAGCAGTAAATGCTGCATGGAAACATATCAGTGTATAATACAGCAGTAAATGCTGCATGGAAACATATCAGTGTATAATACAGCAGTAAATGCTGCATGGAAACATATCAGTGTATAATACAGCAGTAAATGCTGCATGGAAACATATCAGTGTATAATACAGCAGTAAATGCTGCATGGAAACATATCAGTGTATAATACAGCAGTAAATGCTGCATGGAAACATATCAGTGTATAATACAGCAGTAAATGCTGCATGGAAACATATCAGTGTATAATACAGCAGTAAATGCTGCATGGAAACATATCAGTGTGTAAAACAGCAGTAAATGCTGCATGGAAACATATCAGTGTGTAATACAGCAGTAAATGTTGCATGAAAACATATCAGTGTGTAATACAGCAGTAAATGCTGCATGAAAACATATCAGTGTATAATACAGCAGTAAATGCTGCATGAAAACATATCAGTGTATAATACAGCAGTAAATGCTGCATGAAAACATATCAGTGTATAATACAGCAGTAAATGCTGCATGGAAACATATCAGTGTATTATACAGCAGTAAATGCTGCATGGAAACATATCAGTGTATAATACAGCAGTAAATGCTGCATGAAAACATATCAGTGTATAATACAGCAGTAAATGCTGCATGAAAACATAGTGTATAATACAGCAGTAAATGCTGCATAAAACATATCAGTGTATAATACAGCAGTAAATGCTGCATGGAAACATATCAGTGTATAATACAGCAGTAAGTGCTGCATGAAAACATATCAGTGTATAATACAGCAGTAAATGCTGCATGAAAACATATCAGTGTATAATACAGCAGTAAATGCTGCATGGAAACATATCAGTGTATAATACAGCAATAAATGCTGCATGAAAACATGTCAGTGTATAATACAGCAGTAAATGCTGCATGGAAACATATCAGTGTATAATACAGCAATAAATGCTGCATGGAAACATATCAGTGTATAATACAGCAGTAAATGCTGCATGGAAACATGTCAGTGCATAATACAGCAGTAAATGCTGCATGGAAACGTATCAGTGTATAATACAGCAGTAAATGCTGCATGGAAACATATCAGTGTATAATACAGCAGTAAATGCTGCATGGAAACATATCAATGTATAATACAACAGTAAATGCTGCATGAAAATGGAGGCTAAAGGCATGTATAACAAAAGAGTAAGTAGCTCATCTGAAATATGTACAATTAAGTGCCTGAAATATTATACAGTAAAGTACCAGAGACAAAAATGTGCAAAACAAGTCGGTGATGACCTAGTTGATGTGCTGCAAGAAATAAACATGCACACCATGTTTGCACAACATTAAGTGACATGGTTCAGATCATTCATACTATGTAATAGTAGCACAGATTGCACATTCAGCATTACACCTGCTCTTAACATCATACCAGCAGTGCTCACATAGCATGTATGGGCAGATGTCTGTGAAATGCTTTCTGCGAGACTAGATGTATTTTTTGACAGTCAGCAATTTGTTGTTGTACACACTGCTTTAGAAAGTAGTTCAATTTATGTAATGTAAAGAAATTTCCCTCCTTTTCCATTCCTCAGACATGCAGAATAGGACAGACAGACCCCAAGAATTTTTCGGGATGGACATGCATGAATGCTGATTATTATATACTGGGAATGCATGTTGTGTATGCAGCCCCATCATCTTCCTTACAGGAAAATGTGTCTATAACTGAAATATACATTGCTTGTAGCACATTAGTGACAAACAGCAAGGACAAAATTGTTACTAAAAGATGTGTTCTGACATAGCTGAGGATGGACGTCTGGAGGCCATATGTTTATGGTCATCCTCAGCAAATCAGTCCCTGTAATATTGCACTGCGCTGGTATAACTATCTCTCTCTGACACAAATCACTCATCATCATCTGCTTACAAAATGCAAACTCAACTGCATTAATCTTTGACCTCTGTCTAGTGTATGTAATTTGATATCAATAGTTGTTTTTATGATATTAATTTATACAGATATAATTTTCACATTTTTCTAAATATCTCAACAACCAAGTAACCCAGACAGAACTCTTTAGCCTCATATGAAAGCTCTCATCTAGATGAATAAAATGCTGCTGACAGTATGTGTACAACTTGAGTGTTTGCTAAGATATTGTAAGTTGTTTACAAAATATTACAAATTTAGTTACTGTGTTTACTGTGAGTTATAAAATTCAGTTTAAGACCTAGAACCTAAAGAATACTATCACTATAAAAGTAGTATCTCGTGAAGAATTTGGCATTCATACTTCTTTCATAACACCTATGATTCCAGAGATATGAACATTTGTTTGAAATGTGAGGACATAATTTGATTCTGGCATGGTGGTGCAGCGGTTAGCATTGCCACCTCACAGCAAGAGGTTCTCCGGTTCGATCCTCGGCTGGTGTGCCTTCTGTGCAGAGTCTACATGTCCTCCCTGTGGTCATGTGGGTTTCCTCCGGGTGCTCCGGTTTCCTCCCACATCCCAAAGACAAGCTGTAGATGGATTGGACACTCTAAATTGGCCCTAGGTGTGAGTGCATGCATGTTTGTGCCTTCTGTGGAAGGTTGGGCACCGGGCTGGCAACTCAACAACGTAAAACTCCACTGCCAATCATGAGCGGATAGGTGATCCGCTGTGATGACCCCTAACCGGGAATAGCCGAAAGAAGAAGAAGAAGAAAAGACTTAGACTCCACCCATTGGAAGTTAGAATGCAAACTTCCTGAGCTCCATTGGAATGGATGAGTTAAGTATAGTAAGAACACATTTTACTATACTCAACGGGAATAAAGGCAAAACATAGCATTATTGTTAACAAAGTCCTAACAGTTTATTTACAACTCAAAATAAAACAGTACCAACACAGCAAACATGTTATGACTGCTGTTTAATATTTATCTTTCCTAGCTTGCAATCCCAGTAACAATTTCCTCAAAATGTACTTCAACCCCCAGAAATCAATATTTAGTTAACATTTTTGCTTACGCTAATCATAAGTTATATACACGCACATCCTAATCATTAACTAAAAAGGATAACAGAATTAAAATGATCCCTTTTGAATGAACTGGATGATGATAGTAATAAAAAATTAAAAAAAAAATAAAAATAACAACTCCAATTTTGCCAGCAGATTTGATAGTTTCCCAGCTCTTTATAATTGCTATAGCTCTTTACACAATCTCCATAGTAACAACTTAGCCGCTTAATTTTCCCAAGATTTTTTCTTAGCAATATGACTTTCCTTATCATTCCTCTCATTTATTAACAGAACCACATCTCTAAACTATGGTATGCCTTCCATCTTAGTGTAGTAGTTGAGTCAATGCTCTCTCTGTTCTTTGGAATAATACAAATCCTTCTTAAACTCTTTAAGGCAATTTTAGTCAGTTGTATCTCCCATCTCAGATTACTAGATTAGCCTTCCATAAAACTATCTAAACTTGCAAATGACAAAAATATGTATTTCCATGTGCCTAGTACTCCTTTTCCACACTTCCAGCAGTATGAATCAACATTTGAGATCATTCTTTATAACTTATAAAGACTTTAAAGGTATTTTTCCACATTTCCACACAAAATTTCCAGTCCACAATGACTTTGTTGCATTTCTAGATAAAGTAAAAATTAATTTCTGCATTGGTTCACCTATCTCAAATTTCAGTTGTTGTTGTTGTTGTTGTGTCTTTCGGCTTTTCCCAGTTAGGGGTCGCCACAGCGGAAATCCGGTCCGCTAATGATTGGCAGTAGATTTTTACGTGCCGAGTTGCCAGCTCTGATGCAAACCTTCAACGAAGGTACACCCAGTCACACATGTCTCCACACAGTAGATGATCTAGCTGAGAATCGAACAGGGCAACGTCGTACTGTGAGGTGACAACGCTACCGCAGCACCAACACCGCAGTTTTAAATTTCAGTATAATGTTAAAATCTGTACTAAACATTTAAACCACCTCAAGTTTCAATTATTGCAAAGCCTTGCCTGCCCTAAATACTAGGCCCTTTATTATTTGGTTATCACTAATTGCTTCCAGTAAGAAAGCCACTATTTTAGTTGGGACACTTTGCAAGCATTGTATCAGTTCTTCTTGTAGTACAAATCAATCCCTTACATTCACTCTACAACATTTTGTCAGTTCGTACATATGTTTCCTCTGTTTCCATGAACTCCACCTACCTGGTAACTTCACTGAATTAAGTGAATCACTTCAGTCTTTCTATTCCTCCAGACTCTGAGAAACCAACTTATTTCAAAAGGCCAGTACAATAACTGGCCAAAGCCTTATCTTCACTGTTGCTAGTAATATCTGTATCAATATCATAGCCAGTTTACTCACATACGGTAGCTTAGTTCTTTGCACATAATACATCCAGAATGTGCACCTATCAAATTTAAGTACCTGCTATTAACTTACCTAATTATTTTAATTTAGCCTTTATATTTATACATAGATAATAAATATCTTGAACTGAACCACTGGAAAATATGTATCTGGATTTATAAGACTCAAACTGTAGATTATTTCTTTGTACATTTTGCTCATATGTTTGAAAAACAGGAAGCCACCTCTTCGCTAGATTAAAGGTAATTTGTTCCTGTGTGGTGAAGAGTCACCAGAATCACAGACATGACAGCAATCTGAAGGAGCTTCATTCAGGCAGCCCTCACTGGCATCCTAGACATAAGACTAATACTAAAAGGTGCACATGGACTTGTTTGATAATCATGTATACTGAATATCTGAATGATTAACTCTGTTCTTGGTATAGTACTAATAATCATATCCCCTCTCTAGGTGCTCCTACCTCACCTCCCCTGAAAGGTTTGTAAAAGCATATAGGGTCATTCTGGGAATAAAAACAAGTAAGGAAGACTTTCCCCACCACTGAACTTGTTTTAATAAGGTCAGTATCCACTAAAATACCTTGCCACCTGTAAACCTAACAAACTGGGTCCAAAAAAGCATTGGTGAATGTCCCCATAACTCCTGCTTGTAATCTGTTTATGCTGATAAGCATTAGGTTGGAAGGGTTAGACTTTCCTGTAGCCTTCTTTCTTCCCAAATTAAGGTAAAAACAGCATGCTTTCTACTGTTCAACTGATGAGCGTAGTGTGCTCTGTACCTCCAAACAGTGCATTTCTCAATAATCTAAGTGAAACAAGCGTGCTACAAAAGGGAATTGGAAAATGGGCTCTCTGCATTGTAAATTGAGAAGCAACTAGGGAGCTGTGTAATTTTTAACAGTAGGGACTAGGAACAGAGTATTGGGCATATAAAAGAAACAAAAAAGCATGCTTGTAACTCATTTAACAGCAGGGCTTATGAACAGAGTATTGAGCATATAAAAAGAAACAAGCGTGCTTGTAACTCATACCTGCACATGCTGCCTCTAGGCATCTGCTTTACTGGTTTAGCCCCGCTCTGCTCCCTTCGCTCGCTCCACACCCCAACCTGCCCCCATATTCCACCCTCCCCAGTAGTACTACATTTATAGTACCACTGGCATGCCCCCTTAATTAGCTAACCAACTACACGTGCTCCTAGAACCCAGCAAACTCCTAGCACAATAATATACCCTCTATCCACCCCACTATCCATATTAACCAACCCATAGCTATTCTTTTCTCTCTAATCTTTTATCCACCACATGCACTCAATACAGACCCTACCCTAGTAATTTACTATGCCTACAGCTAAAACACTAATGCTGCTACCCTTAGTACCCCTCATATTCATTCCTTATCAACTAAGCTCCTATGAATATGTACAGCATCTTGAAATCCAATACCCAAACTCTCAAACAGACACCAACCTTGCATTTAATAAGTTTATCCACCACATAACCACCCCTTCTCCTAATTTCTCATCCCCAGTTACCATCACCTGACTAAATACCACTACATTAGCATAAAAACCAAAAGCTACGAAAAAAAAAACATAAATAAATTTTTAAGACTCATAAGCAACTTAAAAATTAATCTTATGAAGGATGGCGACATCCACCCCGACCCAGGCCCATCCACAACAGTAAACCCAAGCACACCATCTAACAACCCAATGTGTACTACCCAGATTGATAGACTTCCAAACTCATTTCTGGTCTGTTATCTTAACATCAGAAGCCTAAACAACAAGATGTTCTTCATGTTTCACTGTTGCAGTCATTACATTTGGGTAATCTGCTGGCAGGTTGCCCTCAGTCGGCCTGATTAACAAAGTCTTGGGTCCTGAGTCAGTTGCTGTCCCTTCTTCCATGACGTCAGGTCGTCAGGAGTATAAAACATGCAGCCGACACCATTACATGAGTCTTTCTTGCCGCACGGTGCCCGAAGCAGAAGCAGTTCGCAAATGGCAGTCGGCTGACTCCTGAAATTTTTGTTTTCGAGTTTCAGATCTGAAGTCTTCAACTAAAAAGCTAAGTACCCCAATGGGGAAACTTTTTCTTGCTCCTTACCGATGTCAGTAAAAGTTAGTAATTGCATTACTTGTGGGAAGCAAATACCTCATAAGGATTTCCATTTGTACTGTATTCCTGCCTAGGCCCTGACCACGACATACCTTGCTGTCGGTTCTGTGCTTTATTTAATCAACGCACTATCAAACATCGGTACATTTTTGCTTCTAGATATTTTGGCTCATGCTTTAATTATCCAGAAATGTTGTCAATTAGCAATCTGACTACCAGAATACCTAAAAAACGCAAAGAAAAAGACAGAGACAGGCTGTTGAGGTCCAAAACTGCCGACGATGCTTCTCCTAAGCCAGTTGCCAGTTCGCCGGTACTCAGTGAGGTGCTTTTGCAGCCCCTGATACCCACTACTTCTGATTCATAGGCCTCTACTGAGACCCATTCAGAGTCTGGTATGCCGCGAGATGCTTCAAATATGGAACCCGTGGATGTCTCTACCTTGGATGGGTCCGGAGCCGCTGTGCAGGCACCGGCTTCTGAGGGTGTTTTTAGGCCTACAGATTTGTATATTAGACAGACGCCATCTTCAAAACTAAGGCCAAAATCTCAACCTATGTCTAAAAAACCGATGCCTAGGCCACATGTGCAGGCCCCTATGCCTAAAAAACAAATTATCAAAATGGCTGAAGGTTTAATTACTATGATCAGGGGTAGCCAACCCCCCCCCCCCCCAAGAGGCCTAGGCAAGATATTGACTATGAATCTTCTGAACAGGATTCTATTTCTTCTGACTCTTCTAATGAACAGGAATTATCTATACCTACTTATGAGGACTCTGATGCAGAAGATTCCATTCCTTCTGCTTCTAACCCTGAGGATTTTTCTTTTGGGGAAACTTTTCATACCTTAAGGGAACATTTCCATTGGGAAAGTCAGGATTTTTCTGAATCTAAAAAGAGACTTAGGGATTTTCTTCTTCTTCCTCAGCATAGGCCTTTGGCTATACCTCCTGTTCTACACATTGTTGATGATGTTTTTTCAGAATCTAGTATGGCTCCTGATTCTCTGCCTCTGGCTTCTTGTAAACCAGACAGATACTACAGGGTTCCTGACTCCCACAAATTCCTTTTCAAAAATCCTGTTGCAGATCCTGTAACCATTTCTCAGGGTCCCAAGGGCATTAATGCTTCTACTGCTAAAAATCCTACGCCTTCTGATAGAGATTCCAGGGTGCTGGATAGATGGAGTAAGAAGGTCTACACTTTTGCAACCTTGACAATCAGGGCTTTAAACTGTCAATTTCATATGCTAAAATATCAGCAGCATATCATGGGACTGCTTAAACAGAAAATGATGTTGATTTCTGACTGTGTGGAAAATAAAGATTTACAGGATCTATTGCATTCAGCTCAACAAGTTGGAAAACATACTTTGCATTGTAGTTTTGATTCTTTAAAGGCCTCTTGCAGGGCTGCTGTAACTGGGTCTGTGCTAAGAAGGCATGCTTGGCTCAAAGAGCAAACTTTGTCTGATCATGTTAAAGCAAAATTGTTGGATGCTCCTTTACAAAAGGACTGTCTCTTTGGTAATAAGGCTGAAGAAGTTCTAAAAAATATGGAAGATAAAGCTAAATCTATGCAAACTGTGAAAGATTTCTTACAAGTGCAACCTCCAAGATTTAGTAGGCACTGGCCTACTAAGAACTGGCCCTTTCCAGTTCCTTTGAGAGCCACTCAAGTCAAACCCAGACATTCCAAAGGCACCAGGTTTCAGTCCCAAGGGACTTTCAGAACAAAGCAATGGGGTGCCTCCTCTTACAAATCTGGAAACAGCAAGACACCTCCATATGGTAAGCAGTCTCAATGACTTCCCTCTACATTTACCAAGCATCTACCTTTTAGCCACCCCTTTGGGGGGAAAACTGGCGCTTCATGCAAAAAACTGGCAACTTATAACCCAGGAGAAATGGGTTTTAAATATAGTATCCCAGGAGTTCAGATTTCATTTCCACACATAGCCAACTCCAAACAGATGGCCAGACCTGCCCCCAAATCAGTGGGCAGAGGCCCAGAAACAAGTACTTTCTTTCATGAGCATGGTGGCTATTCAACTAGTACCAGAAGAGGAAAAGGGACAAGGTTTCTATTAAATACTTTTCCTGGTACCCAGAAAAGACAAATCATGGCATCTAATTCTGGACTTATCTACTCTAAACACCTTTCTGGACATCCCAAAATTCAAGATGCTGACTCTTCACCAGTTACTTCCTTTGCTAGGCAAAAGTGCCTGGTTGGCAACTCTAGATTTAAAAAAGGCTTACCTGCATATCCCAAACAGGGAATCTTGCAGAAGATACCTCTGCTTCAAAGCAGGCTACTTGCATTACCAGTTCTTTGCACTGCCTTTCGGCTTATCTACTGCTTCCAGGGTCTTTACAAAGTGCCTGACTCCAGTAATTTCATTTTGCAGGCAAATAAATATTCAAATATATCCATACATGGACAATTGTCTAATTCAGGCAGAAAACAAGGACATTCTTCTAAAACATCTGGCATTTGTAAAAAGGGTTCTACCTTGTCTAGGGTACACTATAAATGAAAAGAAATCACAAATGGTACCCTCTCAAAAAATTACATTCCTGGGTGCAAGCTTGAATGCAACTGCCCAGATGGCTTTCCTTATGCCAGAGAAGCAAATTCATTTGGTAACTTACTTCAAACAGGTCGCCACAAAAAACAAGCTTTCTGCAAGGCAAATACTGCAAGCCTTGGGGTTCATGGCCTCCTGCATTCTTCTAATTCCATATGCAAGACTGCATATGAGGAAACTTCAGTGGTATTTAAAATGTCTATGGAGTTAGCATTGTCACAGCCTGGAAACAATGATTCCTATCATACCGAGCCTGCACCTAGAGTTCCTATGGTGGGCAGAGGCCTGCCACCAGAACAAGGGACTGCCATTCACACCACTCCCTGCCACCCAAACCCTAACTACAGATGCATCAGACTATGCATGGGGTTCTCATCTGACAGGGAAGTGCATTCAGGGAAAATGGAGCCCAAATCAAATGCACCTTCACATAAATCAGAAAGAAATGCTAGCTGCACAGAATGCACTGACAGCCTTCAAGGACTACCTTCATCCAGGACAATTACTGATAAAGACGGACAACACCATGGTTATGTGGTACATAAACAAGCAGGGGGGTACACACTCCTACCCCGTTTGTAGACTGGCCATGGCATTGTGGAACATGGCCTTGACCTATCAAGTACAACTACAAGCTCAATTCCTGCCAGGAAAGCTGAATACTCTGACAGACGAACTAAGCAGAAATCTCATGGACCCACATGAATGGACACTGGAACCATGGATTTTCAACATGTTGACTCACAAATGGGGGAGCACAGACATAGATCATTTTGCCTCACCCCAGAACTATCAATTGGACAAATTTTGCACAAGAACTCATCAGAAAAAAAGCCTGGAAAGTGGATGCTCTGTCCATTAGCTGGAAAAACCTATCAGTCTATGCCTTTCCTTCTCTGCCTCTGCTCTCCAAAGTTCTACTAAAAGTCAAACAGGACGAACCAAAAATGATTTTGATTGCTCCAGACTGGCCTCGCCAATACTGGCACCCACTCCTGAGCAGTGTGTCACACCTTTCACTGTGGCACCTGCCTCAGACACCTTACTTATTGTCTCAGCAGAACAACCAAACTCTGCACACTCAGCTCCAAACTTTAAATCTTGCAGCATGGCTAATCACCTAAATTCACCCTTAGCATCCCTCAGCAAACCTGTGATGGATGTCATTTTGGAGGTGAGACGACCTAGTACTAGAAAATATTATGCTGACAAATGGAAAAGATTCTGTGCCTGGAATCAGTCCTAGGGGATAAGCACAACAGTGCCTAACATTCCTCAGATTTTGCAATACTTAACTGAGATGCTTCACAAGGGCCTGTCCTTTTCTTCCATTTATTTATTTATTTAAATTTGTTGACCGGGAGTGTCTGACTGGACGTAGGTCCATTTTCAGTGGAGGCCCGGGGAGAAAAGCTCCACAGTTAAAATAAACAGCCAGTAGTTACATTGGATTACATAGCGATTAACAATTTAATACAGAAATTACTTACAACATATTTACAGATGAAGAACATAGTACATCAGTAGACAACTAGAATATTTATCTGTGAAGTACATAACAGACATTAACAAATGTTACAATGAGAAGTTCCTGCTGTATAATAAGTACTAGGCTTATGAGCGTATGAGCTTGCTATAATCAAGGTAGTTAGTGGAGTGGAAAGAAAGGTAGTGGTTGGATGGGGTGGGTGATATTAGAGTGGGAGTTGCAAGGGCATAGCCAGCATGTTTTTAGGTGCGCATTTAGTAAAGTTTTGAAGTGGGTGCATGGTGGTACGGGGGTAATTGTGGGTGGAAGGGAGTTCCATAATTTGGCTATAGCGCAAGAGAATAGTGCTTCACCAGCAGAGTTATTGGCTTTAGCGATCTGCAAGTGATTTTTGTTGCTGGATCTTAGTGGTCTGGTGGTGTGATAGGGTTGGAGTAGATTCTGGAGGGATGGGACATTTAGTGGATGATTTACTAGTTTGTGGGTGAGTGAGAGTTGATACCACTGAAGGAGGTGAGGGAGTTCAAGCCAGCCCAGTTCAGCAAGTGAGAGACAGTGGTGACTACGGTAGGATGCCCCTGTGGCGAATTTGGTGATTTTGTTGTAGCAGGTCTCTAGCTTGTTTAGATCGCATTGCCTTAGGCTGGTATATATTGGAGAGGCATAAAGTAGGGTGGAGATAAGGTGGGAATTTGCTATTGAAATCTTTGCTGCTTTGGTGAGAAATTGCTTATTTCTGTATAACGCTCCTAGTTTTTTGTGGACTTTTTTATGGTCATGGATATGTGAATGTCAAATTTTAGTTTATTGTCTATTTCCACTCCTAGCAATTTGGTGTGTTCAGTTGGGTATATAGTGGTGTTGTCTTTTCTGTGATGTTAAAGTGAGAGTTGTTTTGAGTATGTTTGGTGGGTTGGAAGATGAGTAGTTTAGTTTTATTTGGGTTGAGTATTAATTGGGCATCGGATAACCAAGTTTCAACAGAGGAAAAGGCTTCCTGTGTGACTTTTTGCAGTTTTGGTAGGGACTGGGCTGAGCAGATGATGGTTGAGTCATCTGCGTATTGTATGAGTGTGCCATGTTTGGTGGCAGAGGCTAGATTATTGGTGTAAACAGAGGAGTAGGGGTCCAAGGATGGATCCTTGGGGAACCCCTATGGAGACAGGTAGTTGTGGAGATATGTCATTCTGCCATACAACGGATTGTTGGCGGTCAGATAGGTAACTGAAACCAGTTGGTGACTGATTTTGAGAAGGATAGGTTATTGAGGACAGAGATAAGTTGTTTGTGTGGGACCATGTCAAATGCTTTAGATAGGTCTGGGAAAGTAGCAGAGGAGAGATAGCCATTGTTTTTATGCTGAAGGATAGTGTTAGTAAAGGAGAGTAAGGCAGTGGTGGTGCTATGGTTTGGTCGGAAACCATGCTGAGTACTGGAAAGGAGGTTGTTAGTAAGGAGGTAGTCTGAGACCTGAGAGTGTATGCATCTCTCTAGAATTTTGGAGAGTGGAGAGAGAATAGCTATGGGGCAGTAATTGGTTAGTTCTGTGGAGGGTCCGCCTCTGTGGAGGGGAATTATTTGTGATACTTTCCACAGTGTGGGAACGTAACTTTCTGACAGAGATCGGTTAATCAAGATGGATACTGGGTAGGCCAGAGCATCAGCTGCGATTTGTAGGTATTCACTTGGGAGGTTGTCTGCTGCTAATTTGGTGGGTTTAAGTTTAGTTAAGAGTTTTTTTATGTTGGAGATAGGTACAGGAGAAAATGAGAAGGCAGTGGGGAGATTACTATTTGAAGGTGTGGGTTGGAGGGGAGGGGGTTGTGTTGTTTAGCTAGTGATAGTATGGTTTGGGTGAAGTGTGTGTTGAATGAGGTAGCAATATTTTCTGAGGAGTGAGGGATGTTAGGAGGAGGGGTACTGACTTTACTTGGGTGGAGGACGGAGTTTATGGAGGAACAGAATTGTTTGAGGCTGTGTTGGGAGGAGTCTAGGGCAGACTGGTAGTATTGGAATTTGTCCTGTTTTATTAGCTTTTTGACTCTATTGCGTAGTTCTAGGAATTTCTGTCTATTTGAGGAGGTTTTGGTTTTGCGCCAGTGCTCCCAGGTTTTATCCCTGTTTTTCATTTCTGACTTAGTGGTTTTCTATAGCCATGGGGAGGGTTGTACTTTGGTTCTGGAAAATCTTATGGGGGCATGGTAATTAAGGATGTTCAGGAAGGTAGTATTAAAAAATTCAACTGCGTCATCTAGAATGAGGTACTTTAGAGGATGCCAGTTCCATTCTTTGAGGGATGAGATGAATGTGAGTGGGTTAAAGTTTAGTTTTTTTATGTATTTGATGGTAGATGACAGGTTTAGCTTGGTATAGGTATTTTTTGAGTAGGAATGTTGGGGAGTGATTACTGAGGCTATCTGATTGCAGCCTGTTATATATGACTGGGGGCTCTTACTGACTAGTATCCAATCCAGGGTAGTGTGCTTGCTGGAGTTTTTATTTATCCTGGTTGGCGACTGGACTAGTTGAGTGAAGCCATGAAGGTTTACATGATGGGTTGGATGGTTGCCAGAACAGGATTGCCAGTCAATATTGAAATCACCTAAAATGACAGTTTCTTGGGGGAGATGGTGGGTAGACCAGCTGGGGAGGTTTTCTAGTGGAGGGATGTTTTGACCAGGTGGGAAGTAGCATCCAATAATGTTGATGGTTTTGTTTTGGTTTATTTTGAGGTTGGTATATGTTATTTCTTCATTGCCTATTTGTGGATCTGATGATTTTAAGATCTGGATGTTCAGATGCTGTTTAAATATTATAGCTACACCACCTCCTTTTTTGTTTAGCCAGTCTACTCTTAGTATGCTGTAACCTGTAGGAAGTATTTGCTCACTGGTAATGTGAGGTTTTAGCCAGGTTTCTGTCAGGATGACTATATCTGGGGTGTACACGCCTATGGTGGCATGGAGTTCATGGACTTTGTTGGATATACTTCTAATATTTAGGCTTAGTAGTAGGAAGTCACTTGGCTTTCTTTTGGCTGTAACATGGGAGAAGTTGTGGTTTCTAGTCTGATTATGAGGATTGGGGTTGGAGATGGTAGGGCCAGGGTTGGGGTGGATGTCTCCACTTAGGGCTAGTTTTGATATGCATGAGGTTATTAGTTTTCTCAGTTTTTGAATGTGTTTGTTTATAAGGGAAACTTTATGATTGTGCTCTGTGGGTAATAGATATGGTGGGAGGGTTACTATGTTAAGATGTAGGGATGCTTTATGTTTGAGTAATATAGTTGGTAGAATATGTGGTGGGTGCATAGTGATGGTTCTTGAGCTGGTGGGAGGGGAGCTGAGTGAGGGTGAGACATGAGTGGTGGTGTGAGTAGTAGTACAGTGGTAGTGGTTGAGTGGGGGAATGATGGAGCTTTGGTAAGATATAAGATATGCAAGGAGAGTGCATGCAGTGAGCATAGGTAAGGTATGCTTGTACATGTTAGGTGAGGAGGTGTGATAGTAGTGGGAAGATGGAGGATGTAGTGTTGGGTTATCACTGTGGTTGGCTATTGGAAAGATGGGAGGGGTTTGTGAGTGCAATAAAGGTGGGACCACTGGGGGTGGGAGGGAATAGGGAGCAGGGTGGGGAGTGATACGGGTAGAGACCCTGTTAGTTGCTCGTATGAGGGGGCTGGAAACAATCAGTTAACAGAGTTAACTGATAAATGAACATATGATAGTGACAAGGGTGGTTGTAGTTTTAAAAATGGTGCCGGCCACAGGTAATATTTATTAACTTTGGGATTGTCTTAAGGTAATAAACAGGGAAGGGGGAGGGGAGAACAAGGGTGTGAGCAAGCAGTTCTTTGTACTGCTGCTAATGAGCCAAAGCAAAGACAAGTTTGTGTTTAAGAAACAATCACAATTGACCAAGGACTGCTCTGAAACTGTAAGTCAATTCTTAACCATTTCTCAGGTGGAAAAACAGGATAGCCTTGTATCAGTAGGCTACTGTGGTCTCAGTTTAAATTAACAAACACACAGTATTGATCAGTTATGGATACTATTTACTAACAGAAGGGAATAAGAGAGAAAGTGGAAGATGTGTGTGTGTGTGTATGTGTGTGTGTGTGTGTGTGTGTGTGTGTGTGTGTGTGTGTGTGTGTGTGTGTGTGTGTGTGTGTGTACAAGCCAAAGTGCTCTCCAGGGGAAAATGAATATTGGTTCAAACAGGTAGACACATACTCAAAGTTAACTTTAGCTGTTTGCAGGCAATTCAGACCCGGACTGCGCTTTGATGCAGAATGATAAAGGTGGTACTGCAGTTGAGTACTTAAGAGTGGTGTTAGGTCTAGAAAAGAAGAGTACAGAGAGGAGTAAGCACTTTTGAGATGGTAAATATATATTATAAAGGTTACAAAAAACAAAATGAGCAAATAGCTACCGCATGCAGGACAATGTCTTGAACCAACTACTTAGTATATGCAGATACTGAGCCAATTGGAAGAACATCTGTTAGAAAAAACCTCAGACAGTTATGCAGTCACAGATAAAAATATAGCGAGCAGCAATCTGTCGTGGTTCTCTAATGTGATTCTATCCACCAGTAACAGCACAATTATATAGAAATAATTAGACACCAGTATGAGCTGTCTACACACAACACAATTACATGAATAACATTAGTGAACAAGGTGCAGCTATGCAAATAGACCATACTGTTATACTAAAAACAACTTGGTGCAGACAAATGCTAGCATGTCATAGTAACTTCCAATAATAAAGCATTAATCATATTAGATGTTCATAGGTTCATAGGTTCGTACTAGGCTATCTGCCCAAGGGCATTTATAAGCCTAGCCCATAGTTATTTGGCTTTCACCACCCCTTTAGTTTGAATAAAACTATGCCTATTATTTTGCTGTGCCTCTGTCAAGCAGTGACACTGAAGTAATCCCTGGGGTATATCTGCGATCCCCCATCCATTGGTCAAGATTCCTCTTGAACAAGGCCAGCGAGGTGCTCTGCCTCACATGTACCGGGATTTTGTTCCACATCATAGGGAGTCTCTGGGTGATGAATCTGTCCCTCCAGCACATTCTATTAATAACCGTGTCAAGGTTTAAGTCTCCGCCTTGTGGTTCTGAGGGATCTAGATTTTTGAGGTGAAGCATATTCATCAAATCAGGGTTTGACATGGCCTTATATGTCAGGCACAGGTCACCTCTGAGCAAGCGGTATGAGACTGAATAGAGCTGGAGTTCTTTCAGTCGGGCAGCATAAGACATATTTTTGAGACCCTTTATCCTTTGGTGAGGAACTTTTGGGGCCTTTCCAGCTGCTGCAGGTGTCGGGTCAGATACATTCCGAATGGGACATTGTACTCAATCATAGGTCTAATGAGTGATGAGTACAGGGGGACGATGACCTCCCTTGATCTAGATGTGAATCCCTTCATGATCAGGTGGGCAATGTAGAAGGTTTTCCTAACTACTTTAGCAACATGAGTGTCAAACGAAAGGCTACTGTCAACCTGGGTCCCCAGATCCCTGATGACTTCTTCTGTGCTCAGTGGATTGCCACCTATATGGTAGCTAGGGGTAACCTTGTTTTTCCCGAAGGGTATGATTATGCATTTCTTGGCATTTAACTTTAGGCCATGTCTAACACAATTCAACATAAACATATACAGTTGGAAAATGTCTAATACAATTCAACATAAATAGGCATTTACAGTTGTAAAACACTTACTGGAGAGACACTGAGCTCCTCATTGGGCCTGTAGCAGAGTGGAATGTAATTTTAAAAATGGTGCCTGCCACAGGTAATATTTATTAACTTTGGGATTGTCTTAAGGTAATAAACAGGGAAGGGGGAGGGGAGAACAAGGATGTGAGCAGGCAGTTCTTTGTACTGCTGCTAATGAGCCAAAGCAAAGACAAGTTTGTGTTTAAGAAACAATCACAATTGACCAAGGACTGCTCTGAAACTGTAAGTCAATTCTTAACCATTTCTCAGATGGAAAAACAGGATAACCTTGTATCAGTAGGCTATTGTGGTCTCAGTTTAAATTAACAAACACACAGTATTGATCAGTTATGGATATTATTTGCTAACAGAAGGGAATAAGAGAGAAAGTGGAAGATATGTGTGTGTGTGTGTGTGTGTGTGTGTGTGTGTGTGTGTGTGTGTGTGTGTGTGTGTGTGTGTGTGTGTGTGTGTGTGGTGGTGGGGGGGCTGCTTACAAGCCAAAGCAGAGTGTTCTCCAGGGGAAAATGAATATTGGCTCAAACAGGTAGACACATACTCAAAGTTAACTTTAGTTGTTTGCAGACAGTTCAGACCCAGACTGCGCTTTTCTTACAAGAATGATAAAGGTGGTACCGTAGGTGAATACTTAAGAGTGGTGTTAGGTTCAAAGTTAACTTTAGCTGTTTGCAGACAGTTCAGACCCAGACTGTGCTTTTCTTACAAGAATGATAAAGGTGGTACCGCAGTTGAATACTTAAGCGTGATGTTAGGTTCAAAGTTAACTTTAGCTGTTTTCAGACAGTTCAGACCCGGACTGCACTTTTCTTACAAGAATGATAAAGGTGGTACCGCAGTTGAATACTTAAGAGTGGTGTTAGGTTCAAAGTTAACTTTAGCTGTTTGCAGACAGTTCAGACCCAGACTGCGCTTTTCTTACAAGAATGATAAAGGTGGTACCGCAGTTGAATACTTAAGAGTGGTGTTAGGTTCAAAGTTAACTTTAGCTGTTTGCAGACAGTTCAGACCCGGACTGCTTTTCTTACAAGAATGATAAAGGTGGTACCGCAGTTGAATACTTAAGAGTGGTGTTAGGTTCAAAGTTAATTTTAGCTGTTTGCAGACAGTTCAGACCCGGACTGCACTTTTCTTACAAGAATGATAAAGGTGGTACCGCAGTTGAATACTTAAGAGTGGTGTTAGGTTCAAAGTTAACTTTAGCTGTTTGCAGACAGTTCAGACCCGGACTGCGCTTTTCTTACAAGAATGATACCTCCCCTCTTCTCTCATCCTCTGCTAAACCAGTATCTCAGAGGGGCCAAAAACTTAAGACCACCCAGAAGAGCCCCAACCCCTGCCTGGGACCTTAATTTTGTATTGGAGAAACTCACTTTCTCTCCTTTCAAGCCAGCTGCTACTGCACACTTAACATTTCTCTCCCGGAAAACAGCTTTCCTTTTAGTAGTCACTTCAGCTAGAAGGATTTCAGAATTACAGGCTCTTATGGCAGTGTAGCCTTTCATAATTTTTCATGCAGACAGGGTATCTCTCAGGACCAACCCATCCTTCTTGCCTAAGGTGGTATCCAGTGTGGCTCTTAATGAGACCATTCATTTGCCAACTTTCTTTCCCAATCCACAGAACAAGGGGGAGCGGATACTGCATTCATTGGATGCACATAGACAACTTAGATTTTACTTAAACAGGACTAAATCTCAAAGAAAATCTGAACAACTGCTGGTAGCATTTGCTGCAGGGACAGAGGGAAAGGCTATTTCAAAGCAAACCATTTCCAAATGGGTAAGCCATTGTATTAGTTTCTGCTATAAGCACCATGGAAAAACTATCCCCCAGGGGATCAGATCCCATTCCACCAGGGCTGCATCTACTTCAACAGCCTTTCTCAGAGGTGTTCCTACCAGGGGCATTCTAGAAGCTGCTACCTGGAGCTCAGTTCATACTTTTACCAAACATTACCATTTACCACTTTTCTCTAAATCCAGAGCTGGCTTTGCCACTGCTGTCTTGCAGGGCCTTATAGCTGGTCCTAATGCTGTATAATTCCCTCCACCCAACCATAGCTTTGGGAATCTACCCAAATGTAATGACTGCAACAGTGAAACAGAAAGAACATAGTACAGTTGGGTACACTTACCATAAATGTAGATGCTCGAGTGTATTCACTGTTGCAGTCCTAGTTACCCTCCCTCCAGCCCCCTATTTTTCTCTGGCTATACCTCTACTTTCTTTTACTATGCTTAAAAGTCCTTTTGGTGTATTTGCTTTTGGTTGGAGGTATATTTTTTTTGTTTTTAATTTTTTTTTGCTCCCTATTTGGGGGGCACCTGACATTTGGGGCAAGAAAAACTGATGTAATGGCGTCGGCTGCATGTTTTATACCCCTGACAACCTGACGTCATGGAAGAAGGGACAGCAACTGACGCAGGACCCAAGACTTTGTTAATCAGGCCAACTGAGGGCAACCTGCCAGCAGATTACTCAAATGTAATGACTGCAACAGTGAATACACTCGAACATCTACATTTATGGTAAGTGTACACAACTGTACTTTCCATAGCCTACATGGACTCTTAGCTGTTCACTCCCCTGATATCCTCTGCCTCCCAGAAACCTGGCTAAAACCAATAACCAAAGATAACGAAATACCCCCCCCCCCCACATCCTTAGACTGGGCCGGATCTCCAGGAAAGGTGGCAGGGTAGCTGTACTGTACAAGTCTACCCTATCAATAACAATTGACACCCAACAGCTACCCCAGTTTGGCAATGCAGAAATTCTCATCACCAAACTAATAATAAACAAAAATAAATGCAGATACATTGTCTGCATTTATACTCCACCTGGCAAGAATGATAATACTCTAGAAAATATCTTACATTGGCTAGCTTCTAACTATTCGCAGGAAACCATTGTCTTGGGGGACTTTAACATTGACTTTAACATTGATTGGAAAATCTGATATTCGTGTTTTACTGTTGCAGTCTTCACATTTGGGTTATCTGCTTGCAGTAGCCTTCAGTCGGCCTGATTATCAAAATATTAGGTCCTGCTCCGGTTGCTGTCTCATCTTCCATGACGTCAAGTAGTTAGGGGTATAAAGCATGCAGCCGACACCATTACATCAGTCTTTCTTGCCATGCGGTGCCAGAAGCAGAAGCAGTTCGCAAGGGTCGGTCGGCTGACTTCTGAAATTTTCGTTTTCGAGTTTCAAAACCGAAGTCTTCAACTAAAGCTAAGTACCCCGTTGGGAAAACTTTTTCTTGTTCTAAACTGATGTCAGTAAAAGTCAATAACTGTATTTCTTGTGGAAAGCGAATACCTCAAAGATTTTCATTCGTACTGAATTCCTTGCCTAGGCCCTGACCACAATGTACCTCACTGTCGGTTTTGTGCCTTATTTAAACCACAAACTATTCATTGTGGGTATATTTATGCGTCTAATTATTTTGGTACTCACTTCAATTATCCAGATATGTCTTTGGTAAGCCACCCGACTACTGACAATCCGAAAGAACGCAAAGATAAAGACAGAGACAGGCCACCTAAGTCCAAAGCTGCCGACAATGCTTCTCCTAAGCTAGTCACCAGTTCGCCAGTACTCAGTGAGGTGTTTTGCAGCCCCTGATACCCGCTACTTCAGATTCGCAGACCTCTACTGAGACCCATTCGGGGTCTGGTATGCTGCGAGATGCTTCAACTGTGGAACTTGCAGATGTCTCTACCTTAGATGGGTCCGGAGCCGCTGTGCAGGCACCGGCTTCTGAGGGTGCATTCAGGCCTACTGATTTGCATATTAAAGCAACGCCATCTTCTTCTTCAAGGCCTAAAACTCAAACCATGGCTAGAAAACCGACGCCCAGAATGCATGGTCAAGCCTCTATTCCTAAAAAACAAATGATAAGAATGGCTGAAGACCTTATTACTTTAATCAGGGGAAGCCAGCCTTCCCCCTCTAAGAGACCTAGGATTGAATTTGCTTATACTTCTGACCAGGATTCTGAAATTTCTGTTTCCTCTGATGACCAGGATTCACCCTTATCTACCTATGAGGATTCTGATGCAGAGAACTCTATTCCCTCTGCTCCCCCCCCCAGAGGATTTTTCTTTTGGTGAAACCTTGCATACTCTTAGGGAGCATTTTTGCTGGGAAAGCCAGGATTACTCTGATTCTAAAAAGAGGCTTAGGGATTTCTTACTCCTGCCCCAATACAGGTCTTTAGCTATCCCTCCTGTGCTAGCCATTGTTGATGATGCCTTTTCAGAATCTAGCTTGGCCCCTGACTCTTTGCCTCCTGCTCCCAGAAAACCTGATAGATATTACAGGGTTCCTGACTTTCACAAGTTCCTTCTTAAATATCCTACTGTGGATCCTGAGACCATTTCACAGGGACCCAAGGGCATTAAGGCTACTACTGCCAAAAATCCTACCCCCTCTGATAGAGATTCCAGGGCCCTGGATAAATGAGGTAAGAAGGTATACACCTCTGCAACCTTGGCCATCAGAGCCTTAAATTGTCAGTTTCATATGTTAAAGTATCAGCAGCATATTATTGGATTGCTTAAACAGAAAATGATGTTGATTCCTAACTGTGCTGAAAAAAATGATTTACAGGATTTAATGCATTCTGCTGAACAGGTTGGAAAACATACTTTGCAATGTGGTTTTGATTCACTAGAGGCATCTTGCAGGGCTGCTGTCACTGGGTCTGTACTTAGAAGGCATGCTTGGCTTAAGGAGCAATCTTTGCTAGATCATGTTAAAACTAAATTGCTGGATGCTCCCTTAAATCAGGACCGCCTGTTTGGCAACAAAGCAGAAGAAGTTCTTAAAAAGATGGAGGAAAAAGCTAAATATATGCAAACTGTTAAAGATTTCCTACAGGTACAGCCCCCAAGATTTAGTAGGCATTGGCCCTCTAAGAACTGGTCCTTTCCTGCCTCTTCCAGGCCTTCTCAGTCCAAACAGAGAACCAGCAGAACAACCAGGTACGCACAAGACTATGCAGTGGGGGGCTCCCACTTCCAAATCAGGGAGGAGTAAGACTCCCCCCTATGGTAAGCTGTCTCAATGACTTAACTTTAAAACTTTCAAGCACTTCTCAACTGACTGCCCCTTTAGGGGGAAAGATTGCTCTGCAAGCAAAAAACTGGGAACTCATTACCCAGGGCAAATGGGTTTTAAATATAGTTTCTCAAGGATACAGATTTCACTTCCAAACATTACCAACCCCAAACGGTTGGCCAGATCTACCCCCAAATCAGTGGGCAGAGGCTCAAAAGCAAGTACTCTCTTAAGCTTAAAGGCTATTCAAACTGTACCAGTAGAGGAAAAAGGACAAGGTTTCTACTCAAGACTTTTCCTAGTACCAAGAAAAGACAACTCATGGTGTCCTATCCTGGACCTTTCTATCCTAAACACCTTTCTGGTGATTCTGAAATTCAAGATGCTAACTCTTCACCAGTTGCTTCCCATGATAGGCAAGGATACCTGGTTGGCAACACTGGATTTAAAGGAAGCCTACCTGCACATCCCAATCAGGGAATCTTGTAGAAGATACCTATGCTTCAAAGCAGGCTACATGCACTATCAATTCTCTGCACTGCCCTTTGGCTTATCTACTGCACCCAGGGTATTCACAAAGTGCCTAGCTCCAGTCATTGAATTTTTCAGGCAAAGAAATATTCAAATATACCCATACCTGGATGATTGTCTAATTCAGGCAGAAAGCCAGGACATACTTCTGAATTATCTGGCATTTGTACAAAAGGTGCTAACTTGTCTGGGATACACCATAAATTAAAAGAAGTCACATCTTGTACCCTGTCAACAAATTATATTCCTGGGAGCAAGCTTGAATACAACTTCCCAGATGGCATTATTCCTCATGCCAGAGAAACAAATTCATTTGGCAACTTACTTCAAACTAATGGCCACAAAAACCCTGCTATCTGCAAGGCAAATACTGCAAGCTTTAGGGTTCATGGCCTCCTGCATTCTACTAATTCCATATGCAAGGAGGAGACTACAATGGTATCTAAAAAGCCCATGGTGTCAACATTCTCGGGATCTAGAAGCAATGATTCCAATCATTCCTTGCCTACAGTTAGAGTTCCTTTGGTGGGTGGAGGCCTGCCACCAAAACAAAGGACTACCATTCACCCTACCCCCCTGCCGCCCAAACCCTAACAACAGACGCATCAGACTATGCATCGGGGGCTCACCTGGCAGGGAAGTGCATTCAGGGCAAATGGAACCCAAGTCAAATGCACCTGCATATCAATCAAAAAGAAATGTTAGCTGTACAGAATGCTCTGACAGACTTCAAGGACCACATTCTTCCAGGACAATTAATGGTAAAGATGGATAACACCACTGTTATGTGGTACATTAACAAGCAGGGGGTTACCCATTCATACCCCCTGCAGATTAGCCATGGCTCTGTGGAATCCAGCCTTGAGCTACCAAGTGCATCTACAGGGTCAATTCATGCCAGGAAAACTAAATACATTGGCAGATGAACTAAGCAGAAATCTCATGGACTCACACGAGTGGAAACTGGGACCAAAGACTTTCAACATGTTGGGATCCCAGATATAGACCTGTTTGCCTCCCTCCAGAACTACCAATTAGGCAAATTCTGCACAAGGACTCCCCACAAACAAGCTTGGAAAGTGGATGCTCTATCCTTCAGCTGGAAAAATATATCAGTTTATGCCTTTCCTCCTCTGTCTCTCCTCTCCAAAGTACTACTAAAGATCAAAGAGAACAAACCAAGGATGATACTGATTGCACCAGACTGGCCATGCCAACACTGGAACCCCCTCTTGCACAGTGTGTCACTGCTGGCTCCATGGCACCTGCCTCAGACCCCCATGCTGCTGTCACAGCAGGAGAGCCAGATTCTGCACCCTCAGCTTCAAACCCTGAACCTGGCAGCCTAGCAGCACCCAATTTACCACAGATTCTTCAATACTTAACTGAGATGCTTCACAAGGGCCTTTCCTTTTCCTCCATCAAAATTCATGCCTCAGCCATTTCAGCTCATTACAACACAGAACAACCCCTCTTCTCTCATCCACTGCTCAAGCAGTTCTTCAGAGGGGCCAAAAACTTAAGACCACCTAGGAGAGCCCCTATTCCAGCCTGGAACCTTAACTTTGTATTGGAAAAATTCACTCTGCCTCTTTTTGAGCCAGCTGCAAGTGCAGAGTTGAAATTCCTTTCTTGGAAAACAACCTTCCTTTTAGCCATCACTTCAGCAAGGAGGGTGTCTGAATTACAGGCCCTTATGGCAGTGGAGCCTTTTATCATCTTTCATGTGGACAGGGTATCCCTCAGGATCAATCCCTCCATGCCCAAGGTAGTATCCAGTGTGGCTCTTAATCAGTCCATTCATTTGCCAACCTTCTTTTCTAACCCACAGAACAAAGGGGAATGTATACTGCACTCCTTAGACATGCACAGACAACTTAGATATTACTTGGACAGGACTAAACCTCTCAGGAAATCTGAACAGCTGCTGGTGGCATTTGCTGCAGGGGCAGAGGGGAAGATAATTTCAAAGCAAACCATTTCTAAATGGATAGGCCATTGCATTTATTTCTGCTATAAGCACCATGGAAAACCTATCCCACAGGGGATAAGACCACATTCTACCAGGGCTGCATCTACCTCTACAGCCTTTCTCAGAGGTGTCCCTACCAGGGACATACTAGAAGCTGCTACCTGGAGTTCTGTACATACTTTCACCAAGCATTACCATTTGCCACTTTTCTCTAAATCCAGAGTTGGCTTTGACACTGCAGTCTTGCAGACCTTATAGCTGGTCCTAATGCTATCTGAACTTCTCCTCCCATCCTTAGCTTTGGGAAACTACCAAAATGTGATGACTGCAACAGTGAAATATGAAGAACATAGTCCAGTTGTGTACACTTACCATAAATGTAGATGTTCGAGTGTATTCATTGTTGCAGTCCTGGTTACTCTCCCTCCAGACCCCTAACTTATCTTGGTGTACTCTTTTGTTGGAGGTATTACCTTGTATGTATATATATATATATATATATATATATATATATATATATATATATATATATATATATATATATATATATATATATATATATATATATATATATTTAATTGCTTCCCATTGGGGGGGGGGCACCTGACATCTGGGGCAAGAAAAACTAATGTAATGGTGTCGGCTACATGCTTTATACCCCTGATGACCTGACGCCATGGAAGATGAGACATCAACTGACGCAGGACCCAAGACTTTGATAATCAGGCTGACTGAGGGCTACTGCAAGCAGATAACCCAAATGTGATGACTGCACCAGTGAATACACTCGAACATCTACATTTATGGTAAGTGTGCACAACTGTACTTTTTGTAAGGATATTATGGGAAAGCATATGTAGGTAAAAGAGAATGAATTGATAAAATCATGCTTTGAGTGATATGGGAAATCTGGAATGAAAGAATAAGAGAAATTTTGTTTAATAAAAGAATCTTGCCAATATTTTGCAAAGGATACAGTTTTAGTTGCAGAAAAAAAAGATGGAGTTGATGACTAAATAAATTCAGTTTTGTATTTTAGTAGATTCAGGAGGAATTATGTCACTGTGCATGTAAATTATATATAGTCAAAAATATTATAATTATTGTAAACGTGCAAATATTGACATTGTTATGTAAGTAGCTTGAGTGGTTTATATAAGCTGCTGCATGATCTTTTGCATCCACTTGAGCCACTACCAACTCAGGACCACAGTTTAATGTCTCATCTATAGGACAATGCTCCCAGAGTGTAGCACTCCCCTTATGTTACACTGCAATGTCAGTAATCCATTTACCCGGTGTGGGAATAGAACCCACAGCCTTCCGCACTAAAGGCAAGTGACCTACCTGACTCACTTTTCATAGCTGTACTTGCTTTCTTTTAATCTTCTGGAATATTAGCTAAAAATACTTAAAACCTACAGTTACAGAGGTAAGATGAAAAAAAAATTATTGCATGCACTCTTTGAGCCAGTTCTATCACAAGCATTTATAATCTACAGAAGACCTCCTTTAATATTTTCCTTAAATTTCTGTATTTCTGACAATGGTCCATTTCAAAGTACTATTTAGTGAAATACCAGCATATTGGATATACTCTGCTTGCTATAAAATAAATAGGCCTATTTCATTATTAATGAGAAGCATTTATTCCTAGTCCTTGTTCCTTGTTTCTGATTTATTAATATTATATTGTAATATATTTTACCAAATCTGTCCAACATCTGAAACATTTCAATATATTCTCAGTATCTGCTTACAAACTACTTTTTCTTGATTTTTTTTTTTTTTTGTACACGTGATCGACCCAGTGGTTCCCCTTATATATCAGTCTGACCCATTCACTCTTCTCCAGCCCTCCAGCCCATTCATTTCCCGATGGATGTCAGAATTGTATGTTAGGGAATGGATCAGTCTGCAGATCTTGCAGGCTGTGTTATTTGTATCCCCTCAACAGCCTGTGATATTTGCTATAGCTACTTCTGGAAGTGCATGTGGGCATTGGCCACTCACTCCCATTCTCCCTTGCTGGTCTTATCAGTATCCATGCCATTAATTGAATATGGGTCATCTGGGGTGCAGGGTTTTATTCCTCTGTGTCACAAGACCAGGAATCTTTATTTCTTGTTGATCTAACATGTAGGTCCTTTAAGCTGAGCTCTTTAACATAGCAGCTAAGGCACTAAATGCAAAACAAAAGAGGGGAGACCCTGCCTTGGTTCTCTTGATAAAGCTAAAGACTATGATATCCCTGTATGAATCTTCACTTTGTCTCTAGATACCATATCAATTGTCTATATTTAGCATGTCAAGAAATTTGGTAGAAAAGTATTCCTTAAACTTGCCAAAAGTTTTTTCTGCTCCCAAACTTAATATAAACAAAGACTTTATTTGATCGTGAGTGATTTTCTTATGAACTATTTTCTTATGAACTATTTTCTTCAGCGCCTTTGCTTTCAGTACATTGTCAAAGGTTTGTCTTCTTCCGAGAAAGTTGTACTGAACTTTTCACCATTGCTACCATAAACAATTTATTGTAACACTTTTATATCAGGTTGGGCCTGAATGAAGCTGACATTGTTAAATCTTTTTCTTCTTTTGAAATTACTGTAACTACTGCATCTTTCCACAAAGCAGGAATCTCTAAAGTTGCCAATACCACATTAAAGATTTGTACTAATCTAGGTGGTATATTTTCTTTGTCAGTTACCCAAACTTCATTTTGTCATGTGTCACTACCTGGAGTCTTATCTCTGGTCTGCCTCTTTATGACCTCAAATTAGGACAGTTATAGCTTCTACTGCTAGCCGGAGTAACCCAAATCTTTCACTAAAGCTGTTTGCTCATATCCCCTTCTCTCCATTCTTGAACCTTCTATGAATGGTCATAAAACTAACTGAAATAATAACTATCATCACTGGATCTTACAATGCTCTGACCCATCCTCTTTCTTTATGTTAACTATAATTCTATGCATCTGTTGCTGCCTTAATCTCATTTCTAATGATTTTTGATGATCAGTGAAGTTATATAAATACTCATCTTTAAATTGCTGACATACAGATTGATATTGCTTATCTAATAACTCTTCCACATATCTTGGCTAACAGTTTCTTCCCAAATATGATACTCTTCAAATCTAACACTTCCCTTCTTGGCCTACGAATCTAATCTAGATATTGTCACAATCTAGGAAGTTAATTTTAAACATATTCCATCCATTTATTGAATTCTGATTATCATTTCCCAATACCTTTATTTTATTTTATAGCAGTTCTTTTTCCCAACTAATAAATGCTTGCTGCCTCAAAAATATATAGGGAGCCTCTCATTTATGTTGCACATATATACCCCTTAACCCCATATCAATTAATATATAGCAAAATATCTTCCACCTTTAAGAGACAGATCGTGAATATCAAGAGAACTATTCGTTTTCATGCCCCAACAAATGATGACAATAAAATCCCCTCTGTGTAATATTACAAAATGAAGGCTGGCACCCTCTTTAAGAGTGATTAACACAATTTCTGACAACTTTCATAGATTTGTAGCTGAATAGCATGCAAAGATGGGTCTGTAAGGGAAATGTTTTTTCTAGACTATTTCTCCAGCCAATCTCAAAAACTTAAAAAACATTCAAGGTAGTACCCTTTCAAAAGAAAATGAGCCATAAAACGATGTCCTTACCTGTCATGTTATATGGTAGATACCTACTGGTGTAGAATTTTAGAATGGGAACACAATATTCAAGAGCATTATTCCATTGTTGCCGCACAGGGACTGGAGCTGTGATTGCTGTAGAGTATAGAAGGCTAAGGTTATTAGTTACTAGCAAGCTTCATCCTGTAGTCCTAGTTTGAGCCTCGCAAGCTTCAATCGTAAACAGTGTAGCTCTGGAAAACTTACTTAACTAAATTGGATATCCAGGGTACTCATGAACAGGGACTCATGTGCTTAATGGTCTTCCCTAGTAATGTATAAATCATTATGTAGCAAATATGTAATAAGATAAATGATCAAACTTTCTTTTGTTTTCTTCTTTAACCTAATTATTTGCACCAGCATCCAACAGTTTCTTTGCTGAAATATCGTTTTCACCACCACACATTCAAATACTAAACATGCAGCACTGCATACACTTCTCTGCTAATAACTCATCATAAACAGAAAAACATGAATAGAGACTGGCCACCATTAGCCATTCTGCATTACTTACCATAAACTTCAGTTATCAATGCCAGTCCTTTGGCAATGTTGAGTTAACGGTATCAGTATAATACAGAACAGCATGATGAGGGCATTGGGTTAATTGTCCAACATTAAAAGCAGCTAGTGTTAAAATCTTCATTCCTATCTAATTGTGTAATGAATGTGTGACACTCTATGTCTGCTTCCATAGTAATAGATCTAGGATCCTCATCCCTACCATAACAAGTATGGGGGAAGGAGCTGGTCTGAGTTACTAAGGATAATGCACAAATCATTATTTCAAATTAATACTAGTCAGGTAAGAGAAATAAATTAACTTAAACTCCTGGGCATCTTAATCTAGTTCTGTGCTCAGTACCAAGCAGGACTTACTTCAAACACCTGTAATCCTTTGATATGATAATCTGGTGATTTTCTAAATCTAAATGGCTGCCTCTGGATCTACAAGTACTTTGTTTTCTTTCTGTCACTACAATTTAACATTTAATTTCTTCATTAGCATCAGAACTGATACAGAGAGTAATCAACATCAGAATATGTCACCTTATATATCAATTGCTTGAATCACCAAAGCTCAAATCATAGATGCTAGAGGATGACAGCCTAAAGTAGCAGCTGTCTGAGTTGCTCACCTCATGCTGGAATGAAATTGTAGGGTACATGGGTTAGTGATTTCCATCTGGTCTGAGGTTAGTATACCTGAGTGAATCTAATGTTGTATTGTTAGATATTGCTGTTTACCTGAGGGATAGCAACTTCAGAGACAGAATAACAAAGAATGGGGTGCAAGGGACAGTCTTACAAATAGGGGATGTTTGCCCTTCTTACAAAAATGATGCGAGATATGCATGTATGTGTATACATACACACACACACACACACACACACACACACACACGCACGCACACATATATGTATGTATGTATATATATATATATATATATATATATATATATATATATATATATCATGTTTGCAAGCTGATATTTGTGAGATTTTGTAGGAAAACTATTGTGATCAGGCTTGGATATGTCATTGCGGCCTAGTGGTACCTAATAAAATATTTGTCTTGGAGACTTCCTGGAAGTACTACCTATGCTACATTCAAGATTATTTTTTGTTTGGGCTGAAATTGAAATAACTGGAGGTCTTGCAATGTACTGGTAGGCTTGGGTTAGAAAGCTGAACAACTTTAAAGTCAAAAGCATTTTTGATCTCTAAATCTTTAAAGTCAAGTCTTCTAAAGTTATTAAAAAGATAGTTTTCCAGAAATTGCAACAAGTCCCTTCTGGTGTCATTTTCAAGCAGACCATGAATTTGGATGCTATTTTTCTGAAACTAGTTCTCCATTCATTCATTCATTTTGTCCAGAATGTGAACATTTTGTACCCACATGTTTCTCTCTGCTATCCTTTTCCAATGTAGATTTCTCCAAGGAAGTCACTTTCTCCGCATGCTTAAGAGACTATTTTTCTCTCTGTATACAAACTTTGTGTAGTTTGCTGCAGTAGGGTTAGTTCCACTTTTAACTCTTAATGACATTCAGGAGAACTACACGACCTGCAAAAGCTAGCTTGCTATATTCTACATGCCTGAGCATGTCGGTCATATCTGTGATCTTTGCTTCATGTCCAGCTGTCATGTGGCTGTTGTTTGGCATTTGCTATTATCCTTTAAAAGGCATGAATTTTACATGCTATGAGTTTATCATTTGAATGAACTGACAGTAAGCTGAGTTCATCAGCTAAGCGTATACACAGCTTTTGAAGTTCTGTGGAGAGCAACAAAACATAGCAGACCAAAGCAGGATCCATTAAGGAGATTTACATCCGATTGGTGCATGCCTGAAAATCTTGTAAGCACTCCAGTATTCAAACAGCGGAGGATATTTCTGTAACCACAGTATTATTGCCATTCTGCAGTCCTCTCTGTTGGGCTAACAACTGCTCAGGTATGTTTTCCAAATGCCTGCTATTGGCATTACTGGTTCTCAAGCTGCATGTCAGTTGAGTTTACTCTTATCTGTGTAACTGCATCAAGACTATAACACATCAAACATAGCTGTGCCCAGAAGAAAACATCTGTAATTCTTTTTATGTAGTAGAGACTTACTGTTGTGTCTGATGAGCTTGTATGGGGGGGTGGGGGTATTAGTAGTTCTCAAAACTTTTTGAAACTGGGCTAGACTAAAACACATCAAACTAATGAATAAATAAATAAATAAATAAGCAAAAATTCCTATCAGTCCTTACAATTAATCTATCTGTAGGGCAGAAGGTGCCACATCAAAAGTAGTCACTACTCAATGAGGAAATATAAGGGGCTATTGAAAGTCCAAGGCCAATAATTGCTACTCTGAAAATAGCAAAAACTTAAATTCAAATAGGGAAGAAATATGCCAAGTCTGAGACTACATCACAAAATATTCCCTCCACTCTGAGGTACAGTGATCTCAGAGTTAGTATGAATAAGTAACAGAGATATAAATGAATATCCCTTTATGTTGTGGGTGCACTGGGATAAAACCCCCTTGCAAATGTAGTTATACCAATCAGTTTTAGAATGTGTTTCTTCGTGAGATTCATATTTTAGTTTTCAAAGTGTTAGGACTGGCAGTAATGAATCACATACTCCCAAAAAGTAGAAAATAATTATATAGAGTTCTGTGTCAGTTTGGCAAAGCCTCCAAGTTGCAAAAAAGCCGATGCAAAGAAAAAAATCCTAGCAGTCATATAATTAAATGAAACTGGAGCAGACTTTTAATGCATCAGACCTATGTGGTACTTAGCAGAGAACTATATACAGTTCTACTTAGTTAAGGCAAAGGTTCCTACTTGTTTCTTGAAAAGTCTGCATAGGAAGAACATTCTATTACTGTCCTCTGAATTACACATCAGACATAGTTGGCAGCTAGTGTAGAAATATGTTTAGTTGTTTGTGAGTGTGCTAAATACTTCTAGTTGGTTTTGAAAGACCTGCACAGTGAAAAATAAATAAATAACAGTTCTGGGAATTAATTGAACACTTTGGCAGACTGTAATGCATATCAAATATAGCCAGCATCCTGTGCAGAAATGCTTATAGTTCTCTGTTTGTGCAGAAAAGGCTTCCTATTAATTTTGAAATTTCTATATCTTACTTGAAAGAATTTAATGTATTATCATTACATTTTTATTTTCCAGTGGAAGGGACAACAGATTATTGTTTTTATGTTTCATGTTTATTGGTATAGTGCAAAATTAGTGCCTTAATATTGTATCTGATTTTTTTTATTTTTATTTATTTATATTTGGTTCATTGGGATGGGCAGTGATTGTTTTCGGGGGAGGGGGCTGCAAAATAAAGAAACAAATTAAGAAATTTTGCTTTCAAGCTAAAACATAGGTGTGTGGTATCAATTAATTTTTAATAACAAAAACAAGATAACTGCCAGCAGTATAACAGATGGCAATAAATAAATGATTGCAGCAATAAATATGAACAGAACATTTTAGGCTGTGAATATATAAATTGTAGTAGTTGTTTGTGAGACAGCAGAAAAGAAAAAAATAAATTATGATACAAATAGTCTTTTGTGGGATAATACTGCTTAAAAGTTGCACTAGTCTGGCTAGAAATCTGGAAGAATAAAGTACAGACTGTAAGAATAAGAGAAAGAAAAGTAGTACTGAAAATAACAGAGAGATGAGAAGAAAGCAAATTATGAGGGGGCATTTATTTGTAAGAATTAGAGAGTTGGAATATAGTAGTATATGGCTGCTGACATTAAACTGATAATGACTCTACTGTGAAAATTTTTAAGGATGGAAAATGACACAGAGAGAGAGATAACTGTAGTAAGTGATATCACATTTGGGACAGTAAAGTGCAAGGATTTGATGGGCTCTGATGGTGTTTTTAAAGTTGATGAGTTTATTAATGAGATGCAAGTCCACTAGAATGGAGATCCACTCTGGCGGAAAGCAATGTGGGGCTTTATCTCCAGTATTAGTGCTAATTTTATACATCTGCATCACCCAAGGTTTAAATGTAGCAATCAGGATTTTGTTTGGTTTTGTTTGATCAGGTAATCCATGCAAGTCTCAAAGGAGTATCAGTTCTTTGAGCATATTATCATGAATCCAGTTTAACGTATGGATCCTATATTTAAAACACTTTTAATTTGCTACTGTATCTGTAACAAAATGTCTAAACCTTTGATGGTTTATAGTTGACTATGACGGCGTGTGGAGATTATACATTTTTACCTTAATTAGCACTACTCCTTTCTTTTTTAGTGCAGTCCTTTCTACATATTGTACAGTCAGGAGTATTTGTTTTCTCTTCCAGAATGTGTGTGGTTTATATAAGATTGATGTTACAGCTCTAATTTGGAGGATATACTGATGGATGCATACTTGAAGTAGGGATATTCTATTGTAAAGGCATCTTCTTTTTTTAAACACGTAATTCTTGGGCCATGTTTCTCATGTGCTAAGAATACATTCAGGCCACTAGGAGAAGCTGAAGGTGTGGATGGACAGAGACTAGATTATATGTCTCCTGCACAGAGTAATAAGAGTAAGGATAGTATGGGCAGATGTTGTGATTTACAGTGAGGTATATGTATACATACCACAGGTACTGCGCGACAGTCTTTATCAAGTGTTAAGAAGTAATTCTAAGTATTATAGGGCTCTGTGGCAGTTAGTTTAAAGTCTATCTTTGACTGGAGAGAGTCATAGCACAATATCCACATTGAGAAGCTGGGATTCTGGCAAGGTATGTGGTCTATGATAATAGAGTTAGTTGTGATTACTAGAGCATGTAAGGTACAGGTTCCTTATATTTCAAGGTAAGTGACATTTTCATAAGAATATGGTTTGGTAAGTGTAGGAGGGTAAAACTGTCGTTATCACATGTCGATGCTCAAGGTTGATATATTGGGTGGAAACAGTGAGATTTTGTTTATAAACTGGGGCTATATTATATTTTGATACTCAAAAGGAAGTATAGTCATGGGAGAGTGCGACATTTTAGAGAGCACTTTGTATTGGGGTTATGAAAATGAAAGGAATGTATATAGTTATAAAGAAATGAATTAGCATTAAAAGACAATACTTAAATAAATACAGGGCAGAAGAAGTAAGTAGAATGAA
Organism: Protopterus annectens; assembly: GCF_019279795.1. Taxonomy (NCBI): domain Eukaryota; kingdom Metazoa; phylum Chordata; order Ceratodontiformes; family Protopteridae; genus Protopterus; species Protopterus annectens. The sequence goes on from NC_056736.1 coordinate 328,283,706, forward strand.
AAAAGCTCAATGGAAAGTAAATTGGTGAAAGTGGATAGAATTATAAGGTAGAGGGCAAATAGCTGAAAACGTCTGAAAAGTGAGCTATATGTATATTATAAATTATGAATTACTGATGAAGACTGATTGAGAACTAACTGTGTTAATAGCAGCTAGCATAGACATTTACACTTTATGAAAGACATACAGAAAATGTGATTTATGTGGGCCTCAATTCCAAAACACTAAGTGATCACTTACACTGAGAGCAGGCTGAGAGCAGGAGTTTTGGAATCTGGTCCCCGTACTAAGCATGTTTATCGATAGGCCTTACACCGAAGTAAGTCACTTATGCTGAGAGCAAGTCATTTGGAATCTGGATCATAGTGTAGAGAAGAAGTTCTATGGAGAGTGCTAAGCAAGAAATAACAGATGAAGTTGAAGATAAAGTTGCATTCAGACAACTACAAGTAAGAGGGAAGTGGAATAGCAATACAGAATTGGCTGCTCTGCAATCTGAGGAGCTAGAGTTTTTTATGACATCAATCTGCAGTAACTGGCTGATAGGTAATAGCATAGGAGATAGATTACAGATTGCAGCTTATGTGGATTGTTTTCTCAAGGCAGGATAAGTTGCACCTATTGCTTTGAGAGAACTGGCTAGGTGACAATGTAGGATCAATCTGCAGGTTGGAGCCTGTGTGGTTTACTTTCCTGGAGAGCACTGGATGCATACAGTATATTCCTTCTAAGGAAAATTTGGTCATTTGATAAAGATTTGAATTTCAGATAAGATGAGCTGCTGAAATATACTAGCTGAGTTAGAGGTTTAGCTGTGATGTCAAGTGGTAAACAAGAATTGCAAGAGGGGGTTGAAGCTGCACTGAGATGCTGCTGGACTGAAATTAGTAAGGTATAAATGATAAGTGTAGATGTAAGGGAGGAGGGTGAATGGAGAATGCTGATTGGTGAAGAACAAAGCAGGCCCTACCTCCAGTGCCACTGGGAGTCCATCAGTCTATACCTGCACAGCATTGCTGAGAGTCAAATAAACTTGATAGTGAAAAATGTAAGGGGAGCTATTGTGCAAAAACTGTAACTAAACAACTAGCAAATGCTGGCAAATCTAATTAGAAAAAACATAGTAGCAGAAAATGCAGAAATAAGGCTACAGTACAAGTTAACAGTTGATAACAGGCAGGAAGTAACTCCGTCTTGTGAAAATGCTTCATGTAGTCCTGTAGCAACTTGAAAGAGATTACGTCAGATGAGCACAGGCAAACATCCAGCAGCAGTGCCTCAGCTGCATATGCCTAGTGAAGACAGGGAGCATATCAAATTATGTAGGCCCTCTCATGTTCTAGCACACAGGGGAACATATCAGATTATGTATGCCCTCTCATGTTCTAGCACACAGGGGAGCATATCAGATTATATAGGCCCTCTTGTGTTCTAGCACACAGGGGAGCATATCAGATTATATAGGCCCTCTCATGTTCTAGCACAGAGGGGAGCATATCAGATTATGTAGGCTCTCTCATGTTCTAGCACACATGCTGTTGTAGTTACTCCATTCCCACAGAGTACGCAAGACATAAGTGTGGAAGGTGATGGGGGATTATGAAGTGGAGAGAGCTCTGAAACTCTCTTAGTTTCCTTCCCTAGAAATGGCACATCAAATATTAGCCTTTTGATAGAATACCAGATGTAATCACACTGATAACCAGGCAGAGCCTTTCTGAGGTTACTGACAACCCTGGCACTAACATCAATATATCAGTTTCTTTGTCATCATTGGAATGCTTTATAATGTTGTTAATGGAAAAAAAACCTTGTAGACCAGTGCTGGATAATTCCTTCCTCGATCTTTTTTGAAGATTCTAAAATTCAGGAAGTTGACCTTCCAATCTTTGTTAGTAGTACTCCCAGACCAGGGTTTTATGGTAACCTTAGATATAAAGAATGCTTGCCATCATATGCTAGTAACACACAACTTCTGGGTCATGTTATCTATTCTCTGCATTACCCTGTGGGCTGCTAATGCACCAAGAGTGTTTACAAAATACCTAGCCCTAATGTAGACCCCCCTGCAGACTGCAGGGTATCCATATTTTTCCTTACTTAGATGACTCACTTATCTGTTCAGAGTCTTTGCCTAGATGCTAGGAGTCTCAAACAAAGATTACTCTCCTTACTCATCTGGGATTCCAGAAAATTTGCAAAAATATTTCCTTACTTTGTTACATAGGATTGTGTTTCTGGAGTGCCTTATAGACAGTATCATACAAAAGGCCTTTCTACCTCAATACAAAGTAGAGTTAATTTGGAATTAATCTGGAATCCTGAGCTTTTCTTGTTATTATCAAGCTTCTGATGGTGAACTTCTCAGGATATTGATTCTGATGGCTCCTATAAACCCCATCCTGCCACTTACCAAGCTACATATGAAAAAAATTGAAATTGAATTGAAATTCCACACATTCTATAAATAAAGGGAGATGTATTTATGTAGATAAGGTATTTCTGTTAAAAGACATACCTGAGTTCAATTAGTGCACTCAGTTGAAATGGCCCTAGACTGACAATAAGGTATATAAACCATGTGAAAGTTAGGGGAACAAGACTGAGGATACACATGTATTCTTATTCATGAAAACCTAGTCCCTTGTTTTTGTTTAACGTTAGAAGTCTGAAAAAAAAATATATGACTTAGAAGCTTTGCTCTGGAGGATGTTTATATTTGTACCCTTACTGAAATATGATTTAAAGCTCCAAAATATACATCACAAAATCCAAGGTGTACTGCCTTTCATTCTAACAGGTGTGAGGGAGAGGTGGTGATACCTCAGTATTGTTAGGGAGCACCTAACACTTACAACCCTGGAAAACAACTCAGGACAAGAAATCATTCATGTAATAATTGATATTACAGGTAAATAATATAATATGATAGGACTCTATTTTATGTTGCCTGTGCACCTTTCAGATCATTTGGATTTCCTGACTAATGTCCAGAGTGTAACAAACAAAGTACAATTCTTATAGAGGATCTTTACTACCAAGATTATCAACTGGATAAAATATTGAACAACAGCTATGTTTGCCCAAATATTAATTTACTGTGTTAAACAAAATATTCTGGAAATCTTCCAGACAAATGCTGGCTTTTTCTGTTCCCATTCATTGTTATGCCATCTGTCATTAATGCAGATCATGACACCATCATGTTTAACCTAAGGAGAAAGTCAAACTTGTTCATAAATAAATCATTCTTTCCAGACTACCAGTGGAAGCTATGATGCACTAAATGGTATTTTTAGAAAAACAAAGAAGGACAATATCTCATCAGGATACTGTTAGTGAACTAGCTGTTATTTTTAATTTCTGCATTCAAGAACACATATGAGTAAGACAGAAATATGAATGTAAATGAAAAAGAAAAGTTTTGTTGGAATCATAAAATTAGTAAGATATCCTGCAGAAAAACAGGTCCTGCTTAGCCTTCAAAAATTACCCTAAACATAAAACTAGGCCAGATTTGTTAATACCTACAAGTGTCCACTATCTGTATTCAAGTACATCCCTACAACATTTTTTGTTCTTTCTAGTCACTCTTAAAGATTACACTGTGTACACTTAGTCTACACTTTGTGGTAACCTTTATGAATACCTATCAATATTGTATGGCTCCAGGAAAATCGGTAGGAAAACTAAAATTAGGAGGAAGAATATGTGAGTTATGTTTGTGTTGTCTGTTCATTCAGAATATTGTACAATTAGTGTATATTTAGTGCAGGCATCAATGAATCCTATGGCAAGTCTATATTAAAGAAAGTACTTACTTTTCTTAACAAATCTTTCAGATGTAGCTACAGACTGTGCTCGATCTGAAAGGTGCAATAAGCATTATTTAATTATATTACATGAGATAACAGGGATGAAAAATAAGAATGTGGCATGCTATTAAATAATATTGATGTAAACATTCAATCACTGTCCACAGTTAATGTACTTTACATAAAAATCTTGTGGAGATGAAGTGAAGGCATCCTTTAGATATTTATTGAAATGATAATTGCTGCTACAAGAAAATTAAGGACTCAAGTTCCCAGGAACCAGGAAGCATGCCTGCTAGTTTTCTATATGGAATCAAGGAAAACTTAATTAAGCCTCTACCATTTGTGATAAACAAAAATGCTAACATGTAGACACACCCCTCCATTATAATAGCAGGTTGTAGTGGTTCCATTTCATAAGGAGGTTGCATCATACACTGATAATTTTAAACCTATCAGCATTACTGCTGTTCTATGTAAGGCCATTTAGCGATTACTAACTATCCTTATCCAAAAATTAGACACAGTAGACTAGCTTCTGTTAGATATGAAATACTATGCGATTTTATGGAGGCAGTCTTGCATTTTCATTCTTATGGTATTATTTGAAGTGGTAATAGCAGTGTTTGATTAAGGGCTAAAATACATGTTGTTAACCTAACTAAAGCTAAGCCATTTTGTCAATAGTCCATAAAAGACAATACTTAAAAAGAAACCATTAGATAACAATCTATACATTATCAATGGGTCAAATACTAGCTTAGCAGCAGGTTGCTTCAACTAAAGGTGAGGTGGGTTCCCCTCTGTCCCAAAGGGGGTTGTTGATAATGTTCCATAAAGATTTTTGGACTTCGAAATGGGCTCTGGATAACCAAATTTTTGATGACTACAAATTGGGTAATGTGATTACTTAAATAAAAGCTTATAATCTCACGTTTTTAAACGTAGTTTCATGAGACTGGGCAAAAAAGATATAAATTGATTACAAAATAAATGGTCAATAAAAAGACATATAATCTAGGGAGAATGGTCAATAAAAATTTAAATTCTTAGCAGTGTTCTTCCACAAAAGTCAGAAAAGCATATTCTGTTGTTCATTTCATTCCAAAAGAGATGTCTAGTCACTCCAGGGAGGTTATTATAAGACTTTATACCACAGTGATTTGAATTACTGAATACAGTGCCATACTTCATTGCTTTTGAACAAGCAACATGAAGCAGCACTAAAAGCTATAAAAGTTCCTTACTAGAAAACTCATAGGATTTGAAAACTTAATTAAGATTTGAACAGCTGTTGCTTTCTTCCTTCTGTTTCTTATAGGTTACTTAGAAGTGATGTCTCAGTGTTCTACAAGGCAGTGTCTGGGCACCCTGGCAAACATTCCTGTCATGCATGATTGCCTCAAACAACAGTGATCACAAATCAAAGAAACCTTGTAAATGTGAATAGAATTTAAGAGTTAATTTTCACAGAAAATAAGTGTTTTTTGTAAGATGGTAACCCCTCCCATACCTCTGATGTGGAGGGCTGTACCCCCCAAATTCCTAATACTTACATGACATGTCCATGTTTATACAACTATGTAAAAAAAGGAAAATCCATGATTTGCCTGTAATTCATCCTTGTAGGAAAAAACTGACAAATCAAGCACTAGTGCTTGCACAAATGAGTGTCAATCACAAACTTTTCAACAACAAGCCTGGCCCCCAGTGCCTGATCTGATTATGTTTGAAAGGTAATACTGAGAATGCATTACTGGTAGAGATAATAACATATTTAGGAATTTAATATTGAAACAGATGAATTAAACAATACCTTCTAAGATTTTGGAATATGCTTCCATTTAGAATCATTATCATATTAACAAAAGAATCTGTATATACATATCTATCTGTCTATATACTTAGCTAGATAGATATTAATCAACTCTTATACATATGAAATGGAAAATAAAAAAATAATAAAACATATATAAATAAAATAAAAATATAAATTATATACAAATAAAAACATACCAGTCAGCCTTCTTGAAGGCTAGTAATTCAGTTTGTCATAAAAGGAGAAACTGAATGTACAATTGTAGGACACTAGGATGGTACATTTCATATGTACTGCAGTTCCCAATATGTGAATAGAGAAAATATATTTTATCAGTAAGAATGGCCATAAGTAGGGGCATAGGAAATAGGCAAGAGTAAATTTGAATTTATTGGCAAAAATTGGCAAAGGAACCAATATATTGGGACCAAATAACTAAGGAGGGAAAAACATAGAATGGGATGAAGCCAAGTTTAGACTACAGGTTGGAGACTGCCTTTCCTACTAGGGATTGGCAGTAGAGTATAGGCACAGAGAAAGTAATAGGAGAGTGTTGAATGAAAGACCAAATCTGGTTGAGTTTGTAGTTGAGTGCAGAACAGAAACTACAGTAAAAATTAATTAGTATTGCATTTACAGTAATGCATAATAACTGTAAGAATCACTCAGAAGAATTTAGAAAGGACTGCGGAATGACAATGGAAAGGCAACATACAAAACACAATCAAAGATATTTGTATGGCACCCAAGTATACAGCAAAATTTAGAAGGTTTAGGAATTTTGCATGGAAGTATTTGTATATGTATTTTTACATCTCAGGAAGACTTTAGAGAATTTTTCCATGGGTAGACAGAAATTGCTGGAGGTATGATGGGAAAGAGAGGGCTACACGGGGGCATGTCTTTTGGGAATATAATGAGCTGACATTGGCCATTATTTCAGTATGATTATGATCCCTGTGTAGAAGAACAACCCACAGATTTCACATTCATCAAGCCTCTCCAAACTGAGAATGCTGGCATATAAAAAGTGAATATTTCACACTCCAGCAGGATGTACTACCTAGAGAACAAAATCAGTTTATGACAAACCATTAGGGACAGTTTAAAATGTACATCTTTAAGAAGTCTGTTAGATAATAACAATAGCCTACCAGAACCTTAGAGTGCCCACTTTGAATTAACAAACGGTCATTTTATGTAAAAACCTAGCATTTAACTTCTTATGAAAAAAATGACCATGGGTAAATCTGTCACTTCTTATGGACCATTGCACCATGTTTTTCACAATGGGTATCAAGGCAGCATCAGCTTTTGTATTAATTAACAAAGGCAGGATTAAGCTTATATGAAAAGGAAATAATCCTATATTTTTGCTTTTGATGCTTATATTCACAGTTCATATGATGCAGTCCATTTTGTAGACCAGAATGCACTCTCTCAGATTAATTGTTAACAAATTTCAGTATATCAAAAATAACGATAACAAAGAGGTTCTTTGAGATGTGTATTATGTTTTGGTATATATTTTCTGGCAAATATTTTTGTGTATTATAATGAAGCTACTGTATGTTTATAAAGGCTATTGCAATGCAATAAAAACAGCCATTATACATCCTACCATGTAAACAAGCATGAATTTTTGTAATTAACCTTAGAAACATTTAGTAGTGAAACAACGCATACATTAATGAGTTTGACATATATTTTCTTTGAAGATGACATGAGCAGCTGTGAATTTTTATATTTTATTTTGTTACTACTTCATTTCAAGCTTGTTTGTAGATGTTACTTAAAAAAGCTGCATTTAACACAGGATCCGTTTTTTATTTTGTAGAAACTGTGATAAAGATACCACTTTGCTTTATGCTGTGGTTCCATTTCTCCTGGTCTATCTATAAATCAACTGAGTCTTTGTGTTCTACATACTTTCAGTAAGTAACATTTTATTTACTTACATTTTACTTACTAATAATCTTAGGAATTTTTCACAAAGATTTATTGTGCAGATTATTTATTTTCATGTTTATGTTGTGAGATCAGCATTGAAGAATGCAATAAGAGAGAGGTGAAAATGTTAGCTTTTGAGTCCTGAATCACTCTTCTACCGAACCTAAAAGACTGTTTAATACAAAAATGCTGAAAGTGAAATTCTCAAAAAATCCTAAAATAATTATCTATATTAAAAATAAAGCACAGTAAAATCAAGGGCAATGCTTTATTTTTAGCTTTTGAGTCCTGAATCACACTTCTACCGAACCTAAAAGACTGTTTAATACAAAAATGCTGAAAGTGAAATTCTCAAAAAATCCTAAAATAATTATCTATATTAAAAATAAAGCACAGTAAAATCAAGGGCAATGCTTTATTTTTAGCTTTTGAGTCCTGAATCACACTTCTACCGAACCTAAAAGACTGTTTAATACAAAAATGCTGAAAGTGAAATTCTCAAAAAATCCTAAAATAATTATCTATATTAAAAATAAAGCACAGTAAAATCAAGGGCAATGCTTTATCTGCACCACACTTCACTATTAATCTCTGCTATGAGGTCCCATAGCCTTTAACCAAAATAATTAAATAATTTGGTACAGAAAGTAAATATTTCCCTAATACAAACTGTAGCCTTCTACATTAAGCATGTTTCTACTGACTTCCCATAATTCTGGTATCATGTGTACTGTTGTTGATATAGAATATGAAGTAGCAAGGTAAAGGGGTGCAAAGTGGCTTTACCCTTTAATAGTGAACTTCACTTTTATTTCATAGTTTTATTCATTAAACTGAATTGTCTGTTGTGATGAATATTGGATTATTTAGGAATTCTAGTTTTCAGTACTTTGTAGGTTTCTATCTTTTATGTTTCATATTCATGTTTCTGTCATTTATGATTCCAGACCTTGTCTGAAAAACATAAATCTTTTATTAACAATAGTGCACATAATATGGGAATCATGGAAAGTCAATTTGAAACATGCTTAACGTAGAAGCATTGTAAAACAGCAGTACTCAAAGGTAAAGGAGCACAAATCAGTTTCTTCTGCTGGTTAAGGGTTCATTTTGTCTTTTAAAATTCAGTTATATACGTAATGTCTCTCATTTTCTGTAGATTTAAAAATCTATTTTACATAGTCTGCTATTTTTGTTGATATTTACATTTATTTCAGTAACTTAATATTTGGTAAACAGGTAGGTAGACTGTTGTTTGGACTATTTTCAGCCATGACGCAGGCAGAATGTGCAAGATACAAGAAATCTTACATTGTACATGAACTAGATATTTCTTTTGACAAATGTACATTTTTATATAGCTGAGTATAAAAACATTTATGCTAATTTAGTAATATAATAATCATATCTAAATAAAAAAGTTCATGATGTTACTACAATATCTACATATTAAAAGTTAAAGTAATTTCAGGAACATGTACAGAGTTTTTTCAACTACACACACACACACACACACACACACACACACACACACACACACACACACCAGATATATAGTTACATACAATATTTGCACTACACAGTGGAGTAAGCAGGCGCTGGTCACATTTTCCGTTGCATGTGTAGGTTTTTGAGAAAGAGGAAGACTGAAATATATGTAGAATAGAAGAAGAAGGGGTTATAGTTAACCATTATCCAAGCAGTTGTAGCCATAGGGTTATTGCAGCTGATTTTTAAAGTTGTTTCATGGTCATGCCCTGGTAGTAAAAATCTCCCCTACTGGATGAGTGATGGGTCCGGGTAACAGGAAGATATTTAAAGAAGCATTTTCCTTGTATCATGTATGGAACGGGGGATTGTTATTCTAGAAAGTTTTATGTTAAAAATACATGTAATATAACTGCATACACAGACACACACACACACACACACACACACACACACACACACACACACACACACACAATGTACCACCATTCCAGCCATTGTAGTTGAACGTGATCTGATCTCTTGGAGTAAAACCATTGATGGCTATTTATATGGAAACTAACAGAATGTATATTACTTGTTACTGCTACGTATAACTTAGATCAGATGAAGCTCTGACAAGTGAAAAAACACTCATCTCTTGTTTTTAATTAATAAATTGTGGTTTAGGCAAGCAATTCCAGCTTAAATCTGGATTTCTTGTTTATTCTTTTCAATAAGAATGCAAAGTGACCTTTGATATGGATCTTACATAAAATGTTGTAACAGTGGCCTATTTAATAATTGTATCCCAATGTCAAGAGCAGTCGTGCCTGTGCAACTAACTTTCCCTTTTTGTTGATTTGATCTTCCTTAACAAAAATGTGTAGTACCCTTAAGGCTGGAAAACTACATTTCCTTGGTACTATATAACATTGTCTCTCTCACTCTCTCTCTCTCTATATATATATATATATATATATATATATATATATATCAGTGTGTGTGTGTGCGTGTGTATGTGTGTATGTAATATAATATAAAATATATACAGGTTCTATTTATTTATTAATGGCTCAGTTATCGAACATTCATTGGCTGAATGTTCAAAACATTGAACCAGCTTTTTTCTTAGTTGCTCTTATTTCTGGGGATCAGGTGTTTTCCCTGTCCCCAGTGTGGTCTGATCTTGGACTTGGGCGATATAATATTAGAAAGGGGCTTGTTCCATTTTTTGTGTTAGAGATTCTTCAAGCTTCGAGCTTCAGTAGTTTGAATGCCTAACTGTTGGTGTTAGATAATATGGACTGTCAGCACTATGAACTGCATCCATATCTATTTATCTATCATGTCATAAGTAAAACTCCTTAATGTTGACCTCTGTTTTGTCAAAACACTTTCAGCAACAAAACAGATGGTCAACAGGTGTGTGAGATAGATATATAGATAGATAGATAGATAGATAGATAGATAGATAGATAGATTGATAGATAGACATATAGAAAGATAGAAAGATAGTTCCCCGGACTGGGAAGTATGCCCTTTAACCAGGTATTTTGCAATTTTTAGAGTTGGAATAAATTAACTGAAGTGTGAAACTGCAAGCAGCATGCTTCAATCCAAAAAAATGTTTTAAAATGTTATTTCCCTTCCACTCCTCCAATTTACACTTGAATTGAGTCAGGAAAGAACTCTTTCACATGGGTAGGAAGCCTTGTTTTCATTCTATGTATTTTAAAAAAAAATTCTTATGAAGAGCCAGATTATAAGGTTGGAATGTATGGTCTCTAGTAATGATATTTGTCATAAAGAAAAAGAGTAATTAAAATGATTTTTTATGATAGAGGGTACCCTAAAAAATTGGTGGAGGTTATTTGCGTAGATGTAGTAAAAGCAATGGACACTAACCTTAACCTTCTCATAATCTGATGAAAAATAAGTAGTAAACTTAACATCCGAGTGGGTACTATATTCCCTCACAACTTGTTTGGAACATCTAGGTCCAAAATATTTTAAAAAAAGAACAACCTGCATCTTATTCTTCTGAAAGGAGGCTGTGATATAATCAAAGGTAAGCCTAACATTTTAATTTGGAGTACTAAAGGCAAGAAACATTTAGGAATAAGAAGACACTTCTGGCTGGTCATATTTAATGAAATGATTCCTATATGCTTGCAATTTGCCCTGACCCTTAACTCTTAAGGTTCAGTTGGAATCCTACCAATCTGTTCATTCCCCATTGGTGGTAATTCTCAACTTTAGCTTTCTGTTCATCCCTGATAATATCAGGGTGATATGACTCACAAGACTCCTGCATGAAGATACACTATTCTATCACCACAGGAGGATCATATTTTAGTAATTTTTTTGGCTACCCCCACATGATCCAATAACAGCAGCATACAAAACATCGGCAATGCCAACACAATAGGGCCAGCAAATAGGCACAGGAGACAAAACAATAATGATCTTCAACTATTCAAAAAAAAGAAAAACTCAAAAATTGAAGGGACTTCACTGTAAAGAAATATTTTAAATAACCGTATCAATACCAAAAACATTCCCAGGGGACTTAGAGTATGTAAAAAGCCTATCTGGAATAACATCAGAGAGGAACTTATTATCCCCCAATCCACAGGGCTTAAACTAGTGGAAATTCTCATAAAACGCAGCAAATAACAAGAAGAAGCCACCACCAGTACTATTCTAAACCTCAAGGAAAATTGAAAGGACCACAACTCCTTGCCAGAAAGGGCAGCTGAAATCAAATTGAATGTAATCTCCTTTAAAAATAAAACCTCTATAAATGGACAACATAACAACCAAAAACCCTGGAGAAGATGACATTATAGGACTTACAATGGACACAGACATTCCAACCAACAGTGGGAATCTTGAGGCAATGTTACAACTGCCTCATGTACACAGACAACCCTCTCCTCATCCCAACAAATTCCAACACATGTGAGAGATGCAACCATATAGCCATACTGGAGGCTAAGCTCTCTCAACTCAGTACTGGTGAAACCAGTCAGGAGGAGAAGGAAACCACACTCACTACAATTCCAGTCTCACATAGACCTACCACGACAGCAAACCAAACACATAAACACACAAAACATACTCTCGAGGCTCTAACTAAAAATCTGCCTAAGCAGCAGAGACCTCCAAAGCAGACACCCAAGCAACCGCTACCCCAAAACAAAACACGTGCAACACATAGCAAACAAAGCCATTGTGCCGAACAGTCACAGCCCTTAAGGCTAAACAACACACCTGATACTCTTGTAATAGGTGACTCTATCATCAGGCACACTGATGTCCAGCTCATATGGCTGAACAAGGAGAAGGTCATGGTGAGCTGCCTGTCAGGCGCTAGGATCTGCCACATAACACAAGCACTCAGGTCACTCCAAGGCAAGTACTAATATGACTCAGTCATTGTCCATGCTGGTGTGAATGACCTGAGACGTACCTCCCTGGACTACATGAAAAGAGACATAGAGGAGCTCTCTGAGCATGTAGCCCAGGCCGGTATGACCCTGACCTTGAGTAGCATCTTACCCTCACCAAGAATGATGCCACAATATGAAGACAAGATGATCAATTTCAACAATTGGCTTAAGTATTGGTGTCATTCAAAGGGGATCCAATGCCTGTCAGCATGGGATGACATGCTCGACAAGCCACGATGCTTCGCTAGGGGCGGTTTGCACCTGCCACCCCTGGGCTTTCGGATATTGGCAAAGGCTCTTGCTACCCCCATAGTGCCTTTTTTAGGCAAGGCTCAAAAGACAAACCCACCTCCGTGGGTATAACAAGGGATAAGAAACTAAGAATAATGCTACTCAACGCCAGAAGTCTAAACCTCAAGATGCATGCACTCGAAACTCTCCTTAGCATGGAGAACATCGATATCTGTGCAGTAACAGAAACCTGGTTCAAGGCTCCCGAGAGCACCCCAGCACTACTAGATTATACCTCATACCATGCTTTTCGGCCCCAAAACTTGGACCGAACTACAAAAGGAGGGGGGGTATCAATATTCATCAAAGATACCCACACCTCCAGGTTGGTGGCACAGCACGAAGCATCAGAGACTATCCATGTGCAACTAACAGTGGGTAAAACTTCCTTCCAGTTTATAGCCTGCTACAGACCACCCTCCAAAACCCAGGAACCCCACTTGGCCTTCCTGAGAACACTGGAAAATATGAAGCTCTCCCCAAACACCATTATATTGGGCGACTTCAACTACCCAAACATAGACTGGGAGCATTACTCTAGCTCCAACACCCTAGCCCAAAGGTTCCCAGAATTTATAAACTCAAATGCTATGGAACAACTCGTTACCACTCCCACAAGAGGGGAAAACATATTGGACCTGATCATCACCAACATGGGGACTCTATGCTCCAGACCAGAAGTGTATCCCTCATTGGTAAGATCAGACCATAAACTAATCTCACTGGATATTCACATCCCGACTCCACCTCCTGCCCTGAAAACCACAGTGAGAAAATTCTCTAATGCAAATTTCCCACTCCTCAAAACTGAGGTGGAATCCTTCAAAGCCCCTGGGCCTGTGGAAAATACGGCCCAGACCCACAGGATCCTTTATAAACACATTCTATGAACACCTTCAGGAATGCATGGATCATGCAATCCCAAATAAAACCAAGTCCCAATCCTCCAAAGGCAGATGTCCTGTCTGGTGGGCCCCAGCCATAAACAAACTATACAATAGAAGGAGGAAGCTACTACATGATAGAGCAAAATCCCAAAAAGGGAAGGCATCTCTGATCACTATTAGCAAAAAACTATGGGCACTCATAAAATCGTCTAAGGCCAGCTTCGAGAGAAAAATTGCACAGGACACTAAAGATAATCACAAGGCTTTCTTTAGTTATGTTAGGAACCTGAGTGGGAATTCCCAGATATGCTCAGAATTAGTCCAAAATGACAAAAAATTCACCGAACCCACAGACATTGCCAACATCCTAGCTGACAGGTTCAGCGCAAACTTTTCTCCCCCTCCCCACCAAAAGGGCAAATATCTATCCCAGCAGAGTGCTGCCCCCCTGACATCTCAGATGCTCAGGTAAGAGCTGCCCTCTCCAAAGCAAAGAACACAGCATCAATGGGACCAGACGGTGTCCCGGGCTGCGTCCTACATGAACTCCAAGAAGAGCTAAACCCAAACATAAAACTACTGTTCAATCTTAGCCTTACTACAGGATATGTACCCAAAGAGTGGCATACAGCAACAGTGGTCCCTCTCCACAAAGGTGGTGCCTCAACGGATCCTGGAAACTATCGCCCCATAATCCTGACTAGCTTGGTCTGCAAAGCTATGGAAAGGATCATCATGGACCTCATAAATAAAGATATTGGGGACCTACAGACAATGGATCCTACCCAGTTCGGCTTTGTTAAGGGCAGATCCTGCCTCTTAAACCTGGTTGATTTCTTTGAAACAGTCACCAAGGCCATTGACGAGGGAAGGTGGTCCACACAGCCTACCTGGACCTCGCAAAAGCCTTCAATACAATACCCCACTGGCATTATAGATAAGCTCACCAGCTTAAATATAAACCCCTATGTCACTAGATGGGTTGCAAACTGGCTCAAGGACAGAACCCACATGGTTAGAATTGCTGGAGCCATGTCAGACTCCAAACCAGTTACAAGTGGCATCCCACAAGGCTCAGTCCTGGGACCTCTCTTGTTCGGTATATATTTTTCGGAGGTACAGGCCAACACGGAAGGACTGTGGCTGACCAAGTTTGCAGATGAGTGCAAACTGGGCGCCATAATCGACTCTCCAGCCGACACAAGCATCCTCCAAAAGGGCCTCATAGAAACAGACAACTGGTGCCAGAGCCATGGCCTCAAGCTAAACGCCAAAAAGTGTATAGTCATCCCCTTTGGCAAAACAAAGTGCCCACAAATTACCACATAGGTGGTAATCCATTAAGTACAGAAGAAGTAATTAGGGACCTGGGGACCCAAGTTGATAGCAATCTCTCATTTGACAACCACGTGGCCAAAGTGGTTAGAAAAACATTTTATAGCCCACCTAATCATGAAGGGATTCACATCTAGATCAGGGGAGGTCATCGTGCCTCTTTACTCATCCCTCATCAGGCCCATAATTGAGTACAATACCCCTTTTGGGATGTACCTTACCAGACACCTGCAGCAACTGGAAAGATCCCAAAAGTACCTCACCAAGAGGATCAAAGGGCTCAAACAGATGCCATATGCTGCCCGGTTAAAGAAACTCCAGCTCTACTCAGTGGCATACTGCCTGCTCAGAGGCGATCTGTGCCTGACCTATAAAGCCATGTCCAACCCGGAATTTATGGACATGCTGCACCTCAGAAAATCCAAATCCCATCGAGCTACGTGCTCGAGAGACTTGAACCTCAGCACTGAAATAAATAGGACATGCTGGAGGGACAGATTCATAACCCACTCTGGAATAAGTCCAGGTTAGACAGAGTCCCTCACTGACTCTCTTCAAGAGGAATCTTGATGAGTGGATGGGAGATCGTAGGTTTACCCCCGGTATCACTTCTGTGTCACTGTTAGACAGAGGCACAGTATACTAACCTCGAAAAAGGGCATAGCAAAATTAATTTAAAATGGGTGGCGAAAGCCAAACACACTCTGGCTAGGCTTATAAATGCCCTAGGGCAGATAGCCTAGTATGAACCTATGAACCTAACCTATGAACCTATAATATATCTAGTAAGCCTCCCTGCAGACTTCTGTCTTGGTTTGATTTTCACTTTGTGGTTTTCCTTCACTTTCCTATAAGTTCAATAAGTCTAGACATAAAATGATTTTTTATGATAGAGGGTACCCAAAAAATTGGTGGAGGTTATTTGCGTAGATGTAGTAAAAGCAATGGACACTAGGCTGAAACCGCTGCTAGGCAGAGGTTTGTTAGTAGATAACTCAGACATATCAGCTGTCAATCAAAGGGTGGACACACATTTTGAAAAGGCCTTTGTTTTACAATTTATTAAAGGCTCAACCTACAAGGACATTATTAAAAATAATTGGAATATACTTATAGTTGATAGCTCTGTTTATAAATATGTGGGTGAATTCCCAAAGTTTTGTTTATAAAAGAGCAAACAACCTGAAAGTTTTATTGTAAAAAAGAAATGTTTGTGATAATAATGGAAGGGCAAGCATCAAAGGTAGCCATAAATGCAGGCGCTGTAACCAGTGTGCTGGCACTCGGGCTGAGGAATATTTTGCCTTTCCAACTCTGAGGTTACAAACAGGACATTACGGAAGTAAAGGTTTGATATATATTGCTTACCAACCTCTCCAAATCAGACCTAAGCAAGCTAGATGCCTGCTATAATAAGATAGCTAAATTTGCCACTAGCTGTCCTCCTAGAACCCTTCATTGTAAGGCCCTAAGACAACTATCTTAGTTATAACTACCCCCACCAACTCATTCTCACGCAACTCTCTACCGCCCACCAAATGTACTATAAATCCAATAAAACATCAGCTCTACAAGGCTTCTTCAATCCCCATATAAGTACCCTTCCACTAAGATCCACTAATAAAGCTCTAATTGAGATAACCAGGAGTAAAATAGCTCAGGTGACTCTCTATACTCCTACTACATTGTTAAACTGTGGAATGCCTTACCACTTGAAATTAGAACTATAACTAGCTTAAAAAACTTCAAGCATCAAATTAAAACCCACCTCACCAATTCCCGGACTTGTACATGCAATGGGCATGGGTAGCCCAAACCATGGAACTAGCTGATTTTAAAATTTTAATTGCATATGTAATGAGCAATGAACTTAAGCCATATGACTACCTTATGTTGTTTTTTTTTCTTTCTCACCATTAAGATCTATCAGATTTTAAGTCTTCAGTTTGCTATGCTACCTGTATATAAGACTAAGTATTGCAATTGCACTCTTATTGTATACAATGTCACTACCTGCTACTACAGTAAGAACTGTCTTCTAGAAGTATTGTTATACAAGATTATTGATCTTGTCTCCCACTTAACCAATTTATTCAGTTCTAGTCTTTTTACCATTATGAATGTCTGTTACTATTTTTTTCTTTATTGTATTATGCAATTTTCTTTCTACTAACAAAATAGAGTTTTTCTCCCCAGACCTCTGCTGAAAAAGGGTTTTATGCCCAGACTCTTCTGGTAAACAAATGTAAAATAAATACAAATAAATAAATATTTGCTCCACATGCCCATGTATGAACTTTATTAAGTTTTTTTTAGTATTTTAGAAATTGAAATCCCGAACCTGAGAGGTCACTTGTCTTAAAATTGTGGGCATCTAAATTAAAGAAGGATGAAAAGTGTTGTTAATATGATTTGAAATTATATACATATTTTATACATTTTTATGTTTTTATCAATTTTTATGAACATAGTTAATATTAATGTTTTGTTATTTTAAGATGAGGTCATTCGATCGAATTAGTTCTGATGAAGTCTCTTTTTCTGATGATTAAGGATGGAAGCCCCCAGTTGTTGTGTCCATTTTACTTTTTATAGTAAAATTTGTTTTAACTGACATTCTGAACTGTGTTTTCTTGTTCAGGATTCAGAGTGTACATTTTTAATATTTGGTTAACAATTTGACTTGTACACAGGTGTTTTTCTGGAAGTTACTAAGATAATACATATATGCTTCCACTCAGTTTATTGCTGGGTCAAAATATAGAGCATTCTTTGGCTGAATGTTCAAAACACTGATTCAGCCTTGATCCATATGAGAATTTCCAACATGAAAAACAATATCCAGATATACCTTCTTTTCTGCGGCTCATAAATCTTGGTCTAGAATAGACGCCTTCATAATCTCTCAGTTCTTTTGGTCGTATAAGCTAAAATACAGCATTTCACCTAGATCTAGCTCAGATCATTCTAAAATTAGTATATTCATAAACCTGCTAAATCTCAGCCAATACATATCTTATTTTAATAAGTGGACTTTAAACCCAAAAATTATTCAGAAACAAGAAGTAGCTAAAGAGATAAACAGTATACTCACTCAATTAGATGAAGAAATCATAATTACTCCAATACCTTATGATAAGCAATGGGAAGCTGCAAAAACAGTTATTAGAGGTGACATAATTCAAAAATCTGCCTGGTTTAAGAAAAAATATAATAATACCAAAACCACATTAGAATCGCAAATTCCGTCAGCAGAACTACAATTACAACAAAAATATTCAAAATTATTAGAGGAAAAATGTATGGAATGGCAAAAACAACTGCATAAGCATTACTTAGAAAATTTTACTTTTTTAGAAAGCAGGTCTTTATATCAATACTCAGAATGGGCTCAAACACCCTCAAAATTTCTAGCCAGGCTAATAAATATTAAGAGTGGCCCACCAAAAATTAAAGAATTACATTTTGAAGGACATAAATTTCAGGAAAACCAAGACATATTAAATAGTTTTGAGAACATATATAAAAGACTGTACAACATGCACTTACCACCCTCAAATGACAAATTTAATGAGTTCATTCAAAATTTAAAATGTCCACAAGTTACACAAGAACAACAAAATCTTTTAAGGGCACCACTACACCTAACAGAGATAAAAGAAGCAATAAAAGATCTCAAGCCAGGTAAATCTCCAGGACCTGACAGATTTACCTTTGAATTTTATGAAATATTCTCAGAACCCGTCTCTAAAATCCTACTTAAAGTATATAATTATATAATACAACATGAGATAACAGACTTGTATATAAATAATTCTAAGACCATCCTTCTACTTAAACCGAATTCTGTCCCGACGTTTCCCATTAATTATAGACCAATAGCCCTCATAAATACTGACTTTAAAATCTTTGCTCAAATTTTGTGATTCCTAGTACATCCAAACATCCAAACAATGACAGATCAGTCCATTTAAAAACAATTTTATTATATTATAAAAGACAGATAAGCGCTTTCACTACATGAGCTTCATCAGATCTATAACAAAAACACTGAGAACCAGGGTATAAGAACAGTATTAATTAATTAATCAACCTATCTAATGAGAGGTCTAATCAAGCCTTAAAGCAACACTGATATTATCATGCATATAAAAATGAATTCTCACACAAGCAAATATGTAAATAAATAAATAAATATGGACTACATAAATTCATGTATAACAAACATAATTGATCAAACATATCTATAAATACAAATACTTATATATTAAAATCAAAAATACACATGAAAATATACATAATAATATTTCAATTCACTTTATATTTCTACTCTGCTTCAATCTGGGTTGTATTGAAGCTCGTTCATTAAGATCTGATCCAGAATCTGTTCTCAATAAAATTATCCATTCACATTCCCTACTCTCAGTGTAGTTCACAACATCACCTCCCCTCTTATTTGGTGTTATGACTTCCAAAACCTTAAATGAGAAAGTATGTCTTTCTCCAAACAAAGTAACATGTTTGGCTAAGGCAGTGCTTTGTTTGCCTTTCCTGATGTGGTATATATGCTCTCTCATTCTATCACGCAAAGGACGGTTGGTTTTCCCAACGTAGAAGGAGCTGCATGAACTGCAAATGGCCAAATATACCACATGAGGTGTCATGCAATTAGCCTCAATGGTTGTATTAAAAATTACATGTGTGTCTGGATGCAAGAAGCTAATGCTTTCATCTATATAAGAACAAAAATTGCAATGCTTACAGGGCCTAGTATGTCCAGTGCCCCTAGCTCTTCTATCAAATTTGGGATAACAAGAGTAATTTCTTTAAATTATTCTTATTCCTGTAGATGAAACGAGGTTCATCCCCCACAATCTCTCTTATTTCTTCATCAACATGTAAAACACCCCAATATTTACCAATGAGCTCCTTAACCTTCTCATAATCTGATGAAAAATAAGTAGTAAACTTAACATCCGAGTGGGTACTATATTCCCTCACAACTTGTTTGGAACATCTAGGTCCAAAATATTTTAAAAAAAGAACAACCTGCATCTTATTCTTCTGAAAGGAGGCTGTGATATAATCAAAGGTAAGCCTAACATTTTAATTTGGAGTACTAAAGGCAAGAAACATTTAGGAATAAGAAGACACTTCTGGCTGGTCATATTTAATGAAATGATTCCTATATGCTTGCAATTTGCCCTGACCCTTAACTCTTAAGGTTCAGTTGGAATCCTACCAATCTGTTCATTCCCCATTGGTGGTAATTCTCAACTTTAGCTTTCTGTTCATCCCTGATAATATCAGGGTGATATGACTCACAAGACTCCTGCATGAAGATACACTATTCTATCACCACAGGAGGATCATATTTTAGTAATTTTTTTGGCTACCCCCACATGATCCAATAACAGCAGCATACAAAACATCGGCAATGCCAACACAATAGGGCCAGCAAATAGGCACAGGAGACAAAACAATAATGATCTTCAACTATTCAAAAAAAAGAAAAACTCAAAAATTGAAGGGACTTCACTGTAAAGAAATATTTTAAATAACCGTATCAATACCAAAAACATTCCCAGGGGACTTAGAGTATGTAAAAAGCCTATCTGGAATAACATCAGAGAGGAACTTATTATCCCCCAATCCACAGGGCTTAAACTAGTGGAAATTCTCATAAAACGCAGCAAATAACAAGAAGCCACCACCAGTACTATTCTAAACCTCAAGGAAAATTGAAAGGACCACAACTCCTTGCCAGAAAGGGCAGCTGAAATCAAATTGAATGTAATCTCCTTTAAAAATAAAACCTCTATAAATGGACAACATAACAACCAAAAACCCTGGAGAAGATGACATTATAGGACTTACAATGGACACAGACATTCCAACCAACAGTGGCGGTCCAGTCATCAGCACCCATGAACTCTAACAGACTTAGGATTCACCTCCACCATAGAGAAATATCACTTCTGAGCAGTCATATTTAATGAAATGATTCCTAGAAGATTTCATGTGGACCAAGGAGATATGTCTCACGTCATTCACATCCACACGGTCTATGACTGAGTCATAATGGTACTTGTGGATCAATTACCTTAGTGCATGCAAAATATGGTGGATCCTGGCCCCCGACAGGCAATTGACTGTGACTCTCTCCTTACACAGCCTAGTGAGTGGGATATCCATGTGTCTCACAACAGAGTCTCCTATAACCAAAATATTGGGTTATGTGGTGATGAATGTAGAAGTTGAAACACTATGAAATGTCTTTGTATGGGCTGTGGCGGTGTTGTTTTGGTACAGTTTCTTTGAGTTTGCTGAGGATACGTATTATAAGTGCAATGTCTGGGAGGCCTTTGGGGTCAGCATTGCCTCCAAACCCACCTCCAAGGCATTCATATATAGGTAAATGCCTTAGGAAAGTCCAGAACCAGTAATACTGGTTCATAAAATAAGATTGTTTAGAAATCATGAAATGCTCTGCCTACATCAAGAGACCATTGCCCCTTTCAGAACCCACCACTGTATAGCACTAAAAATCCTAAATTGGTTAGAAGTGCCTCATCAACTAAATTATACACAGATTCTTACCACCTATAAAATTTTCCAGTATCCATCTGCCTGTCCATCACTAAACAACATTCTACACAACTATATTCCCAGTCAGTCATTGAGATCCAGTCACTAAAAATTCCTGTCTGTCTGCAAACCTATCAAATTTGATGGGCATTTTCTGTACTCATACAAGATTGCTAAGGCCTGGAACTCCTTACTTCTATCCATCAGGTCAATACCCTCCCTTTCGTCTTTCAAAACCACACTGAAATACTTCCTATCTAAAATCTGTTTTTGTTCTTGCTCAAAACCAGGATAAACTATATCCCTAAATCTGGACATGTACCTTTTCATTCTTTATAACTCCTTACTCTCCCTTCTTCACTTACTTTTTTACCTCTATCAACTTCTCTTCCCAACTCTCTCTAAATATACCATAAACCAGTTTTTCTCTCACTCCATATTAGACTAACTTACCTTAAATTTCTCTATAAATTGTCTAAAATTTCTCTAAGTATTAAATGATTGTCATATAACTTGTATCGATTCTTAAACAACTTTTTAGATTATGTCTAAATTGTTATAATTATTTAAACTGCAGATGTTTTTGTTTCATTATTGAAAATTGCAAAATTATTGTTCTTAAAATGTTTTGTAATAATTTGGAACTTTTCTCCCCAGTCTTCTGCAGAAGATGGGCTTCTACCCAGTCAGACTTTCTCAGTAATCAAATGTCAATAAATAAAACAAATAAAGCAACTGTGCTTGAAAGAACTTTCCATTTTGTGAGATCTGTGATCCTTGGCACTTAGCCAGAAATTGGTTTCCCTGGAGAGCACTAGCAATAATGCCTAATCTTCTGGATAAAATTCTTTGTCATTGTTGTAAACTAATTGTTGCATCTCTTGGGCTTTTTGCTTGTACTCCTTTACTGATGATATAATCTACCCTGCAAACTATAGTGTTTTATCATACTTTTAGATGGTGCATTCTCTTCTTCCCAAGGTTCCTTAATGATGTCAAGCTGATGTATTCTACTATTTGACTTTAAAGCACTGATATAACTGATGCTGTACCTTTGACATAAAGCAAGCAACTTTGTTAGTAAGTCTTTCTTCTGAGATACCAACTCCAGAAAATAACAATATCAGTTATCTGTCAATAACCTTAGCATTAGCTTTGCACAATGGCACTGCTTCTGGAAACGTTGTACCATAGTACAGTATTATTGGTATATATCGGTACCAATCAATAGATTATACTAATGGCACCAACATTATCCACAGCAATACTCTTAAATGGCACTTCTGTGATAATCACTGAGATCAATGGACATTTAAGTCCAGGATTAGGGTTCAATTTTCTGGTACTCTGAAGAAGAAATTCAGATATTTTATTTTGCTTTTTCATAATAAGTAAAATCTGACTAGTGCTCTTGTCTTAGTTATAGCCATTGCCAAGTGGCCTTCTAAAACATGGCTATGAGCTAGTTTCATTACTAGTGTCCTCCGATGTTTTTGTTACTAACAATTAATGTAAAATGTCCTGCTGGTTTTTACCTACTCTGTAATAGAGGCCATATTTCAACTCAAAACAGAGGTAAAATGTAACAGTAATATCTTATTTGCTATATTCTCATAAAAACTTACTTATCTGGATAAAGCATTAAACTGAGGACCCATCTGTCTGACTTGGTGGCTGCTCGGAGGATGTAAAAGATCCCATGGCATTTATATTGAAAAGAGTATGGGGTTCTTTATTGACTATAACAGCTTATATATAGTGTTTACATTATTTACAATATATACAATATATGCATTATTTACAATTGCTCACATCTTACATTACATCATATAACTTTATATACTTCCAGTATTTCAATCCCTCCACTCTTTTTTCCATAACCAAAAATGGATCTTTTTCAAAATTTTTGCTAATACCCATTTAGCATTATATTTTATCTCATTTGATCATTAATTCCACATGACATACAAAACATAAAACAGTTTCATAATCAATTTCTTCCACTTTCTTTGTTCTTTTGTTACCATAATATCCATATTCTATCCTGTTCATGTTTATGTCTTTTTCAATTTTAGAATCATTCAATACATTAATTTCATATAATTTTCCCACAATGTTCTCACTCTCATGCAATTTAAGGAAACAAGTTCCTCATCTCAATCCTCCACAATGGCTACATACTGTTTCCTGAATTCTTTTGTAGAGCATAGTTGCTTTAACAGGCAGTATACTTATCATTAACTTCCTCATAAAATCTTTATAGTCATACATTTTTGCTCCATCTAAGCTGTATTTTAATTGCATTTCATTATCTTAGTTTTTCTAATGATGAATATAATATTTCCTCATTACATTACCATAATATTTTATTTTGATATTCTTTAATCTTATTATTAACACTATTCTTCCATCATTTCCCATATCTTAAACGTCACCAAGCATCTTTATATTAGATTTTTATTACATCATTTACTATGTTCCTGTTTTCTTCTTTCAGCCCCTTCAACATTTTATACAGATTCAATGAAGTTGAATGTACAATACAGTTTATTAATCTTAATCCTCTTCCTTCTTCTTCCTGAACATACAAAATTCCTCTCCTTACAGGATTTAATCTTGATGCCCATATGAATAAAAATATAGTCAATAGCAGTTATTTTTAATATTTAGATGAGATTTTATACACATATATATATATATATATATATATATATATATATATATATATATACACTTACCAAATAGGCAATCTTACCTAACAAAACACAGTTTATTAATTAAACATTTTTCTTATATGATAATCTAAGTGACCTCCAAAATATGTATATTTTTCTCCACTTCTGTATTAGTGTCCCCCATTGTGTTTCCTTCTCCGTACTAACCCCCAAACTTTATTCCTAGAATATCTACCACTTCATTATTAAAGTGAATACCCTCTAACTATCCCAATAATCCAATTCCTTTACTTGTGTCCTTGTCGATGCTTAGCCCAAACATATTTAAATACTTGTTTATGTTTCTAATTTCTTGTTCCATCCATTTTTTGTTTTTAGTAATGAAATTTATATCATCTACACAAGTAAGAATAACTGGGACATAAATCCCCTCTATTACCTGTATCTTGTTAGTTTCAGTTCTCTATTCATTGCATTTACAATCACATTCATAACTAACACAAATAATATGCTGCTTGCTGGACAACCTTATCTTATCCCACACACTATACTTATTTCTTTACTTAACCGTCCATTTAATATTATTTTAATAATATTATTCTCATATACTGATCTTATAACTTTTATTATTTTGTCACTTACTTTGTAATCTCTTAATCTTCTTCTTCTTTCGGCTTTTCCTGGTTAGGGGTAGCCACAGTTGATCACCTGTTTCCATTTCTTCCTGTCCTCTGCATCTTGCTCTGTCACACCAGCCACCTGCATGTCCTCTCTAACCACATCCATAAACCTTATCTTAGGCCTTCCTCTTTTCCTCTTACCTGACAGCTTCATCCTTAGCATCCTTTTCTGGAAGTGGTGAAAAATATGCATCTTTTGGAGGTCAATTAGATCATACAAGAAAAATGTCATCCTTTTCCCAATATACCCAGCATCCCTCCTCAGCACATGTCCAAACCAATGCAATCTCACCTCTCTGGCTTTGTCTCCAAACTGTCCAACCTGGGCTGACCCTCTAATATACTTATTCCTAATCCTGTCTACCCTTGTCACATGCAGTGCAAATCTTAACACCTTTAACTCTGCCACATCCAGCTCTGACTCCTGCCTTTTTGTCAATGCCACTGTTTCCAACCCATATAACATAGCTGGTCTCACTACCCTTTTGTAGACCTTCCCTTTCACTCTTACTGGTATCTCTTAATATACTCCCTAATTCCTTAGATTGTATTCTATCAAACGCTTTGTTTACATCTCCAACTAATACTTTAGTTTCCGCTTTTTTATTTATAATATTGTCTATTACCTTTCTTATCACCCATAATAAATCCTGACTTCCTTTCCCTTTTTTCCCAAAAGTCATAGGTTCCATCAGTCTATTCACACATTTACCTAATATCTTCCCTATTATTATCATAAATATTTTATAATGTGTATTGTTTAATACTATTGGTCTCCAGTTCCTAATGTCTTCCTTCTTCCACTTCCTCCATATAAATCTCATGGCCCCCATACATATCACTTTTCCCCTTTTCTAACCATTCATTCTAAACCTCTATGATACTCAGTTCCATCTAATCCCATTTCCTTCTCCATATCCATGTCTTTTAAAATTTCAGCAAACTCTACTATTTTTATATCTTTGTCTATAATTTCATTGTCTTCTTTACTTAATTTATCTCCCATAGTTGCCTCTCTTTTATCTCTGTCTTCTTAAATATCTTTTTATATACTGTTCTATTTCCTCAAATATTTATGTTTGTGTATTCAACTTTTTTTCTTGATTGGTTTCCAATTCTTTTGTTATCCACTCATTTTCTCTCACCACTTTACTCAAATGTGGAATTACTTCAGCTGAATCGTTTCCGGTACAACAGGCAGCCTTTTGGAAGACTCCACTGTTTTGCATTCTGAAGAAGTTGAGTACTCACTTGCTAAAAAGTGCATGATACTGAACGCACTTCAAGTCTATCAGTAAATAAAAGGAAAAATATTCTAGCATCTTGTGGAGAGCGTCTTGAATCCAACCAGTGAACCTTTGTTTATATAACATTTTCTTAATCGTATCTTTATTAATTTCATAGATTCCCTTATCCTTTCCATAAATGTTTTTATTTCTTAATATTTCTCGGAATACTGTTTGACTTAACCTATATTTTAGCTTTTCTTTCTGTCTGTTCATCACTTGACATTCTAGAAAACACTTTTTATACTTCAGTTTTTAACTTAACTATGAATCAGGCCACTTTTTATAAAATATTCTCATTTCTACACAATCTTCTCATAATTGATCAATTTCTTTTCTCGCCTCCTCATTTAAATCGTTGTCATTCACCGTTTTAATATATTTACCTATCCTTATGTATTCTTCCTTTTCTTTCACTTCTACCAATATAGCTAAATGGTCTCAGAAACCTGTTTCCTTTGTTCATCTTTTTATAATTTTCAAAGTATTAGATATTATAAAATAATCAATTTCTGTTTTAATCTCATTTCTTTTATATATCCAGTGTATGTTATCCCATATATACACAGCGTTCCACTTTTCATTATTTCATAAGCTGTTTTAATGTCATTCCCTTCTTTCTTTTCCTCAAATCACAATTAAAATGTATTTTCACATTATCTCCCATGTAATTTAAGATTTTTTTGAATATTTCCTCTCTTTCTTTTTTCGTAATATATGCATATATTGCAATAACTCTGTATACATCCTTCTTGTATCTAACACTGTTATTCCTAGCTCTAATAAAGTATAATCTAAGACTTTAACTGTTTCATTACATATTAGAGCAATCCCTGAATATGTATCTTTTCCCATGTTTCATACAATTTTCCCAGCCCATAGGTTTTCCATCTGATTCCTTTCATCCTCCATTAAGTTTCTTGTATCATGTATGGTAATTACATGAATGTCAAGTATCATACACCATTCCAATATACCTAACCTTTTTTTAAAATTTGTATACTATTAATGTTTATTGATAAGACTCTCAAGTTCTTCCAGATGTATTATATTTTTATCTCACCCCTTTTCTTTTTATTTTCTTTAATAATCAAACTGTTATATTTTCTTTTCCTATCCTTCACTCTTCTTTTTATTGAATTTATTTTAGCCTTTACTATTTTCCAGTTACTGTCTTCCATTTCACTTGTTTCCAGTACTAATTCCTCACATTCTTTATTCTCATTTTCTTCATGCTTCACGTTTTTATTTTCTTCTTGTATGACATTTTGCTTTTCATATTCATGCTTATTTTCTGCAACATCAGATACATGTTCCTTTGTTCTTTTTGCTCAACATGTAGTTGTTCATCACAATTAACTGAGTCATGTCCCATTTTCCCACATTTTTTACACATCAATTCACATTTTTACTTCATGTCTCACTTTTCCACAAACCAAACATCTTCTCTTATCACAGTTGCTTATGAAATGATCACTCTTTCCACAAAAAACATAACCTCTAGTTCCTCCAACAGTTATTATACTTGGGATATGTACAATATTATTCTTTCCATTCATAATACCGCAATCCCACCCCCCCTCCAAGTCCATAAGCCTCTATCATCATACATTTTTGTAGTGTCCATCACTTCTTTGCATATAGTTTTTAAAGTCTTTTAATGTTTCCTTATCCACCGCTGTTAAAAATTGTATAGTAATTCTCTTTTTAGTCTCTCTGTTAAAAGTCTGCACCACATCAGAATTCCACAGACTACAGTCTTCCTTTTTTTCAAACCTTTCTAAAAAAATTTTCCATATATTGCGCAGTCACAAAAAGTATCTTTATTAAGGTGAATAAAGGCCCTTCCCTCATTAGGTGATATTCCCAAGGTTGCAATAACTGTGTCCCATACCTTATATCTTTCGAGTTCTTTTTCTTCCTTAATGCTGAGACATACAAAAAACTTTGTCATGATATATCTTCTTCCCTTTCCTTGTCTTCTTTATTGCCTTCTTTCAATGCTGTTGCATATGACTTTTTACCATGTGTAGTTTTTTTCACTTCCTCCTCCTCTTGGATTCTATCCATAATGTCTCCCAGGATACAGCCACTTCACTTTCTGATTCACTCTGCATAATCATCTCCTTAAGGTAATCATCACACAACCCTCCCAACTGGAGGGTTGTAATAACACAGTCTTACACTGAAATAGATCCTCTGAATCTTCTACTCATCATTCCAGCTTCTTCAGTAGCTCTTTAAAAGGCTTGAATGCCTTTTGTAATACTTGTGACCCTCTGTTAACTCTTGCAAGTGCCTTCTTAATGTCAGACTTCTTCTCTGACACAAATGATACCTCAGCTGACTGACTATCAGCATTCAGTTCAGCAAATCACCTTCTCGGACCTCCATACTTACTCTCACCAGCTTCCTGTTTCTCCGGGCTGCCTTTACACCTGGAAAGTAAGACAGGAAGTGCAGCTGAAAACAGCATCACTGTACAGGAAAGAGTAGGGGAAGTTCCCCTTTGTTCAGACTAGATTTCCCCTAGTCAGTATGAATACCACCTCGGGTCACCCTCAAAAAGAGGCCAGTAATTCTAAACAAAAATCATCTTCTGAATTCTTTTATCTGTACAAGACTATTTTCTTTCCTTTGATATTGTTTTGTGTAAGTGGATACCACCGTCTCAGTTTCTTTCCCCTTTCGCTTCTGCCCTTCCTCTCTAAAGGACCTTTCAGAACAAACTATATTTTACATTCTGCTCTTTTCTTTCCTTGCAGATACCTGTTGCTTAAAGTCTGCCTTTACTTCGGCTCTCTGTCTGATACTAACAAAACTGGGTTCAGGACTTTACATTTTCCTATATCTCATGTTTCCACTCCCTTTGTTCTTAGGGTCCTCAGTTAAGTGCTCTTCTTCTGTTATTACCCTCTGTTTCTGTACTAATTCTAACTCATGGAGCACTTGGGCTTCAGACCAGTTGTTTTACATTAGGAAGGTTTGTGGCCTGCACTGTGGTGGCAGGACAGGTAGCTTACATCCTTCTAAGTTGGGAACTGCTGATTGAGGGCTCAGTGTCTGTTATTCTAAAAGTGTATTAGTTCTGGTTTAAGCACTTGGGCTTCAGGCCAGTTATTTTACATTAAGAAGGTTTGTGGTCTGCACTCTTGTAGGAGGAGAGGCTGGACTCTGCCCTTCTGAGCTGGGAATTTCTGGTTAAAGGCTTATAGTGCCTGCATATTTGAACTGTTTCTTACTGAAATTGGTACACCTTGTTTGCTGTAGCATAGACTAGATCCAGGCCTGCTGAATCTAGCTTTGTTTGTATGCTTGTTGTTTGCTTGTTATTTCCCTGAAATGCTAATTCCACCTAAAACGCGGCCTTTCAGCGCTTCTGTGGATCCCTGGTGATATCTGCATTGCTTACTGTACTTATTTCCTTGTTTCACTTGAAAGAAAGTTACTGTTTGTCGTTTTTGCATTTAAGTTATCTGTAACACATTGCATTTAAGTTACCTGGCACTTGCTCACTAAAGCAATTATATAAGTCAGTACTAAAAAATTAAAAGCACTACACCCTCACAAACTCCCCTTGAGTACCTTGTTCCCCATTAGCCCTTTTTTTCAATTATAAGGGAATTCCCAATACTATTCTAGCATGTCCAAAGGTCAGTTATCAATCTCCTCTCTGGTCCAGCTGGTGAATCTGGGAATCTTGAGGCAATGTTACAACTGCCTCATGTACACAGACAACCCTCTCCTCATCCCAACAAATTCCAACACATGTGAGAGATGCAACCATATAGCCATACTGGAGGCTAAGCTCTCTCAACTCAGTACTGGTGAAACCAGTCAGGAGGAGAAGGAAACCACACTCACTACAATTCCAGTCTCACATAGACCTACCACGACAGCAAACCAAACACATAAACACACAAAAACATACTCGGAGGCTCTAACTAAAAATCTGCCTAAGCAGCAGAGACCTCCAAAGCAGACACCCAAGCAACCGCTACCCCAAAACAAAACACGTGCAACACATAGCAAACAAAGCCATTGTGCCGAACAGTCACAGCCCTTAAGGCTAAACAACACACCTGATACACTTGTAATAGGTGACTCTATCATCAGGCACACTGATGTCCAGCTCATATGGCTGAACAAGGAGAAGGTCATGGTGAGCTGCCTGTCAGGCGCTAGGATCTGCCACATAACACAAGCACTCAGGTCGCTCCAAGGCAAGTACTAATATGACTCAGTCATTGTCCATGCTGGTGTGAATGACCTGAGACGTACCTCCCTGGACTACATGAAAAGAGACATAGAGGAGCTCTCTGAGCATGTAGCCCAGGCCGGTATGACCCTGACCTTGAGTAGCATCTTACCCTCACCAAGAATGATGCCACAATATGAAGACAAGATGATCAATTTCAACAATTGGCTTAAGTATTGGTGTCATTCAAAGGGGATCCAATGCCTGTCAGCATGGGATGACATGCTCGACAAGCCACGATGCTTCGCTAGGGGCGGTTTGCACCTGCCACCCCTGGGCTTTCGGATATTGGCAAAGGCTCTTGCTACCCCCATAGTGCCTTTTTTAGGCAAGGCTCAAAAGACAAACCCACCTCCATAGGTATTACAAGGGATAAGAAACTAAGAGTAATGCTACTCAACGCCAGAAGTCTAAACCTCAAGATGCATGCACTCGAAACTCTCCTTAGCATGGAGAACATCGATATCTGTGCAGTAACAGAAACCTGGTTCAAGGCTCCCGAGAGCACCCCAGCACTACTAGATTATACCTCATACCATGCTTTTCGGCCCCAAAACTTGGACCGAACTACAAAAGGAGGGGGGGTATCAATATTCATCAAAGATACCCACACCTCCTGGTTGGTGGCACAGCACGAAGCATCAGAGACTATCCATGTGCAACTAACAGTGGGTAAAACTTCCTTCCAGTTTATAGCCTGCTACAGACCACCCTCCAAAACCCATGAACCCCACTCGGCCTTCCTGAGAACACTGGAAAATATGAAGCTCTCCCCAAACATCATTATATTGGGCGACTTCAACTACCCAAACATAGACTGGGAACATTACTCTAGCTCCAACACCCTAACCCAAAGGTTCCCAGAATTTATAAACTCAAATGCTATGGAACAACTCGTTACCACTCCCACAAGAGGGGAAAACATATTGGACCTGATCATCACCAACATGGGGACTCTATGCTCCAGACCAGAAGTGTATCCCTCATTGGTAAGATCAGACCATAAACTAATCTCACTGGATATTCACATCCCGACTCCACCTCCTGCCCTGAAAACCACAGTGAGAAAATTCTCTAATGCAAATTTCCCACTCCTCAAAACTGAGGTGGAATCCTTCAAAGCCCCTGGGCCTGTGGAAAATACGGCCCAGACCCGCAGGATCCTTTATAAACACATTCTATGAACACCTTCAGGAATGCATGGATCATGCAATCCCAAATAAAACCAAGTCCCAATCCTCCAAAGGCAGATGTCCTGTCTGGTGGGCCCCAGCCATAAACAAACTATACAATAGAAGGAGGAAGCTACTACATGATAGAGCAAAATCCCAAAAAGGGAAGGCATCTCTGATCACTATTAGCAAAAAACTATGGGCACTCATAAAATCGTCTAAGGCCAGCTTCGAGAGAAAAATTGCACAGGACACTAAAGATAATCACAAGGCTTTCTTTAGTTATGTTAGGAACCTGAGTGGGAATTCCCAGATATGCTCAGAATTAGTCCAAAATGACAAAAAATTCACCGAACCCACAGACATTGCCAACATCCTAGCTGACAGGTTCAGCGCAAACTTTTCTCCCCCTCCCCAACAAAAGGGCAAATATCTATCCCAGCAGAGTGCTGCCCCCCTGACATCTCAGATGCTCAGGTAAGAGCTGCCCTCTCCAAAGCAAAGAACACAGCATCAATGGGACCAGACGGTGTCCCGGGCTGCGTCCTACATGAACTCCAAGAAGAGCTAAACCCAAACATAAAACTACTGTTCAATCTTAGCCTTACTACAGGATATGTACCCAAAGAGTGGCATACAGCAACAGTGGTCCCTCTCCACAAAGGTGGTGCCTCAACGGATCCTGGAAACTATCGCCCCATAATCCTGACTAGCTTGGTCTGCAAAGCTATGGAAAGGATCATCATGGACCTCATAAATAAAGATATTGGGGACCTACAGACAATGGATCCTACCCAGTTCGGCTTTGTTAAGGGCAGATCCTGCCTCTTAAACCTGGTTGATTTCTTTGAAACAGTCACCAAGGCCATTGACGAGGGGAAGGTGGTCCACACAGCCTACCTGGACCTCGCAAAAGCCTTCAATACAATACCCCACTCGGGCATTATAGATAAGCTCACCAGCTTAAATATAAACCCCTATGTCACTAGATGGGTTGCAAACTGGCTCAAGGACAGAACCCACATGGTTAGAATTGCTGGAGCCATGTCAGACTCCAAACCAGTTACAAGTGGCATCCCACAAGGCTCAGTCCTGGGACCTCTCTTGTTCGGTATATATTTTTCGGAGGTACAGGCCAACACGGAAGGACTGTGGCTGACCAAGTTTGCAGATGAGTGCAAACTGGGCGCCATAATCGACTCTCCAGCCGACACAAGCATCCTCCAAAAGGGCCTCATAGAAACAGACAACTGGTGCCAGAGCCATGGACTCAAGCTAAACGCCAAAAAGTGTATAGTCATCCCCTTTGGCAAAAACAAAGTGCCCACAAATTACCACATAGGTGGTAATCCATTAAGTACAGAAGAAGTAATTAGGGACCTGGGGACCCAAGTTGATAGCAATCTCTCATTTGACAACCACGTGGCCAAAGTGGTTAGAAAAACATTTTATAGCCCACCTAATCATGAAGGGATTCACATCTAGATCAGGGGAGGTCATCGTGCCTCTTTACTCATCCCTCATCAGGCCCATAATTGAGTACAATACCCTTTTGGGATGTACCTTACCAGACACCTGCAGCAACTGGAAAGATCCCAAAAGTACCTCACCAAGAGGATCAAAGGGCTCAAACAGATGCCATATGCTGCCCGGTTAAAGAAACTCCAGCTCTACTCAGTGGCATACCGCCTGCTCAGAGGCGATCTGTGCCTGACCTATAAAGCCATGTCCAACCCGGAATTTATGGACATGCTGCACCTCAGAAAATCCAAATCCCATCGAGCTACGTGCTCGAGAGACTTGAACCTCAGCACTGAAATAAATAGGACATGCTGGAGGGACAGATTCATAACCCACTCTGGAATAAGTCCAGGTTAGACAGAGTCCCTCACTGACTCTCTTCAAGAGGAATCTTGATGAGTGGATGGGAGATCGTAGGTTTACCCCCGGTATCACTTCTGTGTCACTGTTAGACAGAGGCACAGTATACTAACCTCGAAAAAGGGCATAGCAAAATTAATTTAAAATGGGTGGCGAAAGCCAAACACACTCTGGCTAGGCTTATAAATGCCCTAGGGCAGATAGCCTAGTATGAACCTATGAACCTAACCTATGAACCTATAATATATCTAGTAAGCCTCCCTGCAGACTTCTGTCTTGGTTTGATTTTCACTTTGTGGTTTTCCTTCACTTTCCTATAAGTTCAATAAGTCTAGACATAAAATCTTATAGATTGTACATTAGGGGACAGGAAAATGTAAATTTTTTTGAGCTTATCATATTCTATGTATTCAGTCCCTTTCCTGCCCATGTACATTTTACCTGACATGAGAGGACTTCAGCCTGTTCTCTAGGAAGGCATAATATCCAAATGTTATAAGATTCCAGGTAATCATACTTGCTTAGTTTGTTTATTTGTGTGTTTGTTTATTTATTTATTTATGCATTCATGTATTTATTATGGCAGGCATACTTCTGAGGTTAATAGTCACATTTCTCAGTACAAGCAATTGCTGCTATAATTGAAACAGCTTAGGGTCTATTTCTTCTTTACACTCATGGAACATTTGCATCAAGTCCCCCATGGCTGGAATTGCCAGGGAAGAGTAACACAAAAATAAAAGTCTTTTTGTTAGATACACAAACCAGCAGCAGAAGAGACTCAGAGTATAAGCGTTAACAGCCTAATAGGGTATTAGCAGCCCAAAATGTCATACATTTGGCAGATGTATTTCAAAGAGTGAATACAGCAAGTTCTTGGCCAACTGCCCCTGCAGACACTACGAGTGTTAGTAGAAGGAAGCAATGGAGTCAGTTGTTATTAAAAAAATACACATTCTATTCAGTGCATCCAAAAAAAATTAAAACTGACAGTTCTCTTGACCTTTCAGATAACAACAGAGCAATAAAGTGCCTACTTGGATTTCAGTTCAAAAGAAAAACAGCACCTTTTGTACCCTACTTATTATTATACATTCCAATCACCCCCCCCCCCAAACAAATGGGTTATCCATAAAAAATCCAGACTGCAGGCTTCACCTAGGCCTTGTTTCCAGCTCTGTACTGCAGTTGATTCCTCCAAGTCTAATTCACAGCTAAGTCCCAAAAGGACTTGAACTGCACACCTCCAGCAGTGTCAGACAAGCTCCTGCTATTCCCTTTATGAACTTCCTAGTGATGCTCTAACATCTTGAACTGCTCTGATTACCCAACCCTCTTTTATGCAGCAGTAATAATAAGCAAGTAATTAATACAATAATACAAATAAAAATACATTTCCTAACTGTCTGAGAGACTGTTTCTACCCACAAGTTCTTAAAGGCACAATACATGTTTACTTTTCCAAAAACTATTATGTTTATTATCCTTAGGACTCTCACTAACAGGTCTGTTAGACAGCAAATAAGATCACTAATATGACAGTACACCACTAAAGTTTCACTTTTAGGTCACCTGAGTTAAACAAGCAAAATAGGGCCAGAGAGATATGGGCCATCAACTGCCTTGTGGGCATAATTCCAGATGTGATTAGTCACCTTCCTGTGGCATAATATCAAACTTGAAAAGCTAAACTTATGAGGGGGGTATGAAAGCAAACAGTTCAGCCCCTTCAGCCAAGCAAGCTCATCTCTTGCAGCATGAAGCTCCTATGGAGGCATGGGCCCTTGCATGCCTTATGGGCCTAGTGGGTAGTCTTTGGTCAGGCCTTAGGGATCACATTCTTTTTGTCAAGATCCCTCCAATTCTTGTTTTTGGCTAGGGTGTTTTTCAGGAGATTTTTATATTCTTTTAGGTAGATGTTATTTTGTGATTTGAATGGTACTCCTTCCAAGGGATGATCTCTTTGCATACAAGGTTATTAATTCAGTTGGTATTTTCATTCACAAGTTGTTATTTTGATTAAATAACAGAATAGGTGCATGTCTGTGGCTATTTTTGCACTAATATAGGCATGCAGTGGTATCACTGCATAAGCTATTTCTCATTTGCTATTTTATAACAATTACAGGCTATACCTCATCAGCAATACTCTGCAGTGGATTGCAGTAATAAAAAATGTATAAAACCAATTCCTGCATTTAAATAACTGATGAACTCTATCAGGCCATACACTATTTCAATACAGTTGTGATTGTGTTTACTTAAAATGTATGACATTCCAGCACAAAAACTCTGCACATGTGACAGGAATTACCTTAGTAGAAACATGCTCTGTGACAGAGTTACTTTCTCTTATACTAACAGACAGGGATATGATTCTAGATACCACATATTATATCACAGGTTGGATTAACATTTACTATTTCCAAAACTGTGGTAATTTGACTGCATATCATCTAAGCTAAGGCTCTGTATTTCAGTTTGTGACAAATTGCAGGCCTTTCTAGCAGAAGATTTTTTTTTCATGGACATGACAGTTAGGCAATAAATTCT
Organism: Protopterus annectens; assembly: GCF_019279795.1. Taxonomy (NCBI): domain Eukaryota; kingdom Metazoa; phylum Chordata; order Ceratodontiformes; family Protopteridae; genus Protopterus; species Protopterus annectens. The sequence continues at coordinate 328,319,818 of NC_056736.1, forward strand.
GAGTGGAAGATTAAATATGTAAGATATATAGTTTGCATTTTCTTATGAAAGTAGGTCAATTAGCAACACTGAAGTGGATTTTAATTTCTAAAAATCCATAATTTCCTCAAGCCTTCAACCAATTTACCATATATAAGGAGACGGTTTGGCCAGTAACATACCCAATCACAAATCAAAAAATAAGTTGAATTTGTGCTTATTATTTCTAAATGCAAATTTTCTACCTGCTGTAAATCAAAAAGGTAAGATTAGATGGAGCCGTTGGCTTGCATTTTACAAAATTTCATCAGAGCACATGTTAGTGAAATGTGTTATATGAATTTAAATAAAGAAAATAACGTCTGGAAGAAAAGAATACTGTAAACTAAGCTTAGTTCTGGTTTAACTGGCTGTAGGGAAATGTCAGCTGTTGCACTATTCAGTTTCCTTCTTTCTTTTGTAAGCAGAGGTTTCTGGATGCCAGTATGATTCAGCAAAGCATCCGTTTTCCCACAGAAAATTCAGCCATCACAAAAGTTATGTTAAGAGGAGCAGATGTGAAATAAATTTCATTAGGAAAAAAAAGAAGAGTTACTAAGCAGAAATATGTGTTTAAGCAAATCAGCGGATTGCCAATTTGGCAGGGCCTTCTGTATATTTCAAAGTCCATTTCAGTGCCAAATATGCCTTGGAACTTGTTAAATATTTAGACATGTTAAAGAAACTTGCTATGAGGCTGCATTTTCTTGCTGCTCTGTTTCAGAGCTGCTTCCGCCCTCCTCCAAATAAATTCTGCATTCTCAACTGCATTTGATTAGCATTCTGCCTGTATGCATTGTGTTACCATTTACATGCAGAAGTTTTATACTTGCAATTTGTCATTTAAGGTATGAGGTCTAACTTGTCTTAGCAAGTACATAGTTCTCCATATTTATCAACCTTTTCTCACTCTTAAAACTGCTTGACTTTTTCTTACTGTCATTTTTTTTCATTTGATTTCAGATTTATACGACTCCAGCAGTTATAGCCATTAAAAAGGGGTAAAATACCATACTTTTAGTTTATACTGTGCATTCCCTCAATGTTTGCTTCATGTACCCGTTTGAAACCCACAGATCTTGAGCAATATATGCAGTCTCCATGTGTTCATAGAATGAATCTAGAAGCGACTTGGCATTTATGTAACACGCCTCTTCTTTGAAACTAAAAACATAAAAGTGAAGCCATATTTTGTGTTGCTGTACAATTTATGTGTGTTCTTGTTGTAACCAAAGAAACCCAAAACAGTCATAATCTTCATTATTTGGACTGGATCTCAGCAAAGGTCATTATTATGTTATAATGAAATCAGAACTTTATCTGAAAGTATGAGCACACAAACAAATATGCTATTGAACTGCAGATTGCAAAACAGAAATGTACCCTTTTCTTGTCAGAATTACCATTCTCATGTCCTTCCCTTCCTGATATACAGCACTGTAACTTAGGCAACTTGCCTGGTTTGATTTACTATGTCACAGGCAAGATAGACAGGCATAAAGATATGCACATAAGCACACACACACACACACACACACACACACACACACACACACACACACACACACACACACACACACACACACACACACACACACACACACACAGACACACACACACACACACACACACACACACACACACACACACGCACACACACACATGCACACACACACACACACACACACACACACACACACACACACACACACACACACACACACACACACACACACACACACACACACACACACACTCACACTCACACACACACACACACACATACACACACGCACACACACATACACAGTCACATGCACAGACACATGTATATGTAATGTGTGTGGGAAACTGTCTCAGAAAACTAAAGACATACGTGTGTAAAGTGCCCCCACAAAGCAAAAGCATGATTGTAAATAAAAGCCATTTCCAGATTGCACTTCTGTTTGTTCTAGGCCACTGATATTTTTAATTATGAATCTCTGAGAACTCCAAAGGTGAGTGATGTGCTCAGACAAATACATGCCTAAAGATGTATTATATTCATTAACAGGTATGATAAGATATGAGTAAAAAGGAATAAATACTTCTTTGGATCTAATGGAGGTCCCTTTGGAAGTCAGATGAGCCATACTGAAGGCTTTCTGAACTACTGTGGAGACATAATGGTTAAACGATATGGAATTATCAACAAGAGTGCCTATATCCCTTATGACAGTGTTTGATTGTAAGGATATGTCAACTATATGAAATACAAAATGTTTTGTTTATCAAAATGAGCTGTGATTCATTTTTTTCATATTTAAATTGATGCTTCTGTCCTGGCAATAGTTGTGAAATTGGTCTAACCCATGTGACACATCACCATTCCACCATCCCCAGTACCTGGAGCACTAATTCATTCTGAGCCATCTATGTCTCTGCCCTATGAAGTGGATGAATACTGATAATTTCTAATGCACAGCAGCTATTTAGTATTCACTTTTCTCCTACTCTACTGATATTATTGTATTATATTATATTATGATATTATAATTGCTTATTTTTGAAGAAATAATTCTGGCATAAACAGATGTCTTGATTCAGAAAAGCAAAGTACATCCGTTAAGTATTTGATTCCAGGATTAAGCTACTTCCTTGTATAATCTATAAATAAAAGAAAACTGGAAAAGAAGGAATTTACCATTCAGTTTACTTGGACATTACATAGAAGACAGTTCCTTAACATAATTATGTCTCTAATGCACGTATGGAGAAACTTTTGTAACAGCTATTCAAATAAGATTAGCACATTACTATAAATTGTTATATTTCTGCATGGTAGCACAGTTAGGTGTGTCATTGTGAGGTTATTCACCATGGTGATCATGTTAGATCCAGGAAAAATATTGTGAACAACAGGAACTTAAGGCAAGCAGATTTACATTTAGCTAACTATACATGGTAGGGATTATTTTTCAAACCATGCCTGTCTTCTTCTATAATTTTTTATTTTTTATTTTTTTTAGTGTAAAGATGTACCTGGGCATTTCTCTATATGCTCCACATACCTGCATCTTGAAAATACGATATTGCGAAATTTCCTTTTAATTAGAGAAGGGCAGTAGAGCTTAGGATTTGCCCCCCCCCCCCTTCTTCCTGTATTGAGAAAGTTGCATTTACAAGAAATCTCATCCTTCCATTATCTAATATCCTTAAATTGTTATGGTTTTTTTTCCTAAATGCAAAGCTTTGGTCTTATATATAAAAATAAATGAAATACTTGACTTGTTCAAGAGAATAAGCTATAGATGCATAATATCCATAGTCTTTGCAAGATGTATGAATCTAAAGTACGAAGCCCTCCTCCACATTTCTCAGTTAAGTAGTCCTCATAGACAGCTGACTGCTAAACTTAAAGACCAGTACAGATTAATATCCTTGCACATCACTGTGGAGTCCCGATCACCTTTTATGTTTTTGTGACCCTTTTAAACTCTGACAAACACCAACATCAATAACAGTATTTTCTCTCTATCTGGGTAATTCATAGATGCAGACTTCATCGCCCAAAGGTGGCTCTTGAAAAGTAAGTACATTTGGCTAAAAATGTATACATTAATGAGCATAACCCCTTCCACTTCAGAAGGATTACAGGATATCCTAGTAATAAATACTACTTTAAAAGGCCGGGAGTGACAATTCATGGAGGCAATCTATAAGACAGTACTAACTGCATCAGCACCCCACTTTACTAATTGCATCAGCACCCCACTTTACTATGCTTTCCCGTTAGTTTCTCATCAGAAGCACTCCTTTATTTCATTACACTCTCTTACATTCAAACTAAGGACAGTATAGGACACTATGTCTAGTCTCAGTATTCACTCATATGTGCCACTCTGTCTCAGCTTGCTCACTCTAAGAGTATAACATATTTTACTTGAGTTTTCCTTTACTAAACCAGAGGATATAAAACCTATTTTCCTTCAGTTTCCACTCCCCTTACTAAATCAGCTTACCACTGTGCTTATCCATTTACATTTGTACTTTACTGTATTACTGTGCTGGTGGCCGGTATAGCTATGGACATCTTGTGCCACTCCCCATCCTGCACAGCCATAGTCATGCCATGACCCATGCACCCATACACAGAGGCTATTTTATCCCCTTTGGCATGTCTTATTCTCTTTGCACATAGGCCACAGTGTGGTCCTACTCAGCTGGATATGCACCTACTATGCCCTGTGCTATGTTGCAGAGATACTTCATTGGGCATCCTGTCTTCCATCACTATGCCTGTGTCAAAGTCGTATGTCTTCGCCAGCAAATTCCCTTTCCTGACCTGCTTTTTTTAATGTAGTCTATTGTAATATGATGACCATGCTTTTTATAATGTTAAAATGGGACAACATGGGACTCAAAGAGTGGCTGTTATGTTAATGGGAGAATTTAGCATTATTATCTCTGAACTACTGTCACAATGCTGTCTGTTCCAGTGTTAAAAGAACTCAAGCACATTATACTCGTAAATGGAGCATGCAAATGCCCATACAGCCATGACTCTATGATAGAGCACACTATACTCATAAATGGAGCATGCAATGCCCATAAAGCCATGACTCTATGCCATAGCACACTATACTCATAAATGCAGAATGCAGTACCCACACAGCCATGACTCTCTGCTAGTCATACCTTTACTAGTCGACTGTTGCTGCTCAGTTATGCATGTTACGTGGTCTTCCAGTGTGTTGCTAGGCACACAGGACTATTTAGCTTCTCATAAAAAACATCAGAGTGCACATTGCATCTTCAGGTGTTGCCTTCAGCAGGGGTTCTGTCTGGTGAAAGTATGTGACCAGGATTTTCCTGGACTGCTACACTTGGTCAATCAGGAGTACCTGCTGGGCCGTTATGATGGCCCATTATATAAAGTGGTTACCTGACACCAGCCAGTAGCATCACCTGCTTGTATGAGCTGTACAGGTACCTCCTCAACCTCCTGCTTTACCAGTGGGAAGCAGCATTTATGGAGATTGTAAGCACTAAATAGATAGATATAAAAATACACATATACTTCGATATATATATATATATATATATATATATATATATATATATATATATATTTATATTTATATTTATATATATATATATCTATATATATATATATATATATATATATATATATTGTGCAATTGTCTGTTTGTTTCTTCTCCTTCTTACAATTGCACAGTGTACTATATTTCCCTACTATGCTATATGCCTCCCCAATTCTAACCAACTTAAAGAAAAAAGATTTAGCAAAATTAGAAGGCTGCTACAAGAAAATGGCCAAATTTGCAACAAACTCCCCACACAGATCCCATCACAGTGCTGCACTAGAACAACCAAACTGGTTAGAATTACCGCATTACTTAACATATACCCAGCTTATTACTGCCCATGGTCTTATATACCAGCCAGATAAATGCCTTGTTCTCCAAAATCTCCTTGAACCCTACAGCAATAGGTGGGACCTTCATTCCAATAACGAATCTTTCCTCCAAGTTACCAAATCCAATATCACTGAAAGTGTGATAAGAGATTTAGGGACACAGGTGGACAGTGGTCTCACCTTCGATAACCACATTGCCACAACAGTCAGGAAATATGTGGCACACCTCATCACTAAGGGCTTTTCATCCAGAAAAAAGGAGGTCATTGTCCCACTGTACTCATCCCTCATTAGACCCATTATAGAATACAACGCCCCGTTTGGTATGTACCTCTCAAGACATCTGCAACAACTGGAAAGGCTGCAGAAATACCTCACTAAAAGAATCACAGGCCTAAAGCAGATGCCCGACTGCCTTAAAAAACTCCAGCTATACTCTTGTCACATATCGTCCACTCAGAGGCGATCTCTGCTTAACATACAAGGTCATGTCAAACCCAGAGCTGTTGGACATGCTACACTTAAAGAAATCCCATTCCCTCAGAGCCACATGCTCCAGGGATCTAAACCTTGTCATCACAATAAACAAAATATGTTGGAGGGATAGGTTTCTGACCCAGAGACTCCCCAGACTCTGGAATAGATTGCCCATACATGTCAAGCAGAGTGCCTCTTTGGCCCTCTTCAAAAGGAACTTTGACGATTGGATGGGAGAAAGGAAATCCATCCTGGGGATCACGTCAGTCGCCCTGCTAGACAGGGGTCCAGGGAAGTAAATAGTGTGGGAAGAAATAGCCAAGGAATTGTTATGACTAGGCTTGTATAGGCCCTAGGGCTGATAGCCTAGTACCAACCTATGAACCTATGAGTTCCAGAGACTATCTTTACTCCAACTGTATCTCCAAAATCTGGAATTCTATCCCTCAGCCACAGCTGCTGCTAATCCCTCAAATTTAAAAAAAACAACTTAAAAACACCTGAACAACACTTGGCTATGCTCATGCCGCAGTCCTGTCTAAATGCCATTCTTCTTAGATCCTCACCTACTTACGCTAAACATCTTCTACCTGCTCTGACCATCTTAAATAATTCTACCCAGTATTAAACAATAAACATGGTAAGCCACAGTGCAAGAATAAACTATGAACTAGTGAAACACTGTGGTAATGGCTCCCTTCACCTCAGTAATAACACAAATAAATGGGGAAAAGGAGTTATTGAGCACTTTCATCTTTTTAAGACTTCATCAGAATAAAAAATTCTAATAAAGTCTTAAAAAGATGAAAGTGCTCAATAAATCTTTTTTCTTGATTGATGTGTGTTTGCTGAGGTGAGGAGAGCCATTATCAAAATGTTTCACTGGTTCAACACTAAACAGTCCTAACCCCCCCCCACACACACACACACACACACATTTCTCTCTCTCTCCTATCAAATTATTAGTCTACACTTTTCCCTTTGCCTCAATATACACCCAACCCATCTTCTTTCCTGCCTCTCATTCTTCTTGTTGCATATCTAACACCTCTTCTCTCCTGCTACTCGTTCTTACACTACATAATACACCTTGCACCTAACACTTTCCATAACTGTTTCTCTCTCTCAACCTAAGCACCTATCCCTTTGACCTCAAGCTTTCTACTCATCACTTGTTTCTATCCCCTCCATCTAACTCCAAATTCATAGCTGTATATGCATTTGTCTCAAAAGTATTAAGTCACTTTTGAATGTTCTATCAATTATGGGCTAATTATTAATTTCCATATCCATTGTCACTTATAGATATTACTCTAGATTGAATGTGCTGTTAGTAGTGTTAAAGATTTGTCATTTCGAAATTCGCTGTTCTTTTCTGGAGTTTTTCTCCCTGGGCCTCCTGTGAAAAAGGGGACTTTCCCCATCAACAAAAACAAGTAAATAAATAAAATAGTGATAAATGTGAATGTGTGTCAGCAATACAACCAAAACATAACTGGTACGTAACCCTCAAAGGTTTTTTAACAGAATGTTCTTTCCTTGAATAAACAGTAATGTAGAAATTGGAAGACTTTATTAAACTGCAACCCTCACAGCCCTTGTAACGAATGTAACCACCTATGAGTTAGAATGAAGTTACTTTTGCTTATATCATCCAAAAATATGCATGTTTATTACATCATCCTAACAAAAGTAAACAAACTAAGTTGGATCCACATCCCCATAGGCCTAATGAGGAAAATCCCATACACATTAGTAAAAAAACAATGAATACAATAACAAAAAAATGTATACAGTATAACATAATACAGCTAAACATTTCAAAGTACTGAACAAACTCACAACACCACAGACAAATAAATAGAATTCCAAAACACTGAAATGTAAACTAATACAACATGAAGTATGTCTCACTCATTTTATCAGAAAAAGAAAACAGTGACATTAACAAACCTTCAAAACCATAAAAAATATAGAAGAGATCTACAATATGCAGGAAATAAATCAGTGTAAAGAATTCAAGGAAAAAACAAGAAAAGATATACGTAATCCAAAACACAACTGCAAAGCAACTGAAAAATAAAACATAACAATAAGAAGAAATTAAATGAAAAATAAACCTTCATAAAAGCAGAAACAGACCAAAGCCATCTTGTTAAAATTAGAAGAACCTTATTTGTGACTTCCAGTATGCCGGTAATGAAAGTACAGATTGTGACAGCTCAATGTATATCCAGTCTCTAAGGCAGAGATATATTTTAATTAATACATACAAAGAAGAAGGATGTAGAGACATAGGGCCAGATTCAGGAAGGTTTACACGGAGTTCAAGAGTAGTGTAAGCCTCCGTGTAAGCCTCCTGATTCAGGAACAGCCCAAATCTCCGTGTAAGAGACAGCTAACACGTCTCTTACACGGACTGGGCGTGGAAATGCTCAATACCTCATTTGCAGCTCAAAGATATGCAAATGAGGTATTTGAGCGATCCACGAAGCAGAAACCAGTCCGTGTAACGGACGTGTTAGCTGCAGAAATGTACTCAGCTGACAACTGAGTACATTTCTGCAAAATTAAAAACGGAGCTATGTCAGCTCCAAATAAAGGGTGCATATGTTTCATTAAGCATGCCAATGGCCAAATATGTGGCCATTGGCATGAAAAAGTGTTGCAAAAATAAATTATATAACTTTTTTTTTTTCACGGGATTTTTTGTGTTTAACTGCAGCGCACACCAGCATAAACGGGTGCGCTACCTAAAACTGAAAACCGAAGCTTATAAGCCCACAATTGTGGGATTTATGTATTACATTGAATATCAATGGAGGGACTTGCAGACCAAAAACAATATGGCCTCCGTTTAGTGGTTGTCAAGGGGGGGAAGCTCCGTGTAAGACATGTAACTAGTCATTACTAGGCAATCCTATGTAAATGAGGGTTACAATACTGAATCACACTGTCACATAGGTAATGAGCACTGTCTGAGTAGTGTAAGAGTTAGAGACGGGGGAGGAACAGAGTAAGAGGTAGGTGACATCATGGGGGGGAATGATAGCAATAAATGTACCAGATTGGAGGGCAATGTAAGGTAACAGATGACAGACAGACATCAGGGAGGGAGGTGTGTCCCAACAGAACACTAGGAAAGTCAAGAAATTGAGGGTATACGCTATCCCTACACTCAAAGTTTCTTGAAATACGTGCATCTTGTGCGTGTAAGGCAGGTTCAACATGTGGGAGCGTGTTGCAAACCGTTTACAACGGTTTGCGCGGGCGTGCACATGTGTAAGGCAGTGTGCGCGCGTTTTAGCATGAATCAGCCTAGTTCACACAGTGTAAGGATGTGTGCGCGCGTGTAACACCGTGTAAGGATGTGTGCGTGTGTTTAAGTGACTGCGAGCGTGTTTAAGCTGGTGTGCACATTGCTCCCCCTCAGGAAACAGAAAGGATACAGGAAACAACTAAAATCCAGGGAAACTGCCAGAAGATACTACTGGAGTTAATTGGTGGAAACAATTAGAAGCAGGCAATTACACAGGCAGACTAGAAGCCCAACCCAGCACTTAAAACACTGCAAAGAGCAGTGCAGGCTGTTTCTCACAACAGATACTGCCAGAAACTAAGCTATCAGAATTGAAAACTGAAAAAAGCTGAACTCAGAGCAGAAATGCTAGGGGCTGCCATAGCTATTATAATCAGGCATAGGCGAATTGCTGAGGGTGGTGACAATGCAGATGCTGACAGACAACCCAGAGTGAGGAGAAGGAGAAGAGTATACAGGCCCAGGGTCACCTACCATGGGTTACATGAGCTGGAGATAGTAGAGCGCTATAGAGTGGACAGAGACCTCCTGCAGCAGATTGTTGAGCTGTGCAGGCCACGCCTCACACACAGAACCAACAGAGGGGAACCCATCCCAGTGGAAACCAAGGTATGTGTTGGCCTAAGAATACTAGCAACAGGTACCTTCCAGAGACCAACTGGCGATATGATGGGGATATCACAGGCATCAGCCTCCAGGGTACTACACCAGTTCCTGGATGCCATGTCAGCACATGTCGGTGATCATGTATATTTCCCCAATGCCCGTGAGGTATTGGCCAGCAATATGCATCTCTTCCAGCAAATAGCAGAATACCCTGAGGTACTGGGTGCTATAGACTGCACGCACATATGCATCAAAGCACCAGCAGGAGAGCGGGGTAGAGCCTACATTAACCGCAAGGGATACCCCTCCATCAACTGCCAGGTCATGTGTGATGCCCAGGGCATAATAATGAATGTGTGTGCTGGCTGCCCTGGGAGCTACCACGATTCCCATATCTGGCATCTGACGCAGCTGTACCAATCATTTGCCAATGGGGACTTCCCACACGGACACCTAGTGGGGCATGCAGGTTATGCACTTGAGCCGTGGCTGATGACACCCATCAGAAATGCACACACACCTGAACAGGAACGCCATAATGAGGCACACGCACAAACACGTAATATCATAGAGCGTGTGTTTGGGCTGCTCAAGTCACGGTTCCGGTGTCTGGACACATCTGGTGGAGCCTTGCAGTACACACCAACTACATGTACCCAAATGATCATGATATGTGCTATGCTACATAATATGATCCTGCGGAAACAGCTGCAGCAGGACCAGCACAGGGCTGGGCCAAACATCCCCACCATTGCCAAGGCCACCACAGGCAGGGGTGACTCGGAGGAGGAACAACCTGACCTTGTCCCAGTAGGCAGAAGGAGGCGTGCCCAGTATGCCCTGGCCTTGGCAAAGAGGCAACGCATAGCACATACGCTTGGTCAGTAGGAACACTGGGACTGATACCCACTCTGACTCACTCATACAGTAACAGGGATGCCTAACATGACACAACCTGCTGCCAAACATGTACAGGGAGTGTAGTATGTGTATCCGACAGAGGTGGCCCTGCAGCACCACCTGAGGCATGAATGCCATGTGTTAAGTAATGTAATATCATGTACCACATGCACACCTGAGGACCCCAACTAACATCCACCCTCAAGAATCATAAACCACAAAACACAAACCCACCTCATGGGTACCACAAGGGATAGGAACCTAGATGTAATGCTACCCAATGCCAGAAGTATAAACATCAAGATGTGTGCAGTGTAAACACACACAGTATAGAGAATGTAGATATCAGTGCTGTAATAGAAAACAGGGTCAAAGCCCACATCAGCACCCTGACACTACCAGGTCACACGTCATACAGTGATGTACATGTGCAAAAACATGGAACAAGATACAAAATGAGGGTGACTAGCAATAAATAGCATGGATAACCACACACCCATGTTTGTACCACAACAAGAAGCAACATGGAATAGCCATGGTCAAAAACCAATGGCTAAAACTCACTACTACTATATAGCTTGCTGCAGACCACTGTCCTAATAGCAGGAACTGCCCCAGGCCTATGTGCATAGTTTCATAGGTTCATACTAGGCTATCTGCCCTAGGGCATTAATAAGCCTAGCCCAGAGTTTTGTGGCTTCTGCCACCCCTTCAAGTTGATGGATAATATGCCCATTATTTTGCTGTGCCTCTGTCAAGCAGTGATACTGAGGTTATCCCTGGGGTATACCTGTAATCTCCCATCCATTGGTCAAAATCTCACTTGAACGAAGCCAGTGAGGTGCTCAGCCTCACATGTACCAGGATGTTGTTCCACAGCATAGGGACTCTCTGGGTGATGAATCTGTCCCTCCAGCACATCCTATTAATATCTGTGTTGAGGTTTAGGTCTCCTGCCCTTGTAGTTCTGATGGATGTAGAGGTCTTGAGGTGAAGCATGTTCAATAATTCTGGGTTGGACATAGCCTTGTATGTCAGGCACAGGTCACCTCTGAGCAGACGGTAAGTGACTGAATACAGCTGGAATCCCTTCAGTCGGGCAGCATAAGAAATATGTTTGAGACCCTTTCACCTCCTGTTGAGGAATTTGTGGGCCCATCCAATTGCCGCGGGTGTTGGGTCAGATACATTCTGAATGGGGCATTGTATGCAATCATTGGTCTGATGAGTGATGAGTACAGGGGAACAATGACCTCCCTTGATCTAGATGTGAATCCCTGCATGATGAGGTGGCCAATGTAGAAGGCCTTCCAAACTACCCTGGCAATTTGAGTGTCAAACAAAAGGTTACTGTCAACCTGGGTGCCCAGGTCCCTGATAACCTCCTCTGTGCTTAGAGGATTGCCACCTAGATGGGAAGTAGTGGTAACCTTGTTCTTCCTGAAGGGTATGGTTATGCATTGTTTAGTGTTTAATGTACGGTCATGTCTGTGGCACCAGTTATCCGTGTCTATGAGACCCTTCTGAAGGATGTCTGTGTCAGATGGGTTTCCAACTATGCTTCCCAGTTTGCAGTCATCGTCAAACTTTGTCAGCCATAATCCTCCTGTGTTTGCTCGTACTTCTGAAAAGTAGATGCTGAACAAATGTGGGCCCAGGACTGAGCCCTGTGGGACACCACCTGTGACAGCTCTGGAGTGTGACATGGCACCAGCAACTTTGACCCTGTGTGTTCCGTCACTTAGCTAGTTTGCAACCCATGCTGTGATGTATGGGTTCACAATAAAGCTGGTGATGTTTTCAATGATACCTGAGTGGGGTATTGTGTCGAAAGCCTTTGCCAGGTCAAGGTAGGCTGTGTGGACTGCCCTGCCCACGTCAATGGCCTGGGTGACTGTTTTGAAAAAGTCAACCAAGTTTAACAGGCATGATCTGCCCTTGACAAAGCCAAACTGGATTGTATCCAATGTCTGCAAGTCCCCTATGTCTTCATTTATAATTCCCATTATGATCCTTTCCATAGCTTAGCAGAACAGGCTTGTCAAGCTGATGGGATGGTAGTTTCCGGGGTTGGTGGAGGCACCTCCTTTGTGAAGTGGGTCCACCATTGCCGTATGCCACTCCTTGGGCACATATCCTGAGGTGAGGCTAAGATTAAACAGCTGCCCTAACTGCGGGTGTAATTACTCATTGAGTTCATGGAGCACACAACTGGGGATACCATCTGGTCCCATGGATAAAGTGTTTTCTGCCTTGGATAGAGCAGTTCCCACCCCAGCATTGGAGATGTTTGGGGGGTTACAATCCTCTGGTGTAGATACCCCTCCAGTTGGGGAGGGGAATCTGCAATGAACCTGTCAGCCAGTATGTTGGCAATGTCTGTAGGTGCAGTGATATCTACATCATTCCGAACTAATTCTGAGCATATCTGGAAGTTCCCTCCCAGGTTTCAAACATAGGCAAAAAAGGCCTCATGATTGTCCCTTGAGTCCTGAGTGGGTTTACTCTCAAAACTTGCCTCGGATGATTGTATGGGGGAACCCAGTGTTTTACTCACAATGAGCAGGGGTGTCTTCCCTCCTACGGATTATGCTCTATCTTGTAGTAGCTCCTTCCTTGTGTTGTAGAGCTTGTTTATGGCTAGGGTCCACCAGACTGGATGCTTGCCTGTGGTACAAAGAGTCTTTGTTTTGTTTGGGATTGCCTGATCCATGCAGTCCTGGAGGTGCTGGTAGAAGGCATTTGTAAGTGATACAGTGGCTTGGGTAATGGTGTCCGCTGGCTTGGGGGCCTTGAAAGAGACCACACCAGTCCTTAGAAATGTGAAGTCGGCATTTGAGAAGGTCTTCACTGTTCACTGTTTGTTTTTCCATCTGGGGTGTGGGTGGGATGTGGACTCCCACTGAGAGTAGTCCATGATCTGATCTCACCAATGATGGGTATACTGCTGGTGTTGAACAGTGTGACCCCATGTTCGTGATGATGAGTTCTAGTATGTTGCCTCCACTTGAGGGGATTGGGACCAGTTGTTCCATAGCATTTCAGTGTATGAACTCATGGAACCTTTGTGTTAGAGTGTTGTGGCATGATTAGTGATCCCAGTCTATATGTGGATAGTTGGAATCACCCAGTAGGATGCTGTTTGGAGATACATTTATCCCCTTCAGTGTTTGCAGGATAGCTGTGTGAGGTACCTGAGTTTGAGAGGGTGGCATGTAACATGCTACAAACTGCAGAGCAGTCTTGCCTACGGTCACTGGCACCTGGATGGTCTCCAATGCATTGTGTGTTGCCACCAACAATGAGGTGAGGGTGTCCTTGATGAATATGGACACCCACCATCCTTTTTGGTGTTGTCCGGATGCTGGTGCCGGAATGCATGATATGAGGTAACACCCGATAGTGCCGGGATGCTGTCAGAAGCTGTGAACCAGGTTTCAGTCACAGCACAGACATCAATGTGCTACATACTGAGAAGGGCATAGAGTGTGTGCAGCTTGAGGTTGAGACCTCTGGCATTGAGCAGCAGTACCCTTAGTGTCCTTCCATTACTGTGTTCTAGGGTGGTAGGTGTAGTATCTGAATCTTGCATAAAAAAGGCACAATGGGGGTGGCAAGAGCATCATCCGAAATCCGGAAGCCCAGGGGTCACAGGTGCAAGCCGTCCCTTGCAAATCACCGTGGCCTGTCCAGCATGTCGTCCCAGGCAGACAGACATTGGACCCCCTTTGAATGACACCATAGTCTAAGCAAAATAATACAGCTGATCATCTTGTCTCTGTTTATGTGGCATCATACTTGGTGAAGGTAGGATACTGCTGAAGGTCAGGGTCATACCTGCCTGGCCTACATAATCAGAGGGATCCTCTATGTCTCTTTCCATGTAGTCCAGGGAGGTAAATCTCAGGTCGTTCACACCAGCATGGATAATGACTGGGTCAGACCTGTACTTGCAGTTGAGTGACCTGAGTGCTTGCATTATGTGGTGGATTCCAGTGCCCGATAGGCAGCTTACTGTGACCTCCTCCGTACCCGATCTGGTGAGCAGGACGTCAGTGTGTCTGACTATGGAGTAACCATAGACAAGTGTGTCTGGCATTGTTTTTGGCCTTAAGGGCTGTGACTGTTTGGCACACCGACTCTGTGGTCAATGTGTTGCATGTGCTGTGCCCTGTGGAGGCAGTTGTGTGAGTGTCTGCTGTGGTGGCCACTGCCATTCCGGTAGAATCCTGATCAGAGCCTCCGAGTGTCTCTGTGTGTCTATGTGTATGATCTTAAGTTGTGATAGTGCCATGTGAGACTGGATTTGTGATGTGTGTGTGGTTACCTTCACCTTCTCTCTGGTCTTGCTAGTCCTATGTTGAGAGAGCTCAGCCTCCACTTTGGCTATATAGTTGCATCTCTCACATGTATGTGTGTTTTATGGCAGAAGGAGAGGGTTGTCAGTGTACATGAGGCAAGTGTAATATTGCCTCAATATTCCCAGGTTCACCAGCTGAGCAGGAGAGGACACTAGCAACTGATCTCTAGACATGCTAGAAGGAATAGACAAAACAATGTTGGAATACAGGGAGATATCAAGCCCCCCAAAACCACATCATACTGTTTGATTGACAATAGCTACACATACACCGGTGTTTCATAGTGTCATAGTCTACTACTAGCCTATCTGCCCTAGTGCATGTATAAGCCTAGCCATAGTGATGTGGCTATTGCCACCCCTTATACTGGTAATAAGTGTACAGAATAGATTCTGATGATTGTGCCTCTGACTTAGTAGTGACACAGTATGATGACCCCCTTACGTAATTGAATAACATGACTGTGCCTCTGTCTAGTCTGTGCCTCCGTCTCAAATGCAGTTGTCCAGATGTCTCCTGAAGAGAGTCAGTGAGGGACTCTGTCAAACATGGACTGGGATACTCTGCTAGAGTGTCAGATGCCTCTGAGTTATGACTCTGTCCCTCCAGCATGTCCTATACATGTATGTGCTGAGGTTCAAATCCTCAGCTCTCATGGCTCTGGTGGATTTGGATTGCTTGCAGTGGAGCATGTCCACCAAATCCTGATTGGACATGGTCTTGTATGTCAGGCATAGGACACCTGTGCGTATCTTGGTATGACACTGAACAAAGCTGGATTTCCTCTATTCTGGAAGCATTTGACATGTGTTGAAGAACCCTGATCTTCATGGTAGGTACCTTTGGGGTGTCTCCAGCTGTTGCAATTGCTGGGTGAGGTACATACCATATGGGGCTTTGTATTCAATCATGGGCCTGATAAGGGAGAAGGATAGTGGAACAATGACCTCCTATGATCTTGATGGAAAACCCTCCATGATAAGGTGGGCAAGATAGAAAGTCTTCCTAACCACTTTGGCAACAGGGGTGTCAAAAGAGATGTCACTATCTACATGTGTCCCCAGGTGTCTGATTTGTTGTCTGTGTTCAGTGGGTTGCTGTCTATGTATTGATCTGTGGGTACTTTGTTCCTCCCAAAGGGGATGAATACACATCAGTTGCATTCAGTTTCAGGCCATGTGTCTGGCACCAGCTATCCACCTTTGTGACGGCATTCTGTAGTATTTGTGTGCCGGCTGATGTATTCACTATGGTGCCTAGGTTGCAGTCATCTGCAAACTTTGTCAGCCACAACCTCCCTATGTTTGCTTTCACATCTGAAAAGTAAATACCAATTAAGAGGGGTCCCAGGACACATCCTTGTGGGACACCACCTGTGACTGGCTTCGAATCTGACAAGGCACCTGCAATGTTGACTTTATGGGTTCCGTTTCTTAGCCATTTTGCAACCTATCCTGTGACATATGCTGTTATATGTCAGCTGTTGAGCTTGGCTATGATGCCTGAGTGTGGTATTGTGTCACAGGCCTTAGCCAAGTGCAGGTAGGCTGTGTGGACTGCGTAGCCCTCATCGATGGCCCTACTGACAGTTTCATAGTAGTCAACTAGGTGCAAAAGGCAGGATCTGCCCTGTACAAAGCTGAACTAGGTGGGAACAAGGGTCCGTAGGTCAGTAATGTGTCTGTGTAAGAGCTCCATAATGACTCTCCCCATATCTTTGCAGACAAGGCTGGTTAAGCTTGTTCATAGGTTCATAGGTTCATACTAGGCTATCTGCCCGAGGGCATTTACAAGCCTAGCCCATAGTTTTGTGGCTTACGCCACCCCTTTAGTATGGGTAACTATACCCATTATTTTGCTGTGCCTCTGTCGAGCAGTGACACTGAGGTAATCCCTGGGGTATATCTGCGATCTCCCATCCATTGGTCAAGATTTCTCTTGAACAAGGCCAGCGAGGTGCTCTGCCTCACATATACCGGGATTTTGTTCCACAGCATAGGGAGTCTTTGGGTGATGAATCTATCCCTCCACCACGTCCTATTAATAGTCGTGTCAAGGTTTAAGTCTCCCGCCCTTGTGGCTCTGATGGATCTAGATTTTTTGAGGTGAAGCATATTCATCAAATCTGGGTTTGACATGGCCTTGTATGTTAGGCAAAGGTCACCTCTGAGCAGGCGGTAAGCGACTGAATAGAGTTGGAGTTCTTTCAGTCGGGCAGCATAGGACAGATGTTTGAGACCCTTTATCCTTTTGGTGAGGAACTTTTGTGGCCTCTCAAGCTGCTGCAAGTGTCGGGTCAGATACATTCTAAATGGGGCATTGTACTCAATCATTGGTCTGATGAGTGATGAGTATAGGGAGACTATGACCTCCCTTGATCTAGATGAGAATCCCTTCATGATAAGGTGGGCAATGTAGAAGGTCTTCCTAACTACTTTGGCTACATGGGTGTCGAATGACAGACTACTATCAACTTGGGTCCCCAGGTCCCTGATAACTTCTTCTGTGCTCAGTGGATTGCCACCTATTTGGTAGCTAGGGGTAACCTTGTTTTCGAAGGGTATGACTATGCATTTTTGGCATTTAACTTTAGGCCATGGCTCTGGCACCAGTTATCCATTTCTGTGAGACCCTTCTGAAGGATATCTGTGTCAGATGTGTTTTCTACTATGGCCCAGTTTGCAGTCATCTGCAAACTTTGTCAGCCATAACCCTCCTGTGTTTGCTTGTACTGGAAAAGTAGATGCCAAACAAGAGTGGGCCCAGGACTGAGCCCTGTGGTACACCACTTGTGACAGGCTTTGAGTCTGACATGGCGCCAGCAACTCTGACCCTGTGTGTTCTGTCACTCAGCCAGTTTGCACCCATCTTGTGATGTATGGGTTAACATTTAAGCTGATGAGTTTTTCAATGATACCCGAGTGGGGTATTGTATCAAGGCCTTCGCCAGATCGAGGTAGGCTGTATGGACTGCCTTTCCCTCATCAATGGCTTTGGTGACTGTTTCGAAAAAGTCAACCAAGTTTAGGAGGCATGATCTGCCTTTGACAAAGCCAAACTGGGATGGATCCAAAGTCTGCAAATTCCCTATGTCTTTATTTATGAGGTCCATTATGATCCTCTCCATGGCTTTGCAGATAAGGCTTGTCAAGCTAATGGGCGGTAATTTCCAGGGTCGGTGGAGGCACCGCCTTTGTGAAGTGGGACCACAGTTGCAGTGCGCCACTCCTGGAGTGTATCCAGAGGTAAGACTATGATTAAACAGCTGTCCTAGCTGTGGGTTTAATTCCTCGTTGAGTTCGTGGAGCACACAGCCGGGACACCATCAGGTCCCATGGATGCTGTGTTTTTGCTTTGGAGAGCAGTTCTCACTTGGGAGTTGGAGATGTTTGGGGGGCTGCAATCACTTGGTATAGATATCTCTCCTTTGGGGATGGAGTTTGCACTGAACCTGTCAGCCAGTATGTTGGCAATGTCTGTAGGATCAGTAATCTTCACATTATTTTGAACTAGTTCTGAACATATCTGGGAGTTTCCTCCCAGGTTTCTAACATAGCTAAAGAAGGCCTTATGATTGTCTTTTGAGTCTTTAGCTATTTTTCTCTCAAAATTTGCTTTGGATGATTTTATGAGAGCTCTTAGTTTTTTACTTATAGTGATCAAGGGTGTCTTACCTTTTAAGGATTTTGCTCTATCTTGTAGTAGCTTCCTCCTTTTGTTGTAGAGTTTGTTTATGGCTGGGGTCCACCAGTCTGGACGCTTGCCTTTGGTACAAAGAGTCTTTGTTTTGCTTGGGATTGCCTTATCCATGCAGTCCTGCAGGTGCTGGTAGAAGGCATTTGTAAGTGATTCAGCGGCTTGAGTACTGTTTTCCACGGCTCGGGGCCTTAAAGGAGACCACACTAGTCATTAGAAGTGTGAAGTCGGCTTCAGAAGTTCTTTACTGTGGTCTTTTTATTTCAGGTGGGGGTGTTATGAGTACCTCCAGCGAGATTAGTTTGTGATCAGATCTCACCAGTGAGGGGTATACTTCTGGTGTTGAACATTGTGCTCCCATGTTCGTGATGATGAGATCAAGTATGTTTTCTCCTCTTGTGGGGATGGTGACTAGTTGTTCCATGGCATTTGAGTTTATGAATTCCAGGAACATTTGGGCTAGGGTGTTTGGGCTTGAGTAGTGTACCCAGTCTATATTAGGGTAATTGAAGTCACCTAGTATGATGGTGTTTGGTGATACATTTATCCCCTCTAGTGTTTTCAGGAAGGCCATGTGAGGTTCCTGAGTTTGTGAGGGTGGCCTGTAACATGCTACAATTTGCAGAGCAGTCTTGCCTATGGTTAATTGCACCTGGATGGTTTCCGATGCATCGTGCGTTGCCACCAGTCTGGAGGTGTGGGTGTCCTTGATGAATATGGATAACCCCCTCCTTTCTTGGTATTTTCTGGATTTTGGGGCCGGAACGCATGATATGAGGTAAAACCTGATAGTGCTGGGTGCTCTCAGGAGCCTTGAACCAGGTTTCTGTCACAGCACAGACATCGATGTTCTCCATACTGAGAAGGGCCTCGAGTGCGTGCATTTTGAGATTTAGACTTCTGGCATTGAGCAGCATTACCCTTAGTTTTTTTCCTTTTTGTGTTCTAGGGTGGTAGGTTTAGAATTTGAGCCTTGCCTAAAAAGGCACTATAGGGTGGCAAGAGCCTTTGCCAATATCCGAATCCCAGGGTGACAGGTGCAAGCCGTCCCTTGGCAGCGTGGCTTGTCCAGCATGTCATCCCAGGCAGACAGACATTGGATCCCCTTTGAATGACACCAGAGTTTAAGCCAATTGTTAAAGCTGATCATCTTATCTCTGTATTGTGGCATCATTCTTGGTGAAGGTAGGATACTGCTCAGGGTCAGGGTCATACCTGCCTGGGCTACATAATCAGAGAGCTCCTCAATGTCTCTTTTCATGTAGTCCAAGGAGGTGCGTCTCAGGTCGTTTACACCAGCGTGGACAATGACTGAGTCGTATTTGTACCTGCTGTTGAGAGACCTGAGTGCATGCGTTATGTGGCGGATTCTAGCGCCCGACAGGCAGCTTACTGTGACCTTCTCCTTACTCAGTCTGGTGGCGGGGCGTCAGTGTGTCTGACTATGGAGTCACCAATGACTAGTGTGTCTGGCATTGTGTTTGGCCTTAAGGGCTGTGACTGTTTGACACTCTGACTGTGAGGTCTATGTGTTGCAGGTGTTGTGTTCTGAGGTGGTGGTTGTTTGGGTGTCTGCTTTGGTGGCCTCTGCTGTTTTGGTAGATTTTTGATCAGAGCCTCCGAGTATGTCTTTGTGTGTTTATGTGTATGATTTGAGGTTGAGATGGTACTATGTGAGACTGGGTCTATAGTGTGTGTGGTAACCTTTTCCTCCTGACTGGTCTTGCCAGTCCTATGTTGAGAGAGCTCAGCCTCCAGTTTGGCCGTATAGTTGCATCTCTCACATGTATTTGTGTTTTGTGGGAGGAGGAGAGGGTTGTCTGTGTACATGAGGCAATTGTAACATTGCCTCAATATTTGTGTGGTGGTAGTTGCCATGGTCTGTGGAGGCATCTCCTCTGTGGAGTGGGACCACTGTTGCCGTACGCCACTGTTCAGGTACATATCCTGTAGCAAGACTAAGGTTAAATAGCAGTTGTATCAACTGGTCCAGCCCCTTCTGGAGTTCACATAGCATGCAACTGGAGATACCAGCAGGTCCCATGGATGCTGTGTACTTGTCTTTGCTGAGTGTGGCTCTCACATGGACATCCAAGATGACTGTGAGGTTACATACAGCAGTGATAACTATCTTCTTTTGGGGGTGAGGGAGGGGGAAAATCGCACTGAAGCTGTCCGCCGGAATGTTGCCAATATCTGTCAGGTCACTGGAATATATGTTGTTGTGTACCAACTCTGAGCATATCCGAGGGTTCACAACCAGGTGTCTGACATAACTGAAGAAATCAGTGTGGTTACCTTCATTGTCTTTGGTGATTTATGTCCCCAAGTTGACCTTGCATGTCTTTATGAGATAATGTAGCTTTCTACTAGTGCTGATCACAGCTGTCTTCCCTTTTGGAGATGTAGATCTGTCTTGCATTAGTAACCGTCATCTGTCATACAGTCTGTTTATGGCTGGGGTCCAACAGACAGGACACTTTCCCTTTGCGGAGACGGTCCTGTTTTTATTTGTGATTGCATGGTCCATGCTGTCTGACATCTAGCTAAGGGGAGGTCATTGTGGTTCTGCAGTTATCTTTCATCAGCATTAGAAATTACCACAACAACCCCTGTGTGTACCTCATGCAGACACATCCAGCACCTGTAAAGTCCACAACAGTACCTCACCAGGAGTATGACAGAGCTGGAACACATGTAATGTGTAGTCTGATTACACAGAGTGCAGCTCCACACACTGCCATGCTGTCCACCCAGATGCAAGCTGTGCCTGATGTAGAAAGCCATGTCCAAGCTGGAATCAATGCACATGCTGCACCTTGTACAATCTGAATGGCAGGGAGCTATGCACATGAGGGACCTGAACCCCAGCACTGACATATATAGGACAGGCTGTACTGCATTATCCAAAACACAGAAGCCACCCCCACACATGAGTAAACTACCAGTAGAGGTTGTCCGTAGAGACACTCGTTGAGTCCCCTCAAAAGGAATCCTAATGAGTGCATGGGAGATGGGAGGTTTACCCTGGGTATCAATGTTATGTCACAGGAAGACAGAGGCACAGTATACTAAACAAGACATATGTCATGGCAAACATCACTTACAATGTGTTGATGGACAAACACACTCTCCGACTAGCATTAGAAATGGCCTAGGGCACATCGGTAGTGTTCGCCAATGTACACCCATGTTGTGGAATACACTACCGATGTTGGATGAGGCTGTTGTAAGTAGTTCACATCTGAACATAATGCAACATGGTCAGATAGGTTCATAGGTACATAGGTTTATACTAGGCTATCTTCCCTAAGGCAGGTATAAGCCTAGCACAGAGTTCATTGGCATACACCACCCCTTATATGGAAACAGTACTGTGCCCATTATTGTGTCATGCCTCTCTCCAGCAGTGACACCGTGGCGATCCCGGGTTAAGCGTGATGACCTTCCATCCACAGGTCAAGATACCTCTTGAACACAGCCAGCAAGGTGCTCTGCCTCACATGGACCGGGATTGTATTACACAGCATAGGGAGTCTCTGGGTGATAACTTCATCCCTCCAACATGTCCAACATACAACCCTGCTAAGGTGCAAGTCACCTGCACTAGTGGTTCAGGTGGATCTGCCAATTCTGAGGTGGAGCATGTCCATTAATCCCTGTTTGGACATGGCCTCGCATGTCAGGCACATGTCACCTCTAAGCAGACAGTATGTGAGTGAATAGTGTGGGAGTGTCTTCAGTCTGGCAGCATATGACAGCTGTTGGGGTTCCTTGATCCTTTAGGTGGGGGACATTCAGGGTGTCTGCAATTGCTGCAGATGTTGGGTGACATACAGCCAGAATAGGGCATTTGACTCTATCACCGGTCTGATAAGTGAAGAGTACAGGGGAACAATGACCCACTAGATCTGGATGTGAATCCCATCCTGAGCAGGTGGGCAATGTAGAAGGTCTTTCTAGCCACTTTAGCAATGTGAGTCTCAGAAGAAGCGACTGTCAACCTGGGTCCCCAGGTCCATGATAACCTCCTCTGTGCTTAGAGGATTGCCACCTATATGGTAGCTTGGGGTCACCTTGCTTTTCCTGAAGGGTATGTCTACACATGTTGTGCACTTTGACTTCAGGCCATGGCCCTGGCACCAGCTATCAGTTACTGTGAGTCCCTTCTGAAGGATATCCGTGTGTGATGCACTGTCCACCATGGTGCCCAGTGTGCAGTCATCTGCAAACATTGTCAGCCAAAGTCCTCCCATGTTGGCCTGTACTTCTGGGAAGTACATGACAAACAATGGGGCCAAGGACTGAGCCCTGTGTGACACCACCTGTGACCAGCCTGGAGTCTAACATAGTGCCAGCAACTCTAACCCTGTGGGTCCTGTCCTTAAGCCAGTTTGCAACCCATCTTGTGACATATGGGTTTACATTTCAGTTGTTAGGGTTTTCCACAATACCTGAGTGGGGTATTGTGTTGAAAGTGTTTGCAAGGCCAAGGTAGGCTGTATGGACTGCCTTTCCCCAACAATGGCCTAAGTGACCAATTTGAAGATGTCAACCCAGTACAAAAGGCATGATCTGCCCTGACCAAGCCAAAATGGGATGGGTACAATGTCTGCATGTCCCCTATATCTTTGTTTATGAGCTCAATTATGATCCTCTCCATAGATTTGCAGACTACACTTGTTAAGCTTATGGGGCAGTAATTACCAGGGTCTGTAGAGGCACTGCCTTTGTGCAGATGTGCACAACTGGACCCTAACCAGGCTGTTGTGCACACTATGGAAATGTAAAGCGGTGATAGGACTAAAGCCCAGGATACTGACCACCACAGTGAAAGTACTGAAACACTACACTATACAGTGCTACAGTGTTAGGTCAGTATGAACGGATGTTGACAATTGTGTGCAAAGTATCCCATGCAAAACCTGCAGGCACAGTATACTCCCTGTTTTGTTCACACAAAAAGCATTTGGACAGTAACTACACAACATGGTACAGAACACACAACCATAAACTGGAGGTATTTGTTGAAGGTCACACTCATCCACAAATGTGATGGGCTGCAGAGTTCAACATATGTAAAGCCCACACTGGGCATGCTCACACACTTAGATAAATGAGACATCTTTCACACAACATGCCATGGGAAGGCTGAACTGGGAATGCTCACACACTTGGTCCAAATGTTACTCCTAGCAACTGTGAAAACACACCAGAGGATACTCATTCCCCTTTCTAGACACTGATCATGTAAGCACCCTATAAGTATATCGGAGAAAAGGAATCTCTTAGTAATCCGAATAGCGCGCTCCGCTAATGCATCCGTCTGTAGTGTCATAACATAGTTAGGTAGGGGTTTGAATCCAGCAGGTGGCAAGTGTGTGTGAAGGGGTGTAAGTGTGTATGAAAGAAACATCCCTTTTGGCAACTGGGAAAATACACCACAGGATGATCATTCCACTTTCTAAACTCTGATGATGTCAGCACCCTATAAGTATATCAGGGGAAAGGAAATCTCCCAGTAATGCGAACAGCGTGCTGTGCTAATGCGTCTGTCTCTAGTGTCATAATTTAGGTAGGGGTTTGAATCCAGCAGGTGGTAAGTGTGTGTGAAGGAGGGTAAGTGTGTGTGTATGAAAGAAACATCCCTTTTGGCAACTGGGAAAACACACCACAGGATGCACATGCCCCTTTCTAAACGATATCACAATTATGTATGGCTTTTGATTACAGACATGCCACATGTGTTTTGCACACACAGAATGCCCATGTGTGTGGGTTGTCACTCACAATAATGCAAGACATTGATTAAACCAGTTATGGCAATGCACACATGATGTATGTGTGTACCAAATACACATATGTACCTGTGACCTTCAATAGTTACCATGTGTGATGCCTGCCACATGTGAATACATGGTATTTGCACAGAGTAACATTATGACCGTGGTCTTCTGTGCAGGTGCAGCATGTGGGATGTGTACATACAGTGTGAGATGTAGATGCTATCAGCCTAGTAGTGAGGGATGCGCACCTGGTCTGGGGCATATAGTCTACATGTTGTTGATGTACAGGAGCTGCATGTTTTCACCTGTTGTGGGGGTGGTAAGACAGTATTCCATAGCAATGCAGTGACTGCATGCTAAGAACCATTCAGCCAGGTTGGAGGCTGACATGGCTCCAGCAATTCTACCATGTGTGTTCTGCCCTTGAGCCACTGTGCAATACCCATAGTGACATAGGGGTTAATATGTACACTGGTGAGCTTCCCTAGAATGCACAACTGGGGTATTGTATCCAAGGCTTATGCAAGGTTCAGGTAGGCTGTGTACACCTCCTTCCCCTTGACAGTGGCCTTGGTGACTGTTTCAAAGAAATCAAACTGGTTGGAGAGGCAGGATTTGCCATTGACAAAGCCAAACTGTGTATGGTGACATGTCTGTAGGTCCACAATATCTAGATATGTGAGGTTCATGATGATCCTTGCCATAGCTTTGCAGACAAAGCTAGTCAGACATATGGGTCGAGTAGTGTCCAGGATCCGTGAAGGCACCACCTGAATGTTGAGGGACCACTGTTGCTGTATGCCACTCTCTGGCCACATACCGTGTATTAAGGCTGGGATTGAACAGTGGTGTTATGTCTGGGTGTAGCTCTTCTCATGGTTCATGTAGGACACAGCCTGGGACACTGTCTGGTCCCATTGATGCAGTGTTTATTGCTTTGGGAAGGGCATCTCTTACCTGAGCATCTGTGATGTCAGGGGGGGCAGCACTGTGCCACGAGACATATGTGCCCTTTGGTGTGGTGGGGAGAAGGCAGCATTGAACCTGCCCACTAGGATGATGGCAATGTCTGCATGTTTTGTATTTTGTGTGACATCTTGGATTACCTCTGAGCATATCTGGGTAGTACCACCCAGGTTACTAACATAACTACAGGCAGCCTTGTGATTATCCTCAGTGGCTTGTGGAAGCCTCTCTCAAAGATGGCCTTAGACAATCATATGGGTGCCTTTAGTTGTCTTCCAATACTCATCAGTGGTGCCTTCACATTTTGGGAGGTTGTTGTATCATGTAGTAGCGTCATCCTTCTATTGTATAGTGTGTTTATGGCTGGTGTCCAGCACCCAGGACATCTGCCTTTGGAGAATTGGGTCATGCTTTCATATATGGCTTCATGATCCATGCATTCCTGAATGTGTCCATAGAATGCCTTTATAGAGGTATCTGCAGTCTGGTCCATATTGTCAACAGGCCTTGGGCCTTTGAAGGTTTCCACATCATTTATGAGGGGTGTGAACTTGCTTGACATGAGCTGTTGACAGACGTGCCGCCCTCCAGACAGAGCACGGTGAGGGTCACAGTTAGCTACTTGTCGGGTGATAGCATGTGCCACATAACACAGGCACACAGGTCACTCCACAGCAAGTACAGCTATGAGGCAGACATTGTCCATGCTGGTGCAAACAACCTGAGACGTACCTCCCTGGACCACATGGCAAGAGACACAGAGGAGCTCTTACAGCACCCTCTCAAACTCAGGACTCCCACACAGCCTTCATGCTGACACAGGACAGTTTAGATTACTCTGCAAACACCATCATACTGGGTGACATTAGCTACCCAAACATTGACTGTGAACATTACACAAGCCACAATACCCAAGCTCTAGGGTTCACATAGATCATACATTCTTTGGCTATGGAACAGGTAACCAACCTTCCCACAAGAGGGGAAGATATACTAGACCTGATCATAACAACCATGAGTACAAACAGCTCACCACTCGGAGTATATCCCTCATTGTTGCAATCAAACCATATACTCATCACACTGGAGTACTGGATCCCCCACATATGCAAACCTCAAACACATCGATGTGTGTGTTGGAAATGTCCCTATTAGCAACTGTGACAGTACAGTACAGGATGCAGATTCCCCTTTTGAAACACTGATGATGTCAGGACTGTATAACTATATTACCTGTAGTAAAGTCCTCCAGTAATTCGCATAGCACGCTCTGCTAATGTGTCTTTCTCCAGTGTCATAACGTAGTTAGGTAGGGGTTTGAATCCTTCAAAAGGAATATATGTGTGTTAGTATGAGTGGGGTTTATGTGTGTGCACTATGCTGCGAGGGTTAACTGCCTTTTGACAACTGGGAGAACACACTACAGGGTGCACATCCCTCCTCCTACACACAGATGATGTCAGCACCCTCTAAGTACAGCATTAGTAGGGATTTCTCCAACTACTGCAAATAGCACACTCTGCTAATGTGTCTGTTTCTACTGTCATAACACAGTTAGGTATGGGTTTAAATCTTGCAAATGGAAAGTATGTGTTTTACTGTTGGTGGGGTTAGTGTGTGCACAATGATGGGGTGGGATGTGGCTTTTGCCACATGGGGCTATGCACTGCAGGGTGGTCATTACCCTTCACAAGCAGTGATGTTGATAGCACCCTATACAAACAAAACTACAAAAGAGAAGGTGGTGGTACCAATAACACATGTAAGGTAACACTTCTTCAAGTAATGTCCACAAACCGGAGTAGGATAATCAAACAATTCTTTTATTCTATACAGACAACATGACAACAGACAACTGCCAGTACTCAGTATAGTGTTACATGCTACTGTAACACGCACATGTACCCAAATATACCTAGATAGTGCTCTGAAGCCTGAATGTGGCAAGTGTGTGGATGTGGGATGTGTCTGTGTGTGCATTTCCATATGGGAAACATGTTTGATGTGGCAATCAGGGTACTACAGTACCTGATGCACATTACATCTTTCAACCGATGAGGTTGCCTGCACCCTGTGAGTACAGGTAGAGAAGGGGGCGCCAGTAGTAAACAACATAGTGCACTTCTCAAATGTGTACCTGTCATGTATCAACAGCTACTCATGTAGGGTGATAAATAATGGGAATGGCAGGTGAGCGTGTGCATGTGTGTGGGTAGCAGGGTGTGTATAAATGCATGTGTGACAGAACAGTTACATATAGCTGACTCTACGTAACAGCACAAGATGCGCATTGCCATAGTCAATGTTAGCATGTGATGGTGTGCAGCTGGTACACTTTGGTAAGTAGTATGGGTGCATATAACAATTGAGGACAGTCATACAGTTACTGCAGCAGGACTGCTGGGATATACACACAATTATACTGGAACAGTGAACAGTTACCAACATGTTACTACTTATACACATCTATGTAGTCACCCTGTGCATCAGCAATGTGTTTACCTTTACCTGCACCGATGTTGTAGTATGCAGGAGGTGGCACAGTGTCATCATATGCACAGGGTGTGGGTTAGGTATGCCCAAGCCAGCCACTGGTAACACCAATTGACATGTGTGTGTGTGTGTGTGTTTGTGAGGGGCAGCAGTACAGGGTGGACCGGTGTTGGTGCAGTGTGTGTGTGTATGTGTTTGCCCTAGGTGTTAGGTTTCTGCATGTGTGTAAGCACGCACACAGTCCCACATAATGGCTGCCATGTACAGGGTTTTGTGGACAGCCACAGACTGCACCTGTCAGGTCATCCAGATCAGTGTCTGTGGGCACGGACACGGTACCTGTGCCTGGCAGGGGTGCTACGGGCCGTATCCGGTACTAACCCAGACTGGGTACTGTCATCGGAAGCAGGGGTGTGTTGACTGGACACAGTTCCCTGTTGGGACTGTCCAGAGCCACGTGCACATGGTCTCCTGGGGCGTCTTGATGACAGCACAGACCCAGCATTGCTGGGGCTGGTGCTGGCACTTGAGGTGCGCGAGTGGGCCTGTTGTCATCCGTGGTTGCTCTGGTGAATCACGTCATCCTCTGCAGCAGAATATGATGGGTTCCTTGGAGCCATGTCAAGCTGGAAAGGTACACAAACAGGTTATCAGCATAGTATCTCAACAATACATGGTACACATTCTATACAGGGAGTATTAACTTCTACTTATTACTGCTTGGTTAAAACTTGATTACAGTGTAGCTATCATTCTATGTCATTTGTACTAAGCACTTGGCCTTCAGACCAGTTGTTTTACATTAGGGAGGTTGGTGGCAAGCACTGTGGTGGCAGGACACATATCTTTCATCCATTGAAGTTGGGAACTGCTGATTGAGGGCCCAGTGTACAAGTGTATTAGTTCTGGTATGGGCAGTTGGCCTTCAGGCCAGTTATTTAACATTAACAAGGTTTGTGGTCTGCACTCGTGTGTGACAATAGGCTGTACTCTGCCATTCATAGCTGGGGACATCTGGTTTCAGGTTTATAGTGCCTGCATATCTGAGCTGTATCTTACTGACATTGCTACACCTTGTTTGCTGTAGCAACCACTACATCCAGGCCTCCTGGATCTACCTTTGTTTATATGCTTGTTATTTGTTAGCTTGTTATTTCACTGGTATGCTACTTCCACATAGTACACAGCTTGTCAACACGTCTGTGACTCACTACTGATATCTGCATTGCTTACTGTATTTCCATGTTACACATGACAGCAAGTGACTGCTTCTCATTGTTGCATTTACTTAATTGTGACACATTGCACTTAGGTTACCTGGCACTTGCTCACTGACACTATTATATCAGTCAGCAGTTGTAGGTAATGTCAGTACACCCTCACTCCCCACTGGACCTTGTTTTCAATCATTAATTATTACAGAATTCAGAATAGTATTCTAGCATGTCCAGAGGTCAGTTGTCAGTTCCCTCCCCAGTCCAGCTGGTGAGTGTGGTACTCCAGAGACAATGTTGGAACAGATGCATGTACACAGACAACCCCCTTCTCCTAACAACAAATTCAATCTCATGTGAGTGATGCAACCATATACCAAACTGGAGGCTAGGCTCTGTCTACTCAATACCGCCATAACCAGTCAGGTGGCCAAGGAGACCACACACTACACTTCCAGTCTCACATAGACCTACCACAACAGCAGACCTAACACATGATCACACATGAACATACTTGTAGGCTCGGACCACAGCTATGCCTATGCAGCAGAGACCTCCTAAGCAGACATCCATGCAACCACTACCACGGAAACGAACATGTGCAACACATATCACACAAAGCCAATGTGCTGAACACTCACAGCCATTAACAGTAAACAACACACCTCATACATCTGTACTAGGTGCCTCTATCATCAGGCACACTAACATCACGTTCACCAGGCTTAACGAGGTGAGGGTCACGGTGTGCAGCCTGTCGGCCACTATGACCTGCCACATAACACAAACACTCAGTTAACCCCAAGGCAAGTACAGGTATGACTCAGTCAATGTCCATGCTGGTGTGAATGGCCTGACACATTCCTCCCTGGACTACATGACATGAGACAGTACAGAGCTCTCTGAGCACGTAGCCCAAGACAGTTTGACCCTGACCTTGAGTAGCATCCTACCCTCACCTAGAACCATGCCACAATATCAATGCACGATGATCCCTTCCAACAATTGACTGACATACTGGTGTCATTCACAGGTGTGCCAATGCCTGCCATCTTGGGGTGGTATGCTTTGCTAGGGACAGCTTGCGCCTGTCGCCCCTGTCCTATTGGAATTTGGCGGAGTCTCTTGCTACACCCATAGTGCCTGTATTAGGCAAGGCTCATAAGGCAAACCCACATCCATTTGTATCACAAAGGATGAGGAAGTAAGAGTGATGCTACTCAACACCAGAAGTCTAGACCTAAGGATGCATGCACTCAAAACCCTACTTGACATTCTGGACATCAATATCTGTGCATTAACATGTACCTGTTTCAGGTTTCACAGGAGCACACCAGTACTACCAGGTTATAGCTGTTACCATTGTTGTCAGCCCCAACACTTGAACAAAGGAGGGGGAGTATAACTATTCAATGCAGATTCCCACGCCTCCACATTGGTGGCACAGTACAACATAGGTGTTAGGCCATTGAGTACAGAAGACGTAGTTGGGGACCTGGGGAAGAAACATGGTAGCGGTCTGTCATTTGTCAACCACATGGCCAATGTGGATTGAGAGACATGTTATATAGCCCAGCTAATCATGAGGGATTCACATGTATGGCAGTGGAGGTCATTGTGCCTCTTTACTCATCCATCATCAAGCCTATAATTGCGTACAATGCACCTTTTGGGATGTACCTAACCAGACACCCACAGCAACTGGTACAGGACAACAGTACCTCATCAAGGGGATGCAATGGCTCACACAGATGTCATATGCTGCCCAGGTAAAGTAAATCCAGCTGGACTCAGTGGCTTATTGCCTGTTCTGAGGCAATCTGTGCATGCCATATACAGCCATGTCCTACCCAGCAGTAATGAACATGCTGCACCTCAGGCAATCAGAGTCCCATACAGCCACATGCTCAGGAGAGCTGGACCTCAGCACTGACATACATGGACATGCTGGAGGGGCATATTCCTCACCGAGAGGCTCCCTTCACTCTGTAATGAGCTCACACTACAGGTTAGGCAGAGTCCCTCATTGACTCTCTTCCATAGGAATCTGGATGACTGGATGTAGATCATAGTTGTACCCCAGGTATCACTTCTATGTCACTGTTAGACGGAGGCACAGTATACTAACATCGGACAAGGGCATAGCAGCATAACTTGTAATTGGGTGGTGAAAGACAAACACATTCTACTAGGCTTACCAATGCCCTATGGAAAATAGTCTAGTATGAACCTATGAACATGTGTGTACTGCTATAGTACTTCTGCCATATGTTGCATGTGTGTGTGTTGTGGGGGATGCACAGGTAATGGCCGGATACTTCTGCACAGGCGACACGTCTGACACATTCTGGGTGTTCATCCCTACATACTGGATATGTGTTGCCATCCAACCCAACCCTGTGATGTGCACACATTACTCAGCCTGGATTTACAAATCCGAACAACAGAACAAGCACAGTACACTACCTTGCTATGTATGCATTTAATTACACAGTTATTCAGTAGTTATGACAGTGATGCTATCCATGCAGCCCATTGGGCCAGTGGAAGCCACAACACACACCACCAGCACCTTTGCATATGCTTACCACAGACATCCCACATACTGCATGTACTGTGCACACACATATCTAACCCAGAACAACTGCACACCACTTATTAATCCTGTCCAGTGGAGTACAGATACAGGCATATTGTATAACAATAGTAGGAGGCTACTGCAGCACAGGGCAGATTCACATGACAGCAAGGCATCTGTGGTCAGCAGTGTTAAGATGCTTCACATTCACCAAATGCACAGATATTGGCTACATTGTTGCAGACAGTTTAGGTGCAGGTCCCCCCCCCCATTCTCCTACACATGTGGTATTAGTTATCCCAGATGACTGTCACCTCCCTATCCTCTCACATGTCCAGGTGAGAGCCACCTTCATCATTGCGGAACACATAGCATCACTGTTACGAAATGGTATCTCTGGATGTGTGCTGCATTCACCCCCGGAGGACATAGCACCACATGACGGACTGATATTAATCCCTGGCCATACTACAGGATATGTACCTGAACAGTGCCATACATACATACACAGTGGTCACACACCAATGAGGAGGAACCTCTACTGACCCTGGGAACTACTGCATCATATGCACAACTGGCCTTGTGTTCTAAGCTATGGAAGTGTTAAGTATGGGCAACATGTACAGCAATATTACATATGTTTATATTTCAGGACTATGTACACACAACCTATCTCATGGACATACCTATAGATAGTGAACTATGATACATTTGGAGGTGTCACAGTATACACAGGATTAACCTGCTACTTTGCATTACCTGTGTTTGTGGCAGCTGTTGCTGTGCCAGTGGTGCTTGTTGCTGCTTGCTGCTTGCTGCTTGCTGCTTGCTCCTTGCTGCTTGCTGCTGCTTTTGCTGCTGGCTGTCGTTATATTTGTTTGTTTCTCTCTGTCTCTCTCACTCTTTCTCTGCAGGTTTTGTGCAATGAATGTATTGCATGAGTGTAGTGTGGGTACTCAATGCTTTTGTAGGTATCTGCATAGGTCCATGTGATGGCCTCTGCACCAATTGTAAGACAGCATTTCCTAATTACATGCAGCCAGGTGTGTACTGATTGCATGTCTCACTGTGATTTCAGGACACTGCTATAAAAGGGTATGTGAGATAGGCGTTGCCCTTTCAGATTGTAGGGCGTGGACCATGCTGGTATGCTGTTGACAGTGTTCTGTGAGTGTGAAGGTTAGTACATCTCCCATGCTTCATGCTGTGTTGTAGATTCAGGTTGCTGCATTTCTCTTGCCTGTTCCCTGTAGTGAGTGTGTATGCATACTGACACCTACAACTATATGTCATATGTATTGCTATATAAATATATATATATCTGTGTACATATACATACTTTCATATATGTACATTAGCTGACATTATTGGGTACAAGCTAAGAATTAGCAGGGCTGTTTCTGTTAACACTACACTAGTATGGGAAAATCCAGTAATTGGGACTATAAAAGTCTGCCTGACATGCTTTAGTTAGTAGTCATACTATATTGCCTTTATCTTCATTCCTACTATTACATGTTCCACTTATTTAGCACTATATTCCTGTATGAGAGTCATGGCTTAGTGGTAGGTCATACAGACTAGTGTTACAATGGTCTTGGGGTAGGGCCTACTAGTATGCTTATATTCTGCTTGTGATTTGAGTATAGGGCCTATCAATCAAAGTGCTGGAGGCACCTTTAAGCAGTTAAAGGGGTTAGTAGGTCTCACAGGAACCAGGCTGTGTTGCAGATTCTGGTTGCTGCATTTATCTTCACTGTTTCCTGTAGTGAGTGTGTATGGATACTGACACCTACAACTATATTTCATATGTATTAATATATATTTATATATCTGTATGTGTAGATATACATACCTTCATATATGTACATTACCTTACTTTATTATGTACAAGCTAACAAGTAGCAGGGCTGTTTCTGTTAACACTGAACTAGTATGGGAATCCAGTAATTTGGCCATTGAAACTCTACCTGACATGCTTTGGATAGTACACCTCCTATATTGCCTTTATACTGATTCCTACTATTACATGTTATATTTAGTTTAGCAGTGTGTTCTTGTAAGGCAGGCATGGCTTAGTGGTAGGTCATATAGACTAATGTTCCCAAGGTCCTGGGTTTGAGACTGACAGTGGGAATTTATTTTTATTTGCAAGCTTTCAAACTGAGTACAGGGCCTGTCACTCAAAGTGCTGAGGCCACCTTTAAGCAGTTAGAAGGGTAAGTAGGTCACACAGGGGTCAGGCTGTGTTGCAGATTCAGGTTGCTGCATTTATGTTCACTGTTTCCTGTAGTGAGTGTGTATGGATACTGACACCTACAACTATATTTCATATGTATTTATATATATTTATATATCTGTATGTGTAGATATACGTACCTTCATATATGTACATTACCTTACTTTATTATGTACAAGCTAACAAGTAGCAGGGCTGTTTCTGTTAACACTGACCTAGTATGGGAATCCAGTAATTTGGCCATTAAAACTCTGCCTGACATGCTTCAGATAGTACATCTCCTATATTGCTTTTATACTGATTTTTACTATTACATGTTATATTTATTTTAGCACTGTGCTCTTGTAAGGCAAGCATGGCTTAGTGGTAGGTCGTACAAATTAATGTTACCAAGGTCCTGGGTTCAAGACTGACCGTGGGAATTTATTTTTCTTTGCAAACTTTCAAACTGAGTACAGGACCTGTCAATCAAAGTGCCATAAAGGCACTTTTAAGCACTTTAAACCAGGTCTGCGCTCGTTTGAGCTCACGCATGCGCACTGGCGGTGAGCTCCACTAACACTGCACACCAGCTAATTTCTTTGAAAGAAAAGAAAAGGGGTGACAGGAAAGTGGTGAAAAGGGGTCACAAAGAGGGTAAGACAGTAGGGAAACAAGCGTGGGATTTGCAGGAGGGATGTAGGTAAGGCCCATAGATGCCCATGTCTTTGGCAGCAACAGCTGTGCATTTCCATGTATTTTGGTGAGACATTGGAAACCTTTCACCCCTGAGAGATGTGTCAGGACAACATTAATATTTGTTGTAGAGCCAATTGTAATTAACTGTTTCAATGTCAAGCAGACATGTGTGCGACATGGACAGCTATGTATGGGGCGTAATATTTTTGTGGGTACAGAGTGCCCTTTTTTTTTCAGGTGAGAGTGGTATGTCAGGTGAAGGAAGTCGGTATAGCTGGGGAGGTAGGTTGGGTAGGTTAACAGACAAGACAGACAAGACGCATACAGGGGCGGTGTATGACACACGTGGGGGGGGTTACACAATTGACGGGGACGGAGGTTGGGATATCCGAGATGCATGAGCCCACAGATGGCAACAGTGGAACTGATATCCCCACCCATAGGCAGTTGTCACTATTCCTTCACAGCCCAGGACGGGCTGTGCTGGGGCTGTGTAGGCGGGGCAATGGCCGGGGCCATTAGCTGTGCCACATGAGCCTCGAGCTGGCGTAGGGGCCCAAGAACAGAGTCTTGGATTTCCCTTCGCACGACAGACCGGACACCTTGGAGGGTGAGTGGACGAACCACTCCGGCCACACTTGCAGAGTGGGGACGGGCCCCATCCCCTGCAGCGCTTCCACCCGAAGGTGGCAGAGGGCCACCGGAGGGGGGTCCGGCCTGGGCACTAGTGCCAGGTGCAGTCGCCAGCTGAGGTGGGAGAGGTGGGTCCGCTGGGACCTGCCTTCCCAAGCGTTCTAGGTTTGTGAGTAGTTATGTTAGTTTGGGTTAGTGGCATTTTATTCCATTCAGATTAGTAGTAACAGCATACATTGGTATTCCCATCAAACAAACACCCAGATATTAACACCATTGAACATGGGGCATATCAATATCACATGCATTATTTGAACAGAAATACACAGTCAAACAACATGCAGGGTTGATTAATGGCAACAGGCCATCAAATTTGCAGGTATGAACAGGGCACATGCACAAACAGGCATGCATATATTTTGGAAACGGACAAATGTCCATGATTAATGAAATGTTCACATACCATTA
The DNA here is from genome assembly GCF_019279795.1 of Protopterus annectens. Classification (NCBI taxonomy): domain Eukaryota; kingdom Metazoa; phylum Chordata; order Ceratodontiformes; family Protopteridae; genus Protopterus; species Protopterus annectens. The sequence continues at coordinate 328,355,669 of NC_056736.1, forward strand.
TTTAGTGGGTGTTGTTATATGGAATTATAGGGTTGGGTGGAGATAGACAGAGATGACACATTCATATGTTACGCATTGATTTACATTTGTAATAGGTACACAATTAAGTTGAGGCTGATGTTTCGAATTATCTTTATTTGACTGTCATGCTACACCTGTTACGAATACATCACTATCCTACTTATGTTTAATCTGATCAGATACATCATCCTGCTACACTTTGATGACAGGACAGGGGACAACTATGGCTGTTTAGTCTGTCAGATAATCATTCATTCTATCTGCAAATTGTATACTGTGATCACCATACAGACTTTGGCCTACACATTCTAGATTCTGACACACTGAAATCAGTTTGGGATATTAAGATGTACTTCCCACATGCATTTAGTTCTGTAGAAACACACTGGGGCTACTATATTCAGGGGTTATTACTACTTTATTTATTCATACATGACCCTTTCTGTCACTCTCACACATCCTGCCACTTCACAGTTCAGGTTGGTACTTCTAGGCTTTGTTCACATGTTAGACTGGTGGTGATTCAAACACTTTCCAACAGCCTCACTTCTGTCATGATTCAGCATTTCAACAGGGATATATCTCACATATGACTACCTCAGATTCTAAAGCTGTACTCTTGGGACTACTGCAGGTTACACTATATTTAATTCATGGTGGGACATCTGTATTACAGCACTGTTTAATTCTATCAATTATATTTCCAGCTACACTTGCATACTGATGAACTTGTTGCAGCCATACCTGCAGACTTACAATTCCTGCTTGCACATTATATTACTTTTAATCAATACACTGCAGTGTTCTGATACATGCTACAGTACAATATTTATTTACAAGTAATGGGTGGGGTTACTAACCTGCATGGTGGCGCCGCACCAGCCTGACCATACATCTCGCGATTCGCAGAGTGGACACCTGCAGCTGTAATACGAAAGAAGTAATATTGGACTACACATCTCCATGGTATCGGCCAGTTGAAATCCTTACATACATAAGCAAAATGTAACTTACTCAGTAGTGGGGCGTTGGGCATATCCCGGGCCTCCTGGATCCATTCGGTCAACTGGTCTTCCTTGCGTCGCTTCAGGTCCGCATGGTGGTGATGGACCTGCTCACCAGTGCGTGGAATGCCAGTAGCACTGGTCAGATCACGAGCCAACTGGTCCCATGCCTCTGCCCTATACGCTCCCCATGAGACCTGGCCCTGCATGAGTTGGGCCTCGTGATTATGGACAAGGAGCCAGACCATGTATCTGGACTCCTCAATGCCCCAACGCTGTGCTCGAAAGCAACATCCCTCACCTACTCCACTCATTCTGACTGCAGGTCTGTTCTACAATCGTTTCTGCTGTGTATTCCCGCCTATGGGGCTTATATATGCCGCTTTTCCCGCACATTTCTCTGATTGGCCATTTTGGAATTGTATCTACTTCACTGAAAATGCTTTATCATGCTCCATTCTGGATTTTAACCCATATATATGCTATTTCTGCATTTCTAGGTATTGCTGTCATGGCTTAGTGGTTTAGTACCTTGTCTCTAGTGCATGGTATCCTGGGTTCGAATCTGGCAACTGATTTTTCATTTTCCTGACAGATATGAGTTGAGACCTGTCAATCAAACATGCCAAAAGCACTTTTAAGCACTTAAAAGCAGGTCTGCGCTCGTTTGCGCGGAGCTAACGCATGCGCACTGGCAGTTAGCTTGTGGGAGCGTCACGCAAACGGTGTGCGCTAGGGTAACCCTTAATTGGTTAGTGACACACATGTTTAGCTTAGCACAGCTAGTTACAAACAGTTTCAGCCTGTCAAACCGGTGCTTAGCAACGGGCACACAGTTTGCAGCTTTTTAAACACTACTCAGCTACGGGCAGTCTGTCTCACAGCAGCTTAGCTATCAGTACATTTCTGACTATTTTTATTATTGTGTTACTTCAAAATATATGCTCCATTTCATTCCATTTTACAAAAGGGAATACATTCACATTTGTACAATACTGTCAGGGGGCTTTTTAGTGCTTATTTACAAAAAAAAAAAAAAGGTTGTTGTGGGGCCTCGAACCCTGCCTGCTCTTAGGCTGGCAACTCTACCGCTAAGTTATTACTTCTTGGCTTACTTTGCATATTTAGTTCTTATATCCTTTTCCACTGACTGCTAACTGTGATTGCGCTAGTAGCACACCCGCGCACACGAGCGCACACAGTAGCAAACATTTACGGGTTTTAAAAAAAAAAGGTTTTAATTTAATTTTATAACATCTCTTCACTTTATACACTGATGGTCAGTCGGGGCATGTGTTGTGTAGTGTGTTTATTCACATTTCCATGGCCTCTCGTGGCTGTTTACTTTCAGCCATTCTAGTCTTCCGGGCGTGTCCGCTTGCAGGGCTTAGCCTACAGACACGCCCCCTACTCTCTTACACGGACCGTGTAAGAGTTACTAGTGTGATTCAGCATGCCTCATGCACCTCATGCATATGCATGACATGCTGACATCACACCGTTTAACTGCAGCCTCCGTGTAAGAGTTATAACTCTTACACGGAGGCTTCGTGAATCTGGCCCATAATCTCTCCACATCAGAAGAAGCAGCACAATTCCCCTTATAAAACACAATATGCAATGAAGAGTACACCAAACTGAATTACAACTATACACAATCCCACAATGCAATAAAAAAGCCCAACTACAACACAAACCGGCACTAACCACAAAATATACAATATCCAAAAAAAAATATTCATACACATCAAAACATAAACAATCAAAGCACACCAAAATGCAAAGGCATTCATATCCAAATACAGAATGAATACACGTAACACAATGCAACAATAATATAATAACCATAAACAGTCACAAGAACAGAAACAGCCATAAGACTCAAACTATAACAATAAGCAAAAACAATAAAGATGCATATATGCCACTCCAAAAATACAAAACAAAATATACTGTACATTTTTACAACCCACTAAAAATAAAGACAAATCATTCCCACACCATTACAATCATAACAAAGTTCTAAACCTCCAAAAAAGTAAATAAATAAACAAATCCACAAATAAATAAAATGTCAATATTACAAATGTACATACATACTATTAAAGAAATCTATCAAAACTCTTTCTCAATAAATAAATAAAAAGACAACCCTAAAAATACAATTCAATATCCCAGCAGAAGACTTTTTTTTTGTCAAAAAAAAAAAAAAACTTCATTCACACTAAACCAATATGGTTAAAATGCACCTGAGAAAAGGGATCATGCAGTAGAATTTCCAATATACAACATTAGCATTTGCTGACCCCAAATTCTTAATTTCCAGCTACACTTTCTGGTACCATGTTGTCTGCAGCTGCTGGAAATGCTCATGTGACTCCCTATGTCCTTTGTCACTGTCCTCAGGCACAATGACCAATCTGCTGTGACAACATTTCAGTTTTCAGACTGAAGTGTTTCTGAATTTTAAAATCATTGTTGCTTCCTAAATGGTACTGTGGTGTTTTTCCACAGAAAATGCAAAAAATGTTTTGATACACGATAAATGACTTGCTCATAGTCACACTGTAGGCAGAAGGAATCAAATCCTGGACTTCATCAAGAGTGTGTTAGTATCTCATATCCATAATTCTCTGCATTAACTATTGTGCTATGGATTCTAATACTACAGCTGGCACTCACATCTGAGCACTGATTCTGGTATTCACAGGAAGGGTGCACAGCGCTGCTTTGCCGTAGATTATAGTAATTTATTGAGATGACTTTTGTGTACTAAATGTGCTAGTCACACACCCAGTGGATAGTACTGCAGTGCTGTGGTTTCTAAGGATAGAGTTACAGTAACTCATGTGCTGGAAACATACTCTTCACATGTAATACCTGTGTTGTAGATAACATACTATTCACATGGAATGCCTGTGTTGTAAATAACATACTATTCACATGTAATGCCTGTGTTGTAGATAACATACTCTTCACATGTAATGCCTCTGTTGTAGATAACATACTCTTCAAATGTAATGCCTGTGTTGTAGATAGCATACTCTTTACATGTAATGCATGTGTTGTAGATAACAAATATAATGCCTGTGTTGTAGATAACATACTCTTTACATGTAATGCCTGTGTTGTAGATAACATACTCTTCACATGTAATGCCTGTGTTGTAGGTAACATACTATTCACATGTAATGCCTGTGTTGTAGATAACATACTCTTCACATGTAATGCCTGTGTTGTAGATAACATACTCTTCAAATGTAATGCCAGAGTTGTAGATAACATAATCTTTACATGTAATGCCTGTGTTTGTAGATAACCTACTCTTCACATGTAATGCTTGTGTTGTAGATAACATACTCTTTTCATGTAATGCCTGTGTTGTAGATAACATACTCTTCAAATGTAATGCCAGAGTTGTAGATAACATAATCTTTACATGTAATGCCTGTGTTTGTAGATAACCTACTCTTCACATGTAATGCCTGTGTTGTAGATTCCAAGAGCAGAGCTGCGCTGACTCCTGAACTGTAGTACACCATTCATGTGGAGAGTGAACAGTGTTGCTCTGCTGTGGAATCTAACCGCACAGTTGCACTGACTGATGGGCACCAGCATGTATGTCATTTGCATGTAGTATGGGCAGTTCTGATGAGCTAAGAGCAAAGCTGACTCTTAAACAACTAATGCACATTCATATTTAGGGTGCACAGTGCTACTGCAATGTACCCCCTACTAGTACTGCACCACTTGTACTCTGAAAACTCTATACATGACACTATAAAGTGAAGTGCTGCACTGTTACATAATAACTAAGACTGCACAGCCATTTCCAATGCTTAGTGTCAATCCTTTGAAGTATTGCATTTTTATGTGCCCCTCTCTGAGTTATGTACAAATTCCAATTTCCTTCGTATCTTGGCTTTTGCTCATAGATTCGATTTATAGATTGATATTAGGCTAACAACCAAGGGAGGCTTTGTAGGCTTAGCTAACATCTTCCAAAGAATAATGGAGTTCTGTATCCAAACAGGACATTGAGACCCAAGCATTTATAAGCCATCTTTGTCCATAAGGGACATGGGTACAAAACCTGGTGTAAATTTCTTATACTCCCCATTCACTGTTCTAGATTGCACTTAAACTGTGTAATTGACGAACTCAGCTTCACATGGAATGGAAGAAGGGGACACTGATCTGTCTCTCCAGCATGTTCAGCTTAAGCCACAGACAAAATCTAGGTCCCTAGAACTTGTATTTCTGGTACTGTTTGACTTATGAATATGTTAAGAGATTCATAACTGTGGGGTTTGTAGATGCCTTGTAAGCCAGCCATAGATCACCCCTCAGCAATCTATAGGAGACTTAGCAGAGGGAAAGGGCTTTAAGGTGCTCTGCATAAGGCAGGTTGGTTACACCTTGTATTCTTTTTGTATGAAACCTCTGAGGTTGCTCTAGTTGCTGCATATGCCTGGTCAGGTACATAATGAAGGCAGCATGGTATTCATAACTGGACTTATTGTCAGTTGTTATGTTGTGTTCACAGTATTTTCACACTGTGCCTTATCACTTCAGCAGCTCCTATACATCAATATTTCTTCAGAGGCTCTGTAATGAATTATCAAACCTTCAAAATTCAGTACTCAAAATAGTATATGTAAAATATCTAACAATTACAAGCACACACACAAACACACACACACACGCACACACGCACACACGCACACACACACACACGCACACACGCACACACGCACACACACACACACGCACACACACACACACACACACACACACACACACACACACACACACACACACACACACACTCTGTGTTGTAACCTAGAAGATCCCAGACAACTAGGAAATAAGAATTTCTGAAGTAAAGTCATTCCTTCTGTCTCTCAAATATAGGGACTCAAATCCTAGATTTCTACAAGTACCAATACTGAGGTTACACAAAAACTAAAAAAAGAGAAAAGTAATAAAAAAAATGACACTGACTTGTTTTTTTTTTCTCTGACTTACCCATCTTCAGAAATAGTAAAAAAGAATGTGTGACAATGCAACAGCTGAGGCACTGAAGCATCTATGTGCAAGACTTTACTTAATGATAAAGAACACTTCAAGTGTCAACAAAATGTTACCCATCAAATCTTAGTATGCATAATCCAAGTGCACACTTTACCATCAAAATGAGAAGTTAAGGTGCTGCTTGTTGTATACCATTCATTCCAGTGACTGCAGTACAGTTTACATGAGTTGACAGATTTTCTCGTCACAGTAAACCAGAAATCACATGATCCATTTTTCCAGTATGCATCCCAGGCATATTTTCTCTAACACAGAGCAGCTCCCTTTTTTTAATGATGAACAAAGTCTCTCGACCAGGGAGATCTGTAAGCAGAGAGAGAAAGAAAAGGAAAGTAACACAATAAATTCTTTAGTGGTTAATATTTCGAACATTCAGCTCACTCACTCTCAGATGGATCTATTAGAGAAAGGTCTTAGCTTTATTCCTGCAACCAAATCTACACATGATGAATTTGCACTGGACCTTAAAATGTTTGGAAGGAATCTTACTTTGAAGTATATTTTTGGGGATGGTAATGATAAATGTCTCATTAAAATTAATATTATGCTCAAGAAACCGAGCACATTTGTTCCCCTCAACCACCCAGCCATGGATTCTTTTATTCATGCCTGTGAAGAGGAGTTAATGAGAACAAGAATGTCTCAAAAAGGGAAACAGTTTTTCAATCTAACCAAAGAAGAAAATCAGGCACTTAAAGAGCTTAAAGAAAGGAATGATACTGTGGTTAAACCTGCTGACAAAGGAGGAGCCATAGTGGTAATGGATGCAATGATGTATGTCCAATGGATGAAAGAATCATTAAATGATCGAAAGACCTATTCCTTGATTAGTAAGAATGAACTAAATATTATGAAATGGAAGATCCAGCAGGTTCTTTATGACATGCTATTGCAAAGAGAGATTAATGAGTATCTGCATGATATTTTCATCACTGAGCACCCCACCGTACCAACTATCAGTGGATTACCAAAAATTCATAAAGATCTTAAACGCCCACCTTTAAGACCAATTGTGGCTGGTAGAGGATGGTTGACGTAATCTATTTCTATGTTTATTGAACAAGAACTAAAAAAGATGCTACCTAGGGCCTCCACTGTGATTAAAGATACAGCCGAGTTTCTACAACATCTGTATATAGCTCTAGAACATCATGATGATCTTGAGAGTTTGCTATTGGTAACCCTAGATGTGAATAGTTTATTCACTTCCATACCAAATAATTCTGGCATTGAATCAGTAAGAGAATTTCTAACTGAAGAGAAGGTAGAATCACGTTTGATATGTGATCTTTTGGAAATCGTGTTGGAGTACAATGTGTTTACCTATGACAATGGCTACTATTGGCAGAGATGGGGGGTTGCCATGGGCACGCCCTGTGCCAATAGTTATGCAAACTTGGTTTTAGCCAACTGGGAGAGAGCTTGGTCCAAGGATGCTAATAACATTTGGAATGACCAGATAATTCTGTACAATCGGTTTGTGGATGACACCTTCATTGTATGGAAGGACAAAGAAGAAGATTTAAGAAGCTTTGTTAACTTCCTGTCACAGACCACTACTTTCCTGAAATTTGATGTAAAAACATCTAGAGAGATGATTGACTTTCTGGATGTGAGATTATCTCTTGATCTGGGGAAGGGAATAGACACTTGCCTCTATAGGAAAGATATGTGGCGAAACCACTTTTCCAGTATGCATTCCAGGCATATTTTCTCTAACATTGTTGAAAATCAAATTGCAAGGATTTCAAAGCTATGTAGAGAAGAGGCAACCTTTCTCCAGGAAGAAGAGAGGCTTATTAATAATTTCAGCCAATGAGGCTATCGAAAGAGAAGTTTAGAACTAAACAAGGCCAGAATTAATGATATATGTAAAGGAAAAGGCAAACCTTTTTATTCCTCTAAGGTCCAAGAAGGTGAAAGTATACCATCCCTAGCTATACCTAAAAGAACATCTAACTTAAGGGTCAATTTGACTTACACTATGGACCATGATAACGTATGCCAGGTGATCAGAAAGTTCTGACCGATTCTAACTTCGGATAAAAAGTTAAAAGAGATTGTTGGAGATAACCCAAGTTGCCTTTTCAAAAATAAAAAGAATCTCAAAAGGATTTTATGCTCAAATGATGGGATATGTAACAACTACATACATAATAATTCATCAGGAACAAAGAAATGTGGCTTCTGCAAGGTCTGCAATGTAATCAATTGTAGCAACACATTTAAGCATCCGGTTACTAAACAGACATTTGTTTTTCATGGATTAACTAATTGCCTAACCAGCAATATTGTTTACATAGCTACCTACACTTCCTGCACAGAATTTTATGTTGGAAAAACTAACATGAAGCTAAAGGAAAGAATTATCAAACATCGATCTGATATACGTAACAGAAAGGAAACAAATTCTCTTTTCCTTCATTTATGTGAGCATGAGGGACATAGCTTTGTTTTCATGGTCATTTCAAAGATACATTTTGCTTCCAGAGAAGGAGACCTGACCAATCTGACTGAGAGAGAGGAAGCCAAATGGATAATACGGCTGAGGGCAGATAACCCCACTGGCCTTAATGGCTGTGTTCCCTTAAAACCTTTTCTTAAAAATAGACGAGCAATGAGCTATGCTCACTTATGAGCTGTTTTCATTGCCAGAAACCTTAGGTATACTGACTTAGGCTCTGATGTCCCAAAGAAACTGTTGAAATGAAATAAAAAGAAGAGCCCTAAATGACCATCTTTATTTTTATTTTTATGTTTTACCTTTTTCTCTCAAATCTTGGCTTTTATACAGAGCTTGTTCTTTTAACTAGAACCTACTGAAAAGATTTTACTAATATTCCTTCTGAAAATATGTCTGAGTCTGTCTTAGAAACGTCATACTGTCATGTTGTTTTAAATTTTAGATTAAATTTTAAAAAGAGTTTTAAATAAAGAGTTTTAACTTCAAGCTATGGAGGTGTATACCAATGGACTAACTTGATTGGTTAACATTCATCATTCACTGATGTTGTTTCATTGGATGATACCAACTTTTAAACACTGAACCCAGCTTACCTACTTGGATCTGAAGAAGGCTTGAAAAAGCTGAAAGCGCTTGTCCATTGTTTATATCAGAAGGGTTCTTCACTTTTATGTTCATTTTTATGACATCCACATGTTTTAAAGCTGTGGAATTACAATGTCACTTGACTTTTACAACAGCAAAGCTCTATATTTCATATATTGTGGATTCAACATGATAAAAGCCTGTTATTGAAGCTGTTGTTTTGAAGCTGTCTTTTCGCCATTTTGGTTGTTTAGCAAGTTTTGAATACTCAGATGAAATACTAATACCTGTGTTGCAACGCTCTTCCAATATTTACATTGTCACAGTAAACCTATGATGGTCAAAGATCAGGTTGCTGTCAACATGTATTTCTAGATCCGTGACCAGTGCATCTACTTTTTCAGGGTGTGGTCATTTCTAGGGATGGCCGTCTTTCCAAAAGTACTATTAATGCATTTTTTTCACATTGAGTATTAGTCCATGTCTCTGGCACCAGCTGTTTGTCTGCATCAGTTCCCCTTGAAGGATATCTGTGATTTTGTCTTTAGGGGATTCAATGACTGCACCTAGTATGTTTGACTTGGTCAGTCAGAGGATATAGATTTTATCTTGACTTCAGAAAAGTAGATGTCAGTAAGGAGAGACCCTAACAGCAATACCTGTGAGAATCCAGTAGTGATTTGCCCCTTTGTGAAGATGGAATCCACTATCCTAACTTCTTGTCTAGTATCACTGAGACAGCTGGCTATCCAATGGGTGACACCTGGGTTTATGCCTAATTTTGTAAATTTATTTACAATGCTCAAGTGAGACACTGTATCGAGTGCCTTGGCCAGGTCAAGGTAGGCAGTAGGAATCGGCAGGTAATTATGAAAAAAAATGCAAATTTCAGTGATACTATCTATGCGGCAAACAAGTTCTAGTGTGAATTTCATATTGCTTATTAAATTGACTGATGCAGAATTTAAAAAAAAAATAGACTCATGCTTCTGCCAATGAGCATTGAGTGATCCCCCCAAAATAAAATAAATGCTGAACAGCAGCACTGAAAATTATTCATTCCGAATGTGCATTGAGTACTTTGCTAAGAACATATAATTTTTGTTAACCATTTGTCATAGTGCTTAAAAGGGTGACACTTCTTTGAATGTCTGAATGGGCTCAAAGTAAAAATCATGACCGCAAACAAAACATTTCCATGATTCTGTTTTAATATATGCACTTTATTTGACCTTATGATTTTTTTTTTTTTTTTTTAGTTTTACAAAATAAGAAATTATTTATTTTGTTCTCCATACTTGACTAGCAGAAGGCTATTTCTTTTTATCATGGCTTCAGCCTCACCTGCTACACAAGGCTTTCTCTTTGCCATATTTGACTTTCTTCTCATTGTTGTTAGACACATCACATATTCCATTTACATCTGTTTTACTCATTTTCCTTTGTTTTTTATCACAAACATTCTACCTGCATCACATCCATCAGTTTACTTAACATTCATTCTATTTCTCTCAGCAGTCTGTTCCCTTATCTGGTCATTTCTTATATCACAGCAATTGGTTTCACAATGTTGAATAATACAAGTCACCAAATCCAAAGCCCACATGCTCAGTTCTTTAATTCAATACCATAAGTATCAATAAAAAAAGTTGCAGTATGTGCCATGAAAGGGTGACTGTACAAACTGTGGACCACTGTTGTTAGGCTACCATTAAACAATAAGAAATGCAGTTCAAACATTTCTGAATTTTATTTTGTTCATTAACTAGTTATGCATAGTACATCTCATGTGCATCTCAGCTTGGCTTTGTACCCTGTACGACACCAGATAAGAATAATCTTGCCAGATGTGGACCATTATTGATTTGTAGTGATACGGTGGTACATGAGTTATTTTTTTTTTCTTTTCGCTATGGAAACATCTGTGCAGCATCCTGTTTTTGTCTGGGTTTTTGTTAGAGTACCCGGTTTCTTCCCACACTACACTGACATGCTGGCAGGAGAACTGGCTATGATAAGGTGACCCTAGGTATGTATTCAACTGTGAGTATATAATTGTGTCCATTTGTCCATTGATGGACTAGTGTCCATTCTGAGGATGGTTCCTGCTGATTGTTGCCTATTAACATAAGATTCAGCATCCTTCCAAACCATAATTTGATATAGTGGATATAAAAATGGGTAGATGACTGGGCACATGCTATTAGCATGCGTGTGTGTGTGTGTGTGTGTGTGTGTGTGTGTGTGTGTGTGTGTGAGTGTGTGTGTGTGAGTGTGTGTGTGTGAGTGTGTGTGTGAGTGTGTGTGTGTGAGTGTGTGTGTGTGCATGTGTGTGCGTGTGTGTGCGTGTGTGCGTGTGTGTGCATGTGTGTGCGTGTGTGTGCATGTGTGTGCATGTGTGTGTGTGTGTGTCTTAGAATGCTATCAGTGTTACACTGACTGGATTACAAGATTTGCTTCTGTGAAAGCCCAACTGTCTTTCTTGAGTCCATGTATTTCTACAGCTACACTGGAACACAGTTTCATAAGGCAGCCTTGCTGCAAACTCTGACTCTGAATTGCATTAACTCTGTAATGCATGCTGCGTATCTCATTGGTCTAAGTACTATACCAGCTGGTATTTCAGTAGCATATAATTTTTTGCAACAATACAGTGCAGATATTGCTGAATCATGAAGTGACCCTAGCTCTGTATTTCTCAATGCACTCAATACACTGACTGGGTCAAGGCCAACACATAAGGTAGAGTAACAAAAATAATCCACACTAGATAGGGCTGGTACAGTGTAAAAGCAACGTGCATGTAGCAGCAACGTGCTATAACTACAGATCAGTGCTGAATGCAATTCACAAACATGTAAAAATGGCCCATTTTATTTGCATTCACTGCAGCTTATGAAAAGATGTACAAATAACATACATAAACATTTGTCCACAATTCATAGACCTTCTGGTAAGTAATATGTAGTACTCTCATGCTGACATACAAGGTCCACTGAATAAGTAATATGTAGCACGCCTACGCTGACATAGGAAGTCCACTGAATAAGTAATATGTAATATGCCCATGCTGACATAGGAGGTCTAATGAATAAGTAATATGTAGTACACCCACACTGACATAAGAGGTCTAATGAATAAGTAATGTGCAGTATGCCCACACTGACATAGGAGGTCCAGTGAATAAGTAATATGTAGTATGCCTATGCTGACATAGGTGGTCCAATGAATAAGTAATATGTAGTACACCCACTCTGACATAGGAGGTCCAATGAATAAGTAATATGTAGTATGCCCATGCTAACATATGAGGTCCAACGAATAATTAATGTGTAGCATGCCCACGCTGACATAGGAGGTCCAATCAATAAGTAATATGTAGTACACCCATACTGACATAGGAGGTCTAATGAATAAGTAATATGTAGTACACCCACGCTGACATAAGAGGTCTAATGAATAAGTAATGTGTAGTACGCCCACACTGACATAGGAGGTCCAGTGAATAAGTAATATGTAGTATGCCTATGCTGACATAGGCGGTCCAATGAATAAGTAATATGTAGTACACCCACGCTGACATAGGAGGTCCAATGAATAAGTAATATGTAGTAAGTCCATGCTGACATAGGAGGTCCAATGAATAAGTAATATGTAGTACACCCACGCTGACATAGGAGGTCCAATGAATAAGTAATATGTAGTATGCCCACGCTGACATAGGAGGTCCAATGAATAAGTAATGTGTAGTATACCCACGCTGACATAGTAGGTCCAATGAATAAGTAATGTGTAGTATGCCCATGCTAACATATGAGGTCCAACGAATAATTAATGTGTAGCATGCCCACGCTGACATAGGAGGTCCAATCAATAAGTAATATGTAGTACACCCATACTGACATAGGAGGTCTAATGAATAAGTAATATGTAGTACACCCACGCTGACATAAGAGGTCTAATGAATAAGTAATGTGTAGTACGCCCACACTGGCATAGGAGGTCCAGTGAATAAGTAATATGCAGTATGCCTATGCTGACATAGGCGGTCCAATGAATAAGTAATATGTAGTACACCCACGCTGACATAGGAGGTCCAATGAATAAGTAATATGTAGTACACCCACGCTGACATAGGAGGTCCAATGAATAAGTAATATGTAGTATGCCCACGCTGACATAGGAGGTCCAATGAATAAGAAATGTGTAGTATACCCACGCTGACATAGTAGGTACAATGAATAAGTAATGTGTAGTACACCCACACTGACATAGGAGGTCCAATGAATAATAAATATATTGTATGCCCACAGTGACATAGGAGGTCCAATGAATAAGTAACGTGTAGTATGCCCACGCTGACATAGAAGGTCCAATGAATAAGTAATATGCACTATGCCTGTGCTGATATAGGAGGTCCAATGAATAAGTACTGTGCAGTATGCCCATGCTGACATAGGAGGTTCAATAAATAAGTAATCTGTAGTATGTCCACGCTGACATAGGAGGTTCAATGAATAAGTAATGTGTAGTATGCCCACGCTGACATAGGAGGTCCAATGAATAAGTAATCTGTAGTACGTCCACGCTGACATAGGAGATGCAATGAGTAAGTAATGTGTAGTATGCCCACGCCGACATAGGAGGTCCAATGAATAAGTAATATGTAGTACCCCCACACTGACATAGGAGGTCCAGTGAATAAGTAATATGTAGTACACCCACGCTGACATAAGAGGACTAATGAATAAGTAATGTGTAGTACGCCCACACTGACATAGGAGGTCCAGTGAATAAGTAATATGTAGTATGCCTATGCTGACATAGGCGGTCCAATGAATAAGTAATATGTAGTACACCCACGCTGACATAGGAGGTCCAATGAATAAGTAATATGTAGTAAATCCATGCTGACATAGGAGGTCCAATGAATAAGTAATATGTAGTACACCCACGCTGACATAGGAGGTCCAATGAATAAGTAATATGTAGTATGCCCACGCTGACATAGGAGGTCCAATGAATAAGTAATGTGTAGTATACCCACGCTGACATAGTAGGTCCAATGAATAAGTAATGTGTAGTACACCCACACTGACTAGGAGGTCCAATGAATAATAAATATATTGTATGCCCACAGTGACATAGGAGGTCCAATGAATAAGTAACGTGTAGTATGCCCACGCTGACATAGGAGGTCCAATGAATAAGTAATATGCACTATGCCTGTGCTGATATAGGAGGTCCAATGAATAAGTACTGTGCAGTATGCCCATGCTGACATAGGAGGTTCAATAAATAAGTAATCTGTAGTATGTCCACGCTGACATAGGAGGTTCAATGAATAAGTAATGTGTAGTATGCCCACGCTGACATAGGAGGTCCAATGAATAAGTAATCTGTAGTACGTCCACGCTGACATAGGAGATGCAATGAGTAAGTAATGTGTAGTATGCCAACGCCGACATAGGAGGTCCAATGAATAAGTAATATGTAGTACCCCCACACTGACATAGGAGGTCCAGTGAATAAGTAATATGTAGTACACCCACACTGACATAGGAGGTCCAGTGAATAAGTAATATGTAGTATGCCCATGCTGACATAGGCGGTCCAATGAATAAGTAATATGTAGTACACCCACGCTGACATAGGAGGTCCAATGAATAAGTAATATGTAGCAAGTCCATGCTGACATAGGAGGTCCAATGAATAAGTAACATGTAGTATGCCCACGCTGACAAAGGAGGTTCAATAAATAAGTAATCTGTAGTATGTCCACGCTGACATAGGAGGTTCAATGAATAAGTAATATGTACTACACCTGTGCTGACACAGGAGGTCCAATGAATAAGTAATGTGTAGTATGCCCACGCTGACATAGGAGGTCCAATGAATAAGTAATCTGTAGTACATCCACGCTGACATAGGAGATGCAATGAATAAGTAATGTGTAGTATGCCCACGCTGACATAGGAGGTCCAATGAATAAGTAATGTGTAGTACGCCCACACTGTCATAGGAGGTCCAGTGAATAAGTAATATGTAGTATGCCCATGCTGACATAGGATGTCCAGTGAATAAATAATATGTAGTATGCCCACACTAACATAGGAGGTCCACTGAATAAGTAATATGTAGTATGCCCATGCTGACATAGGCGGTCCAATGAATAAGTAATATGTAGTACACCCACACTGACATAGGAGGTCCAATGAATAATAAATATATTGTATGCCCACACTGACATAGGAGGTCCAATGAATAAGTAATATGTAGTATGCCCACGCTGACATAGGAGGTCCACTGAATAAGTAATATGCACTACGCCTGTGCTGATATAGGAGGTTCAATGAATAAGTACTGTGTAGTATGCCCACGCTGACATAGGAGGTCCAATGAATAAGTAATCTGTAGTATGTCACGCTGACATAGGAGGTCCAATGAATAAGTAATGTGTAGTATGCCCATCCTGACATAGGCGGTCCAATGAATAAGTAATCTGTTGTACGTCCACGCTGACATAGGAGGTACAATGAATAAGTAATGTGTAGTATGCCCACGCTGACACAGGAGATCCAATGAATAAGTAATGTGTAGCACATCCACGTTGACATAGGAGGTCCAATGAATAAGTAATGTGTAGTACACCCACACTGACATAGGAGGTCCAATGAATAAGTAATGTGTAGTATGCCCACATTGACATAGGAGGTCCAATGAATAAGTAATGTGTAGTATGCCCATGCTGACATAGGAGGTCCAATGAATAAGTAATGTGTAGTACACCCACACTGACATAGGAGGTCCAATGAATAAGTAATATGTAGTATGCCCATGCTGACATAGGAGGTCCAATGAATAAGTAATATGTACTATGCCTGTGCTGGAGTATGCCCATGCTGACATAGGAGGTCCAATGAATAAGTAATATGTACTATGCCTGTGCTGACATAGAAGGTGCAATGAATAAGTAATGTGTAGTATGCCCATGCTGACATAGGAGGTCCAATGAATAAGTAATATGTACTATGCCTGTGCTGACATAGAAGGTGCAATGAATAAGTAATGTGTAGTATGCCCATGCTGACATAGGAGGTCCAATGAATAAGTAATATGTACTATGCCTGTGCTGACATAGAAGGTGCAATGAGTAAGTAATGTGTAGTATGCCCACGCTGACATAGGAGGTCCAATGAATAAGTAATGTGTAGTATGCCCATGCTGACATAGGAGGTCCAATGAATAAGTAATATGTACTATGCCTGTGCTGACATAGAAGGTGCAATGAATAAGTAATGTGTAGTATGCCCACGCTGACATAGGAGTTCCAATGAATAAGTAATATGTACTACGCCTGTGCTGACATAGAAGGTGCAATGAATAAGTAATGTGTAGTATGCCCATCCTGACATAGGAGGTCCAATGAATAAGTAATATGTACTACGCCTGTGCTGACATAGAAGGTGCAATGAATAAGTAATGTGTAGTATGCCCATGTTGACATAGGAGGTCCAATGAATAAGTAATATGTACTACGCCTCTGCTGACATAGAAGATGCAATGAATAAGTAATGTGTAGTATGCCCACGCTGACATAGGAGGTCCAATAAATAAGTAATATGTACTACGCCTCTGCTGACATAGAAGGTGCAATGAATATGCAATGTGTAGTATGCCCACGCTGACATAGGAGGTCCATATGCAGTGACAATACTGGGCAACTGCAGTGGAGGTCTGTGTTTGTGAAATCTGGCTGCTGAGTAACTGGCCTTTATCAGTCACTCTAATTCCACAGTCATGTATGACTAATAGGACACACACTACTATCAAAACGTTACATGTTATATATGAATATTCCAACCGGTTTCTGAATCTCATGTGAGAATAAAGAGAATCAATGCGCTTGGAATCTTAAAACCCTTTTTGCATAGCCTCACTGCAGCTGTGAATGGTTTACATAGTCTGACTATACTCTGTTCCGAATCGTGCATGCCGGATGTCTCATATCACCTCCACATATTATCCCATATCCATTTGTTTAGTTACTTTCAACTGTTAACCAGCATAACAAGGGGTTATGGTCAAGACTGGTGCTTTGTCAGAAAGGCCAAACCCACTGTAGGGGACCCGAATGATAAATAAGAATATGAACAAGTAATTTGGGTCATTTGCAAGCTCATTGTCGTCAGTAGACTGACTGTGCCATGTAAACTCATATGAATTTATGAATATAAGAATAATATTTTAAATATTGCAATTGTATCATTATAGCACCCAGAGTACAAATGTTTCCTTGTTAAATCAAGCAAGAGTTCAAAAATTAGCAAAATATATGTTTTAAGATAGCAATACGGATAACAGGATACAAATTACACAGGATAATGTGCATACCTAGCTTAAGTTAACATAATAACAGATGAAACAATATTATCAGTGGTATATGGTGACTGAGGGTCCATGATTAGAAGGTATTAATGTCAGAGTTAAATTGACCAAAAGTTAACAGTGATGAAGATCTGTTTCTGGTGGCTGATATAATACTGAGGGAAGTATTTCTTCTTTTTATTCTCTTCCTGTTTTCGATGAAAAATGTATTGAATGAAACATTTTCTCTTTCTCTCCCTCTTTCAGATTAAAAAGTAGCTTTCACATGGAACCCTCTTAAAAAAAGAAGATAAACAATGAAGATACTGAATTTGGGGAGATAAATAGAAAATTTCAGGCTATTCAAAAGATGCCTACATGGTACTACAATTAAAAATGTGCAATCATTCTTAGGTTATCAGAAATTACAGCTGATGTCCAGATTACAGCATCGTCTAAAACGGTTTTATATTCTTTCATATTTATACATGCAGGTATTTCTTGAAGATATAATATTTTGCTGTAAAGTGTATTTTAGTATTTCATTCTGATTTTCAAGATAATAAAATTAATAAGAATGATACTGCTGTACTGCATTTTAAAAAGGTGATAGAGTTCAAAATGAACTTAATAAACTGTTTTTTTACTATATTCAACAACACCTGGAGCAGAGAGGGCTTGGGACTGCTATGCCACAAGGTCTGAATCAATATGAATGACATTTAGACTCTTAATGTTTTGCAGTCTGAGTAGGGAAGGATAAATGGCTTTGAAAACACTGTAAATTAATGAAAGGGTCCTTACCAGCCAAGTGGTAAGGAGATATGATGATTCTTAAACATCTGTTTGCAAAAATTACTGAGACAATTGTGCCATGCAACTTTTCACATGGCTAGACAGAAATACTGTTCTTATGCTAAGATGCATACAGGTAATTATGTAAATGCGTGGAACACATGAGGAGTGCACAGGCCATTTATTATTGTTGAGCATTTATTTGGAGAGATAGTACACAGTTTCTCAAATTTCCCACACCACTGCTTTCTTCCTTGATCATTCAACTGAACCCGAGGTAGGTTCACTGACAGAACAATTGTACAAGTTTACTAACCTGCTTGACAGGGCTTTTGATCTACAAGCAAGGATTTATCTTTGATATGGTATCAAAGCATTGATTGTTCTGTCAGAAAATCAAGAGGGGACAGTATGTTGTAGTGCATGTTAAGGGATCTTTCCACATATACCCCATAGTTAAATACATTTTCTGGTTACTGGCACAAGTGTTGCTTGCTCTGATTACCTTTCCTTATCAAGGTTATTCTGACCATTAGACTAAGGGTACAGCAAATGGACAACAGTGTCAACTCATGTCAGATTAAATATGATATGGTAGTCGTACAAAATGTGTAATCACTAATCAGTATCCTCCTGGGTTCACTAAACATATGGTGTCAGTACTAGGTGATGTTTAATTTGTCCAGAGGTATACACAGGAGACTAACATCCGTGTTTGACATTGGTTCATTCATTTTTTTGATTTCAAGGTTGTTGAGCTGCACCTGTTTTCCCGTACAGCTCTGAGATGTGTTAATTTAGTTTATTTACTGAATATGTTATCTAAACCATTGAAATGAATCAAGAACATCACAAACAACATGCCCCTGCTATGTACATATGTTAGACAGGTGTGTAAAGAAGTGTATTATACCATGACCCCCCATTAATATTCCAAAATGTGCACGCTGACTGGTCAGCTTGCACGTTGTAAATCGACTTATACTAATGGGAAAAGGTCCGGTCGCCCGGACTTTTTCCATTAGTATAAGTCTTTTTTTTAAAACACTTTCTCGCTATGTTAAAGCAGTTTAACATAGCGAGACAGGTTTAACAAAAGCAACGGAGATCTCCGTTGCTTTTTTAAAGCTGTATCGCTATGTTAAACTCCTTTAACATAGCGACACAGTGTGTAAAAAGCAACGGAGATCTTGCTTTCTCCGTTGCTTTTTTTTTAAAACCTGTCTCGCTATGTTAAATGGGTTTAACATAGCGAGACAGCTTTAAAATAAGCAACGGAGATCTCCGTTGCTTATTTTAAAGCTGTCTCGCTATGTTAAACCCATTTAACATATCGAAACAGTAAAAAGCAATGGAGATCTTGCTTTCTTCGTTGCTTTTGCCCACAGCTCTGATGTACTGCGTAGGCATACGCATGCGCAGTACATCAGAACTACCGCAGAATACCAGACAGCTGCGGAAGGGCAGCAAGGAGGCATTATATAACGCCATTATTTAAGAAAATTAATCATTTTTTTTTCCTAAATAATATCATTGTATAATAGCAATAACCCACTTCTGGATGTGGTTAATGCTGGATTTACCCACGGTTGGCTTTGTTTGGTCCCTCGGGCTTCGCCCTCATGACCAAACCATGCCAACTGTGGGTAAATCCAGCATTACCCACACCCAGAAGTGGGTTATTGCTATAATAATGACCAGTGTTGTTTTATGCAGATGTCACATATGATATAGTAAAAAGCAGAATAAAGCAGTATAGGTGCCATGTATGTCACAGTTCTAAGGGGCAGATTACTGGATGTTTTGTGGAAATGAGCTAGCCAGTCAACATTTGTAAAAATGCATTGAGTCACAGAGAATTTGTACTAGCCAGGGTTCCATTCCATAAGAAAACAGTAAAAACAGGATTTATGGAGACACAGGAGATGAACCTGATTAACTGTACACAATTTAAAGCCAGACATATTTAGAAGAGTCTATTACAGTTATCATTAGAAAATAAAATTTGGGTGGCAGAGGTAATGTTGTTGTCATCTGGCAATTTGGCTATATGATACAATTTTCACATGGACATTTAGCCTATTCATTGATGTATATCTAAAAATTTTTCTTTTTTGAAGGTGACCATGTTCCACTACTGCCATATCATATTTAATCTGACATGAGTTGACGCTGTTGTCCATCTGCATAAAACAAGATCCATTGGTAAACGTTATCAATCTTTGCTATGGCTATGTAATTACAACATAGAAAGAATACCCCAAAGTGAAGTAAAGACATTGTTTGGTGCTTATGTGCTGCTGGCATTTGACTATGCATAGGCTTTCTAGCATTTGCTTGCATATTTTAAGAATTATGTTGATCTAGTCCTATAAAGAGAATCCCCCGGATTCACTATCCTTTTCTGCAGGACTAGCTTAGTCCTGCACGGAAGCGGCCGTTTAGGAGCAGGACGGCAGCGCACCACGCATATTAATGAAGGCGCACTGCCTGAGCTCCTAAACTTACACGGAGCATGTACGAGTGCAGGGGGCATGTCTGAGAGCAAAGCTCCCAGAATATACATGCCCCTGCAATGAAGAACAGCAGAGTATTAATAAAAGAATGACCGATGCCATTCATAGGTGTTTGCATACCCCCAGCAACATCCACCCATGTTTACAAGAGCAATAGTTAAAACAGCAAATATAAAGATTTTTATTTTTTTTATTTTATGAAACAGGTTAAATTTCACCGTAGGTTCGCGGGTTTGCCCATCACTTAGCTACGGTTAATGCAGCTTAAATGGCACAAGAGGATAAAAAGCAAGATATATACAAATGAAGCAGTACAGCAATAGTGTAGTGGGTAGAGCATTTGCCTTATGAGCAGTCATTTCCTGTTCGAGTCCCACTCCAGTATATTCTATTTTGCATGTCAAATCGCTTTATGATCAATATTTTTAGTTGTATAACCAACTAAATAACATATATTTGTGACCTGGAGTGCTGCATTAAATGTAGATGTGAGGTGTCATTGTCATAATGTTGCAAAGTGCACAGATAATCACAACTGCCCCATACAGTATATGTACACAGGAATCAGGGATACAAATGGAAGGTTATATGTGTAATGAATAATAACTGCATAAAGTTTCCTAATCCACCACCTTCCCAAGAACCAGTACACATTACTGTCTAAATTAGTGTGGTGGTAAGTGGGAATAAGCACTAGTACACAAGTGTAAGCACTATTAAGCAGTAGTGAGTGGGAGTAAGCATATTTAAACAGTAGTAAGCAAGTTTAAGCCTGTTTGTGCAGGGGTAAGCAAAGCGCACACAGGTTACGCAATATTGAAGCTAACTCTCTGTAAGCATATTTAACCGGAGGTTAGCATTGCTTACCTTCGTGCAAACCCGCTTACAATTGCTTAAAAGTGCCTTAAGCCCTCTGTATGCATCAGCTGCTGTTCTAGCCAGAAACAAAATAGACAGCCTTTGCAGGTCTTGAACCAGGACTCTGTACACCATAATCACAGTAGTTAACCACTAAGCCATCACAGCAGTACATAGGATTGAGGTATCAGCAAACAGATCCTCACTATGGGGAATTCAAACTGAACATGTGAAAGGACTCTATATACAGCTTCATGTTGTATAACCTACTACATAACATAAATATGTGAACTGGAGTACTGCATTAAGACCAGATGTGAGGTGTCATTGTAATAAAGTGGTGAGATCCTCTAATAAACACAAGGACCCCATACAGTGTGCGTACACATGAATCATGGATGCCAAACACATATATAATATGTAATGAATAATAAATCAATGCCAGAAAGCAAATATAATGCAACTTAAATATTAAGCAACGCTAAGCATTGCACAGCCCAGCTTAGTAGGTGTAAGCAATGTGTAGGCCAGCTAACTCAGTCTGCCCATTGGTATACCCCTTTAAGCAAAGCCAACCTTAGGTAAGCAGGTTAATCACAGAAAAGTGTGGGAAATCGGCCGTATTTAAACCCAACAGGCAGGAATACATCTCATGACTGGTTGTAGCTTCCCCTTATAGGCAATATGTCTGGAATGGGAGAGGGTGTGTGCTTTCGGGTGCAGCGCTGGAGCATCCAGGAGTCCAGAGTCATGGCAGGACTCTTTGTGAAAGACCATGACCAGAGACTGCTGCAGGGCCAGTACCAGGGTTCCCAATATAAAGTGGGACTATCTCGTCCGTGACCTCACCAGTATCACTGGCATACCCCAAACTGGTCAGCAGATCAGGTATCACTATGCCAACCTGAAGCTAGGAGGACAGGGAAGGTCCCAGCCATGTGTAAGTATCAGTCCACTACCTGTTTAATAATTGCCAGCTCATGTATATTATGGATAGGTATGGCTAGACATTCCTCTTATGTCCTTCACAGTGGCTAGTGAGTGGGCTATGAACCAGGAGGTTCATGGGTGTTGCTTGGAGCAGTTGTGATGCGAAGCAGGTTAGTAATACTCTTGCATGTACTGTCACAGGAAATAAATCTATGCTTAGATTAGCAGAGAAAAAGAAAAAAGGAAAAAAAAAAAAGAAAGAACACTGGAGTGAGCAAAGCAGAGTGGGAAAAACTCCCCTCCCCAGATTATTTACCACCATAAACAAGCAATTAGTGAGTGAAATTTGGCTCATTACTACTTGGTACGAAGGTGCATTTTGAGCAAGGTACGAAAGTACAACTGAGTTTTTCTGATTCCTCTGCTGCTGTTTGTGTTCTGCAACAGTTTTGTTTTGTGGTTTATCAATAGGGTAGTGTACTAATACTTGAAAGGTACAGATAACAGCACTGACTAGGAAAGTAATGCAAACTACAGGAATATACTAGTTGTTAACTGACACCCCCCCCACCATATCTACAATAAACTAAATACCCAACTCAAGTGGTATGTGCTGACTTAACTGTAATGTTGGGACATATGTCCTATTGTTTGATAATTATTTAAATCTGTTTCTGTGCATGTGCTATGCTGAAATACTCCCACATTGGTGGCATGGTGCCATCAATGTACCTGTATGCTGTTGTAATTACCACTGTGGTCTCATATATGCATGTGTTCTGTTTGCTATGCAACTGCTCCATATGTGTTGTCTGGGTTAATGGGAATATCTATACATGCTGTTATACTTAATCCTGGAATGTGTTGACTATTACTAACCCACATATGTTGATAAAACATAAACACCATAGCAAGTATGGGAATGCGGGTCCCAGCGGACCCACCTGTCCCACCTCAGCTGGTCATGGCACCAGGCAGCAGCACATCTGGGGCCCAACCTGGGACCTCCTCATCCGTTGGTCCTGCACCACCTTTGGGTGGAACTACCTCAGGGGATGGGGCTCACCCCCCCCAGAAGCGGGTGCGGATAGGAACCTGTCACCCATCGCCAGATCTGGGTCATGGTGCGTAACGAGCTCAGCAGGGAGTTTGGAAATCTTCTATGCCAGCTTGAGGGCCACGTGTCATGACTAGAGTATTGGCCTGGCTCGTAGACTAAGCTCTCAAAACAGCCACATTCAGGGCCGTGAAGGTGCAGTCGTGGCTACCCATGGGTTGGGACCTCAGTCCCACTGTTTCCACTACAGGGATCATGGGCTTCCGATTTCCCAACACCCTTCCCCATCAAGGTGTTTACCCCCACATGTGTCATTCACCACCCCTGTATGCATCTTGTTTGTCTTGTCTATTAACCTACCCAGTCTACCTCCCCAAATATACCTACTATCCCTCCCCAACATCCTACTCTCACCTGAAAAAAAAAGAGCAATCTGTTCCCAAAAAAAAAATCTCGCCCTATACATAGCTGCCATTTCGCAGACGTGTCCACTGGACACATGTAATCTGCTCTAATTGGCCTCACAACATATTGTTGTCCTCACCCCTCTCTCAAGGGTTTGAGTGTTCAAATCTATCCCCAAATTCAGTGTATATGCACAGCTGTTGCTGTAGAAGAAATGGGCAGCTATGGACCTTCCCTACACCCTTTCTGCACATCCCTAGCTATTTTCCCTACTGTCTTTCCCTCTTTGTGCCCCTTTTTCACCACTTTTCTATCAACCCTTTTTTCTTTTCTTTTAAAGAAATTAGTGTGGGGGTAAGCGGGAGTAAGCACTTTTAAGCATCAGTAAGCGGGTTTAAGCCTGTTTGCACAGGGGTAAGCAAAGCCTACACAGGTTAAGCAATTTAGAAACTAACTGTGTGTAAGAAACTGGAACTGGAAGTTAGCATTGCTTACCTCTACGCAAACCTGCTCAGACCCGCTTACAACTGCTTAAAAGTGCCTTAATCACTCTGTATCCAATGGCTCTTGTTCTGCCCAGCAATAAAATAAACAACCTCTGCAAGGCTGAAACCCAGGACCCTGCACACCATAACCAAAGTGATTTACCACTAAGCCATGTCAGATATACATAACTGGGATGTTTTCACAAGCATATCATCCAGCCAGTCATTCAACAGTACAGGAAATGTATTTATACATGTAGATGTATGTGTGTGCCTGTATAAATATTTATATCTAAATAGATATATACATATATGACCACATGCACCATTAATGGGGATGAGAGGGCCCAAGCAACATACATCTTGTACGTATTGATATCCCCCCCTCCCACAGCCAAACAGGTCTGCCCTGCAATACAATACCAACTGTTGCAAATCCCATAACCAGGACCTGACACAACATGGGCACAAGATGTTAACAGTAATCCATCCCACCTGTATGATGTCAGGCTGGTATCAATAACATATCAGGCAGTACAGTCTGGCTACCATATGGAATGTACAATGTGGAAGCAATAAACATTCCTTAGATACATTTACACAGACACATATATGCAAATACACACACACATATATATATATATATATATATATATATATATATATATATATATATATATATATATATATATATATATATATATATATGTACACACACACACACACACACACACACACACATATATATATATATATATATATATATGTAACTACACATACACACACAGAGATATGTATAAGAAGATACATATGTAGAGGGTGCACACCATATGGAACAGCCAGTATGCCTACAGTTGCCACCTTACCAATTGGACACTGTATGAGTCACCCATACAAAAGACAATTGTTGCCTGCAATATATACCCACAGAAAAGTCAAAGGATATAACACCACACACAGGTTTGCATACATGAGAAAGCTTTATTTCTGTACTATTACAGTTGTATTTGCCATGTCATATAGCTGTTTAGACTATGAAATACATTCCGGAAAGCATTACATATGTTGCTGTCCAGGCCAAGGCCTTCCAGTAGTACAACAGTAAAGACAGACTGGGTCACAGGATAACAATCAATAAACAGTAAGTAATGCAGATGTATAGTACAGCAGCCTCTATCTATACTCTGTACACAATCCCTAGGGGGTAAAGACCTCAGCTGACACAATGGGATGTATCTGTTACATAACAAGGCATAACTGAAACCATCACAATCACACTGACAAACAGAACAGTCTGTATGGCAGGAAGCAGTAGGCCTGCATTTACCCAAGGTGAATTGTATGGTAATGTACATCCGATACCTTAATGCAGCTTACCCCTGATACCCCTCACATGTTGTAACAGCCTAGGTTAGTTATGGTGCATCCCCCCCATAGACTGACATACAGGACCATATACCACTGTTACATACACTGGCCTCTGGACTGCATAAGGGCACACATGTATTGTGCAGATGAAGCCCACACATATATGGACCCAACCCCACAATATGTGTGGGGGCCACAACAGCAGTGGAATGATGGCAGGAATGGCAGCATAACATGCAGGCCACCACATAACAACCCCTGACAGCATGTCATATGGACAAAGCCTGGTATGTAGATGGAGGACAGAGGCTGGAACACAGGCCCATATGTGAAGTAGTGTTGTCATACACTAAGCAAGTCCTTGGTGTTATGGGATAGTCTGCAACATGCCCTTAGTCAGGAATATGAAGTCAGAAACACAAATGGATGTAGCCATGTACTGATAGCACTCAACACACAAACACAGCCAGTGATATATCTGACACAAGACCTGTGTTGTGGACAGGCAAAATATAACATGCACACGTCTGACCATCAAGTGTATAGGCACACAGTTGAGAGCTATGCAGACAGACTGCAGTCCGTGTTAAATTAGTATGTACACACAAACCATGTAACACTGGTGCTATACAATGCATACAACAACAGTACTCACACTCTCTGTTTGTAGTTTTGGAACCTCATACAAATATGTAGCTGGCCTGAGTGTGCAAGTCCTCTTCTAAGAGTTATTGCTACCTGCTGTCTGTAACACTGCTGCCGACACACAGGAAGGATGTCCACCATACAGGAAAAGGTAAAGGGACCAGACCCACATGATGTAGGGATTTATAGTAGTGGGTTGCCATGACAGTGGTAATTGGAAGTACTACACAGCATGCTGGATGCAGGTAACAAGTGGAGGACACTGATTGGTGCAGAGGCCATCACCTGATCATGTGCATCACCCACAAAAGCCATGCTGCAATCTATTCCAAGCAGCTCAATCCATTTACTGGAGAGAGAGAGAGAGAAAGAAAGAGAAAGAGAAAACAAACAGAAAACATACAACAGATCTTGAACCACAGCAACGCCAAAAAAGACAAAAAAGGAAGCAGGCTAAGGAGTGAAAAAAAATTAGCTCCTACAAGGATACTATCCACAACAGACCTCATCCGCACAACAGGTATGTGAAGAATATATGCATGAAATTGACTGCAGTACTTGGTCCATAATATTGGGGTAGATGATGTGGAATGATATACATGTGCCATCAGGTGTTGCTGTCGTAATGATCTTCAGCTGAACAACTGCTATAGACGTTAGAGTCTGTCCCTGTGGGTAGTGGGCCATACCCATCAACTGTGTAGAGCAGCACCAACTGACAAGATGTATGCCAATATAGTGTGTGGTGTGTAATGGAAGGGATGTATATTACTGTGGCCAATAGCTGCTGGTGGAAGTAATGCCATAACGATGGACACGTGGGTTCCAGTACCCACTATTTGCAGGACACTCAGGTTAACATGTATTGTAGCATGCTGAAATGCCATAGGTGTGTAATAGGGTTACCTGCAATATGGTCCTATATATACCCCCCCTAATGTTAGCCTGTGTCCATATGTGGCACCTGTCTGTGTTGTAGCAAGGCAGAACAGTGCAGCTGTGCAGGAAGGAGTTTTGAGATTGTGGACCTGATGTCTGAATGTACCCCATATAGGTATAGGTATGTATATGTGTACACACACACACACACACACACACACACACACACATATATATATATATATATATATATATATATATATATATATATATATATATATATATATCTACATGTATGTCCACATGTATACAGATACCCATATGTAGACATATATAAACACACATATATAAACACATATATACATCACATATATCTACACATATATAGATATATATCTATATGCACATGTCTACATACACAAACACACACACACACACACACACACACACACACACACACACACACACACATATATATATGTATGTAAATACATGTCCCCTATATTACTACCACAGTGCTGCATGCTATGTGTGAGGGAACAGCACTCATACCAATGCACACAGATATATACAGCTATAAGTGTGTGCAACACGGATGGGTATGTCACATGTGAACCCCTTGTTGGGACCACATTGCCCTTGTCTGTGAAGTAGGGAATGGGAATATGGGGAAGTATGGTAGGTATATTTGTGGAGGTGGTCCGGGTTGGTAGATATAGAGGACAGCCTACACGAGTGGTATATGACACATGTGGTGGGTAAACACCCTGGATGGTGTGTGTGGTCTGCAATGTGGAAGCCCCATGGGCCCCCATGTGAAAACAATGGGAACAAGCCTCCCACCCATTGCTACTCACAACATCAGTCCATGGCCCTGAAGGTGCCTGGCCTGGAGGCTGAGCAGGAGGAGCATGTGGACCCCGTGAATGTGTACTGGGTGCCTCAAGGTAATGTAGCACATCCCACATGTGTCTGTGGAGCCCGCTATGGAACAAACCCTGGAACTGACCTCAGGTGACAGGATCATGTCTATGTGTGCCCCCAGAGGGAGACAACATCCCCTGAGGTGGTTTCACCTGTAGGTATTGCTGGACCAGTACGTGAGGAGGCCCCAGGGTGGGTCCCACATGTGATGTGGTCTGGTAGCATGGCCAGATGAGGTTGGAGATGTGGTTCTGCTGGCAAATATTCCCTAAACATGCCATTGTGTCACTGTTATAGAACATATGTGGGCAGTAATAGTCTACACAATCCCGGAACATGTCCAATGGCATGCATAGATATCCCCAATAACACAGAATGTCAGATGTGCAGCAATCACATAGCAAGCATACCAAATGCATATATGGAACCATAGTGGCCCTGACAATGGCATGCAGGTGAATAGTCTGTAACAGGCCAGCAATTATAGTGTCCACATAGGGAACATGGCTAAAAACACATAGCACAAAGTGTGGTACAATCCAATATATGTCCCACTGGTAGGTAAGCTGTAGCCATACCTATTGAGCTGTTTGAACTGTTTGTTGTCACTGACCTGGAGGGGGTTGACAGAGATGTGTATGAAGAACTATGGTAACCTTGCTGTATGAGTTCCTCAGACCTGTTTCCATCTTTATGTCTTTCAGGAAAGATGTTACATGGACGCCTACCTGCTTATTCAATGGCTGAAAATGACATAGTTCTGAACTATCTCATCCAGCACTACCCTATCCTGTTTGGCTGGGCCGCCCATGAGCATCAGGAGTGGACCACCCTGTGGAACAACCTAGTCCACAGGATCAATGAAGTTGGACTGCATAACCACAGTTGTGATCAGGTCCGGCATCATTGTTCTGACCTGCTTCACAATGCCCATTGGCATGCTGCTGCAGTCCGGGGGATCACCTCGCAAAAGGGGGGATCATGCCATTCATCCCCCCAGACACATGTTGTGGAGCTCCTCATCAGCCTCGTGGCATCTGCCCATCCGCACAGCCAACAACTGCCAGACACCATTGTGGAGGTGGGTGCTACCCACACACCAGCTGAGGAAAGTGCAGATAACACCACAGGGGACATCAGTAGACCACTTTTGCATATGCATCTGCAAATGTACAGGTAGATCATGCATATCTGACATGTCATATATATAGTTTGTTGCTGCATAGTAGTAATAAACAGATGTGCATAAGTGGTAGTATTATGGACTTGTACTGTTGATGTACTGTAATTCTGCATCCCCCCCTATAGCAATGCCACAGCTGTGGCTACTGACTTTGCATCTCTCACACTCTTATGTAGGTCTCTCTGATATACCACCAAGGCAGCAGCCTGTAGCTGGTGAGTATGGTTTATGTTGATGCTTGCCAATACACCGGGCATGTAATGGCTATGTTATATTCCATGCAAACATCTAACACACCTACCCATAATGCATGCTACACATGTTCACGTATTGTTGCTGTTAAATGCACTGCATCACAGTGGTGACCCTGATGGGGTACTGAAAGGGTATGTCAGACACCTGCAAGATAACTAACATTCTGTCATTAAGAAATGTGTCCACAGAGATTAACATAATGGTGCGACATATGGCCTACAGTAGGGACATGTGTGAAACATCATCCTTATACAGTGCGACAACAGTGTATATACCAGTATTACAATGGCAGCTATTACAGTTGTACACTATGGCATAACATATTACTGTGGTCCACATTATTAGCTGGGACTAGGCTGTAACACATGGTGTTTAGTGTATGGGACACTGCAAACTGACACACATGTGTAGGCCATACTTGTCAAGCATCTGCAAAAAGGCTGAAGAATGGGGAGGGGATATCAGCATGACACACCAGTGCACTGCAGCAGGGATCCTAAGGATGCTAAGAATGTCTGTATCTGCACATAGTCAGGTTCAGGAACTGTGGCAGATGTAACCCTACTCCCACAGCAATAGTGACGGCAGTGTGTGAACACCAAGGGATGTGCACATGAGTAGACCTTGCAACCCTGCAGATTTGGGGGACATGTGTAGGGCAGACTGGCCATACATTGGCAAATGCAGATGGCCCATGCTAGTATACCCCGGCCAGGAATAGTGACTGCTGTAATACACATAACAATAGGTGCAACAAACTGTCATGATAAGGATGTGCACACATATGCACACACGGAGTGTATGCATCGCTGTCAGCATCTGCACACCTAAAACATTTTGTAGATAGATGGGGAACTTATGGGAATAAACGTGGGACTGTCTGTAAATTTACAGACAGGTAGGTATTAAGGTGGAAGTGTGTGTGTGTGTGTGTGTGTGTGTGTGTGTGTGTGTGTGTGTGTGTGTGTGTGTGTGTGTGTGTGTGTGTGTGTGTGAGTATGTCTGTGTATGTGTGTACTGTTATGCAATGCTGTACAGGTCGTAAAGTGCATTTCTTGTTTTCCCCCACAGGTGATGAGGTGGGTCAGGATACTTCCTGCATGCAATCTCATGTTGGTGTTCATACAGACACCAAGGATGACGATAGTACTGTTGCGGCACAGGTGGAGTTGTCAGGGGCTGAAACAGCGCCATTATTTGACATCCCCCTATTAGCCATCCCAACCCTGCACACAGTTACAGTGCCTATACATACCCCATCATTAGTGGCCATAGCAGAGGGACAGTTGGCGGTTGGTGGCAGTGCACTGGAGAGTGTGGTATCCATGCCTGCTGTGTCTGGTCACAGCAGGCATAGCCGGATGCCCGGCAGGGCACCACATAGACAGGTGTCCCAGGTGCTCATGGTAGGGCCACTGGTCATCATGCCACAACTGGTACCACCAAATGCATGTTTCAGGCTGTCATGGGGGCACAGGCACATATGGAATTGTAAACCAGACAGGGCCTGAGGCTGCAGAGGGCTGCTCTCACATCTCCAAGCGACAACTTCCATGAACTATCTGGTACCCTCCATGCTCATATCGAGGTCATGGATAGACAGTTTGGTGAGATAATAGGCCTCATCGACTGTGGTTTGTCCGTGCTTGAACATGTAGTGGGAGTGCAGTGATGGCCACGTGGATGTAGGCGAGCAGCACCAACAGCTGTTGGTCAACATGGATGTACAAGGAAACCAAGGTGCTTCTGTAGTGGCAGTACCAGCCCTAAGCACTGCAGGGGGTGCACTGTTCACACCAAACCACAGCAGGCCATGAGCACATGGTCCTGGCCAGTCCCAGGAGGGAACTGGTTCCAGCGACATTTGTCATCATTGGGGAGGGTAGCACATCTAGGCCTGTACCTGAACGTGCCCATGGAACCCCTGGCAGGAACAGTTTGCATGTCCATGGCCAGAGGTGGTGAACTGTACACCCTGCCAGGTATGGTCTGCAGCTGTCCATAAACACCTGTATAGGGCAGCCACATGACAGCTCTATGTGTATACATACCCACACACTATACGAACACACCTAGGGCAACCCCATACCTACATACACCTCATCACCATGCCCAATTCAACTCATTACACCCCTCACCCACACACATGGTGTCAAATGTATGGCCCACCCTCGGCCTTTGGCAAACCAACAACACACCTTGCGCATATGATGATACCTGTCCCACATCCCTGTCATCCATAACATCGATGCAGGGATAGGACAATATGGTTCTGATGCACACGGTGACTGTACTACAGTGTACCAATCTACTGCAGTGTAACATGTTGTCAGGAGTAATGTTTAATGCATACATGTCAGGTAGTGTAGCCATCCAGCAACGATGCTTTATAGCTGTTAGTAACACTGGTTGATTGTGGTCTCCATAATGTTATCCATTTGTGTTGTAGGTGTACATGTGTCAGCAGGAGGATGGTCTGCGGTCATATTCCACAAGGGGTAGGCACTGTGGTGACACCATGGCTGACATATCCGGGGTAGAGTTGAACACATGTCACAGGTTTGTATAACAGTTATTGTCTGTGCCACATGGACAGGTGACCCACTGGGACATCTATAATCTGCAACCTGTAGACCCATCCATATACACGCACACTCTTACTTGGCAACACTGGGACTAGACCCCTAGCTAGGTTACATGTTACATGCAGAACATCCCCAGACATGTGCAGTATGGTAATGGGGGATATAATGGTTGTATATGGAGAATACATAGTATGACATACCGTCATATACACATTAACAGACACATAACAGGCAGGCACACATCCAAGAGACCTGGGCCTATCAGTTCTAACTAACTTGTCCATGTGTCCAATGTGTTACAAGTAGGTTGCACACAACACAAGCATAACTGGGCTGGATTGTGGTATCAGTTACCTGTATGGTTGATGGTGACAGTGGTCACCATAAAGTGGTACATGGTACATATACCGGGTGTACCATGGTGTAATGACAGTGTACACAGCACCCACATCCCTCAGTGTATATTGTACTCCCTGGAACCCATGATGACACTGACATACCCACCATCACACATTGCCCATGACTCTGATACAACCCATTGTATATCACACTAGTGGTACTACAGGGATATGCATCTAATGCACATGTGACAGGCATAGTAGGGTGTTGCATTGTGATGCCTCACCTATGGGCAGCAACAACACTATTTGTACTACTGTGTGGCAATGCGTATTGTAATAGGAGTATGTGGACTCAGAATGCTGTACCCTGCAGATATACAGACATGCACACATACACACACTTGCCAGAACTCAATGGGCATCCCATGCCTATTGACCCCTTTGTACAACACTGTTGTGCTGGCACTGCAAGGCTCATGTAGCCGCTAGTGAGAGGAGCATAACAGGATACATGTAATGTCTGATACAGCAGCAGCCACAATTGACTATGGCGATGGGTGTTGCAGTGGTTGTGAAGGCCTTCATGGAATTCCCAACTACAGGTGTACTAACACACAGACACTGTTATCCTCAGTAATGCACACATACACATGTGTCAGTACTGGTGTGCATCACTGCCGCTGGTCATAGCTGTGTACCTGGCTATTGTCTATGGAAAGATTGGTTGTGTAGGGGATGTGTGTACAGTGGTATCATGCTGCCTGCCATGTGCCAGCAGGCAATCTATCGACAGACACCATTGTGGTGACCTACAAGGTGAGAGTGACATACATCAGCCAATTCTCTGGGTGCCTCCTGCACATGGCCACTGAGGTGACCCAGTTGACATGTATGCAACATGTATTACAACACATGGTTAGTGTCTGTGATGGAGACCTGTACCCAAGCATGTTCTGTTGAATGTGATAGTGTAGTGGAGGTACCCATGGTGTGTGGTGAGTACAGGGTGTTGTCTCCTATATGTGCCTGTTATTGCACAGCTGGGCAGACATGTCAGTCTCAAGCAAGCATAGGTTGCCTGCACATATCCCAGTTGGGTACCTGCCATCTGCACATCTGTACAGGGACTGACAGTCATCAGCTTGGCAAGTAGCTATGCAGTAGGATGAATGTGTCGACAGAGAGACGTATGAAAATAATATGTATGCCATTACTAAATGTTGAAAGCCCTCACTAACATGTGCTGTACAGACGGTAGTCTACAGTTACATTCC